>NC_081411.1:51432976-51789226 GCF_030272615.1 Cryptomeria japonica
GGTATCCACCCCAGGAGTCCTCCCAAAATAGAGCTTCATCACCTGTGCCAATATTCCAGGAGAGTTGTTTAGAGAGGAATTCTCTGCAATAGGAAATGAAATTCCAAATTCTTGAACCTTTGGGTAGGAGAGAGGCTCTAAAGATGCTGGTTGAATCAGAGCTACCTAGATACTTATTTTTAACTATTTTAACCCATTTCAGATGTGGTTCTTTATAAATTTTCCATACTAATTTGGCTTCAAGTGCCCTGTCCTGACTATCTATATTCTTGAAGCCTAAACCTCCATTAATTTTAGGTAGACAAAGAGCGTCCCATGCTTTTAGTGCATACTTCTTTTTATCTCCCAATCCTTGCCATAGAAAGGATCTCAATATCCTTATAAGTCTATCCCGAATGCAGCCAAGGATCTCTAGGCAGGACATGTAATATTGAGGGATTGTTGAGAGGACTGAACGGATTAGGACAATTTTACCTGCTAAAGAAGACCATTTGCCTTTCAAAGATTGCAACTTTGAATCCAGTTTGACTAGAACACTATCCCAAAGCTTGGTCGCTCTAGTCCCTTTATCCAGAGGGAGCCCTAGGTATATGCATGGAAGGGATCCTTACTGGAAGCCTAGAACCCTAAGAATATCCTTTTCTACCTTGGCTTTGGTATCAAGAAAATAGACCCTGGTTTTGGTTGTGTTTACCTCCTGACTCGAGGCTCTCTCATACCATTCCAGAATTGTTTTAAAGTTATGAGCCTCAGAAAGGGAACTATTCCCTAGCAACAATGTGTCATCTACAAATTGTTGGTGAGTTACAGGTTCGACATTGCTTTTAATTCTGATCCCTTCTAGTTTGCTAATTTCTTGAGATTTCTGGATGGTCCTACCTAGTCCTTTGGCCATGATAATGTACAAAAAGGGGGAGAGGGGGTCTCCTTGTCTCAAGCCCCTAGAGATTTAAAAGAAGTCCTGTGGAGAACCATTAACCAGTATAGAGAATCGGGGGGTAGAGATGCATGCAAAAATCAGGTTAATCCAATTCTTATTAAAGCCAAAGGCTACCATGCATTTGCATAGGAATCTCCAATCCACTTTGTTGTAAGCCTTTTTGATATCTAGCTTGATGAACATAGAGGGACTAGAGGTGGTATGAGAAGAATGGATTGCCTCATGAGTGAGAATGACCCCATCTAGGATGGATCTACTAGGCACAAAACCTAATTGTTCTTCCGAGATGATAACTTGAAGCAGAGGTTTGAGTCTATTTGCTAATATTTTTGTAAAGATTTTATAGAGTGTATTGCAGAGGGAAATTGGTCTAAATTCATCCAGGGTGGTAGCGGAGGCTTGTTTTGGAATGAGGGCAATGAAGGTGTTGTTAATCTCTCGAAGGATCCTACTTGATTTCTTGGCTCCTTCAACAACATCCACTAATTCCACTCCCAGGAAATGCCAGCATGCTTGGAAAAATCAGTTGGAAAGTCGTCCGGTCCAGGAGCTTTATCGGGGTATAATTATTTAACTACTTTCTCAATTTCTTTTATTGTGAAGCTTTGGTTGAGAGCCCTGTTATGTTCATTAGAGATTAGTGTGGGGATATTTTGAAGGAGGCTTTCCTAGGAAATCAAATTGGAAGATTCTGAGTTGAGAAGGGTTTGGAAAAAATTTATAGTATGGTTGGCTATACCTTCAGGATCTTCTAACAAATTGCCATTACCATCAATGATTTTGGTGATTTTGTTCCTTCTCCTTCTTGCTTTAGTACTAGCATGAAATAATTTAGTATTTTTGTCCCCGTCAGCTAGCCAAGTATCTCGTGATTTTTGTTTCTAGAATGTTTCCTCTTTTGACAGGATGTCTTCATATTTTTTTATGAGGGTTTTCTCCTTCAAATATCATTCTTGATCCATACCATCCTTTATCACTAGTTCATTTAGATCATTTAGTTCAAGTTCAATTTTGGCCTTGGCTTCAAATATGTTGCCAAATTTTTCTCGATTCCAAGAAAGAAGACCTTGTTTGATCAATTTAAGCTTAGATACAAAGCAAAAGAGCTTGGACCCAAATACCTTGTATGACGACCACCACTTTTCTCACATATCTATGAAATTATCTTCTTTTAGCCACATGAGCTTGAATTTAAATGGACATTTCACCAACTTGAGGTCTTCAGCTAAAGATAATTAGATCAGAAAGTGATCCAACCCTGAGAAGGGGAGAATGGATTCCTTAACTAGGATACTGTTGAGGAAGCTTGAGTTGTCCTTAACAAGGAACCTATCCAATCTTTCTGCTATCATGCTGAAGCCAGATCTTCTATTGGTCCATGTGAAGACACCATTATTTGTTTGAATGTCTGTGACGTTATTCTGAAAGGTCCAATCTCTAAAGTCAATTAATGATTGAGGCTCTTTGGAGCAACCACCAAATTTCTCAGTTAGACTACTTATGGCATTGAAATCACCACCTATAATATAATCTTTGTTCTTATTCCTACTCATGAAGGAAGATAGTTCCTCCCAGATTGCTCATTTTAGATTATTCGGTATAGGACCATAGATATTGATCAAATTAAATCTAAGGTTATTACTAATGCATTTGATATCTAATCCCATCCAGGAATTGTTGATCTCTATGATATCAAGAGAAATGTGGCTGGGGTCCCATATAATACCTAAGCCTCCAGATGCCCCAATCGCAGGGACACCTATCCCATTGTAATTTCCTAAATGTTTCCCAAAAGACTCCCCTGCAAGAGAGTCAAGCTTGGTTTCCTGAAGAATAATGATTTCAGCTTTTACTTTGAATATATAGCACTTGAGAATGTGTTTCTTATTAGGGGCATTTATACCCCTAACATTCCAAGATAACAACTTCATGACGATGTGGGAGGGAACTTCCCCCTCCCTACATTGAAAACGTCTGTAAGCTTGGTTTGGTCCAAATTTTTCCCTTCTAGAAGTCTTAACTCCGAATTCAATCTTCTCCCTCTCTTCTTCTAGAGGATCCACAATCAGGTTTCTTTCTACCCACCATGTTGAGGCCTAGACCTAATGGGCCCGTCCTCCAAAGTTTTCCCTTCACTAAGACCGGGGGGAACCTCTCCATGAATCTCTATCTTGGAATATAACCGAAGGGAAGGAGGGGGGAGATGAATTAAACACTAAGTCTAGCTAATCCTTATTATAAGTGAAATCTTCTAAACCTTTCTTTTCAAGGGAATGATCAAGATCTTTGTGATCATCTTCATCAGCCCAACTACGCTCCACAATCTCTAACTGCTCAGCAATGTCTGCTTTCAAGGAGTTGGTAAATTCAAGTAGATCACTTAATTCCTCTCTATTCAAAGAGATAGAGTCCTTGTCCAGATTTCTGTTAACTTGAACCACATTGGAAGATAGATGCAGAGCAGGTGAAGAGGGTCTCGAGGCTTGACTAACCATGGTGACGCGAGATGGGCCTGATGTGATATTCCTAAGAGGAGAGTTATGTTCTTTTGTATCAAATGAAGTGAAATTTGTGATGTTGTCTCTCATAGGAGCCATAACCGATGGGTGAGGTAATGTACCAGAATTGGGCAGGTCTGCCCTGGATTTATTGGGTGAGGACAAGCATTCTGAAGAAATATTCCTAGGAGGCACCGGTTGAGGCACGAGATCTAGGGGAAGTTGACTATTGTCAAGATGCATTTTGCTAATGACAAAGTTAGGGTTAACTTTTGTTTCTTTGATAGTATTACTCTTGTGGCAAATAAACAATTTTGAGGTGTCAATGATACCGTCATAAAATGAAGGAAAGATCTCCCACTTCCTTCTGATGAAATTATATCAACAGGGATCAATTTAGGTTTAATGGACTTAAGATCGATTAGTATTTTTATATCTTTCTCATAGTTGTTATCCCGAGAGCTTGTAAAGGCCATGCATTTCCCTAACCCTTCCGCTAATGATGATATTATTTTAGGAGTATGGAATTCCACTGGAAGAGGGCCAATGTTGATCCAATATACGGAACTCTCAAAGGAGAAGGTTTTAGGATTAAAATTGGGAATCCAATCTATGCAGTAAAATATGCAACCGTTAAGCAATTTTTCTTTACTTCTGAGAAAATCCTTCTTAACCTTAGAATTAATGCATGAGATTAATATACATTAAGAGCCCAAATTGAAGATACTTACTAGTTTGTGGAATTTGGATTCCCACCAATCTTTGACCTCATCGAAGCTATGAAAGGGCACTCTCCATTTAGAAATGAAGTCGTTGTTCTGATGAAAGGTGACATTCTTTTCTAGGGTGACTGAAGCCACCTTGATCATGTGATTTCAGCCTCTAGGGTTTGGAGGAGGAAGGCTCTCTTCGACATTCCATTGCACGGAATGAGGAATGGATGACCTTTTATTATGAGTTTGCCGTGAGGAAGCTTTCAAGGTTGAATTTTCCTTGAGCCATCAAGAGTTTAGCACCTTTCTGAATTCTCTGGCTTGCCCTACTATTTGTTGGGATGCCCTACCGAGGAGGAAAGGAGGGGGGAAAACATGCATATTTGGTACCCTCAAGCAACAACCAGGAGGACAGAGCAGAGTAGGGTGTTGTTGTCAAGGATATCGATCTAGGGTTAGCTAGGTTATGGAGGGCAAACCTATTCCGTCTGGATTTTCTGCTCTCCACCACTTGCCAAATTATGTTATCTTCGCTTGAGAGTTTCTTGTATTTAGGGGGGGAGAAGATAGTGAGATGCATGATATGAGAGTTCGGAGCATTCATTGAGAGACAAAATCACTTATAAACACATTTTGCCGAAACTGAAAATTCGCAAAAAGAAAGAATTAGCTTTGTTGATTAGAGAAACCACTATTAATCACCAATGTATTTGGTTCTTCTTTACATGAAGGGAAGTCCACATAATCATTGATCTTTCAACTATTCAAATTGTCAAATAGAGTACTAGACTCTTCACTTTTGCCAACATTATCAAATTTTACAATCGTACATAATATTTAATCATTTGAATCATCATGTTCTTCTCCTTCACATGAATATTTACTTTTTTTGGAATAAAAACTTCTTTTACGTTTGTCCTATTTGTTTTTAATATCATCTCCTTTTCTATTGTTATCTTATTTGAAAGTACATTTTGGTGCATAGTGACCGATTCTTCCACAATTAAAGCATTTAAAGGGTGACTTATCTTTATATTTGTCAATGCCTTCAATCATTTTACAAATTTTGCTTTTAAATTATCAAATTCATCATCAAAATCAACATTGTCTTCCATTATCTTACTAGCTTTAAATGCAACTTCCTTCTTATAATTGTCCAATTCAATATCTCTCATGTCAAAGGCAGTAAGTGCACCATAGAGTTGATCTATTGCATAAGTGTCCAAATGCCCACTTTCTTCAATAGCTAACACTTGAGGAATAAAAAATTTAGGAAGAGTTATGAGTACCTTCTTTACTTCTTCATCTTTATCCAATTTACCACCAACACCTCTGATTCTACTAACCACTTCAGTTACTTAGTGTATGTAGCTATTAATATTTTCTTCTGACATCCTTAAATTTTCAAATATAATTTTGAGGTTTTGCAACTTGACTTACTTTTTCTTCTTGTCTCCTTCATATATGCTACAAAGTTTTTTGAGACATCCTTGGAATATTTGTAGTCCATCAGCTCCAAGAGTTATATATCAAACAAACCACTTATAATTGCATTCCTTGCTTTCCCATTGTTCTCATACATTCTAATCTCATCCAAAGTAGTAGGCAGAGTAGAAAGAGGAGTATAACTATCTACAATAGAGTTCCAAATTTTCAATCTATCCCATAGAGTTCAATTATGATTCCATCCTCATCTTTTAGAAGGAGTAGATTGTGCCATAAAACTTGAGAATCTTGTAAGATCCATCTTGTGCCATTCTAGACCTACCTCAAGTGGTTAAGCTTATTTTAGAGGAACTTGGCTCTAATACCAGTTGTCAAACATGCCTTAGGACTAAGAGGGGAAGGGTAAATTAGTCTAGACCAAACACTTAAACTTTATTTCACAATTCACTATCAAAATAATCTTAACCTTACTAGCAACAATGAATCACCATGCACAAGAGAACAAAAAATCTATGTGGAAAACCAAAATAGGGAAAAACTCATGGTGAGAGTCAACTCACAATATATGAAAATATTACAATATTGTTTTTAGGCTCACTATTGAGAAAGCACATTGCTCCCTAGAGGACATGTAGGCTGATATGAAATATCCCTAGGCAAGATACAAGGGACTTGAAGGATGAGATGCACTACCTCAAGGAAAGATACAAAACTTGTTGAGAAAACTCACCATCTCCAAGAAAGGTATATGGACATATGAAGAAAATTAAATAGGCCTTTGACAACACTACCTCTGACAATATCCAAGTATGAAGTTGTCCTTGAATCTCTGTCTCAACTGACCAACTTCACAAGAATCAAAACACACTTATTCTATCAAAAATTCACATCATTGACTCTACAAATGATATGATTATTTAACACTCACATTTATCCACACACTCATCCACACCATTGGCATCAATTTGATCTCCTATATATACCATCTTCTTCATTGCAAACATCAACTAGGTTGGCTAGCGCAAAGGACAAATATAGGTCCTATCAATTCAACCGGCAAAATATAAATGTGATGAAAGAAATTCAATCTAGAAGGTGGAGAGGATGTAAAAATATAATATTAATTTTTCTAAGCAATTCAAAACAATTCACATGGTATCACACATCCTCTGAGGTCAAAAATAAGGTAATGTGTAGCTACACCACACAACACACCACTAGATGGCCTAAAACATATCTTCCAAATGAACAAGCCCAATGTAGATACCCACACACCAAGGTGGGATCCAACATTAATGAAACATAATATTCAAGGCAAGTAGAGACACCCAAAGGTTCACTACAAGCATAAGAGAAAATTTTGTGGGTTGGACTAGAGCAATTACCTTGAAACACACATTCTAGTCACAATGCATCATCAAACATACCATCTATAAATATGTGAAGCACACAAAGATGTTCCTTGAACATATAACAACATTCTAGAATCCTTATTTCTTCTTTCCACATGCACAACACACTTCATTTCAGAGAGCCAATCATACATGAAGCACCATTATCACTACTTGCAGACAACACCAAATTTTAAAAATTGAACTAAGATGTACACATACATTATAAATATATCCTCCAAGTCATAGAATCTAAAACATCAATGTGGATAAATGTAGAGAATTTTTCAAACCAATTCTAATAGATAGACAAACTATCAACAATCATCAATCACCAATCATATCAAATAAAACATCAAGGACTTGAAAATATAGGAGTACAATTTCCACATAGCATAAACAATACATTCAAGTTTGCAAGACCATATCATCAAATGCAGAGGAATGAGAAGCATTTTCTGAGATAAATATCAATATATACTTCTACACCAACATGCTTTATCAAACTTCCAAGGACTAAAGTGTCCTGGAAACATCACCTTCTTACTCAGTACATCATCTTCATTTTGTTGGCCATTTGGTGGAATTTATTATGTGTTGCATTGATGTTTTGTCATTGATGTCAACATTAGCTATTTTGATGCTTTACCGACACCCTTCTAGTCCCAGTAGGTTGAGTAGTTTTTGGTTAACTTGGATCTAGCATGATCCAGTAGACTCCGGTATAATCCAGTGATGGAATTGGCTTGTTCATAATACTCATACTCATATTTGGTTAGTTGGTTTCAGTCTGGTGATTGGATGCTATCCCACTTACTTAGAAGATTGGTTTCTGGTTCTGGTGAGGGTTTCACCGATAGAGCTTTTGGTGGAGATCTTTGATGCATTGCATAATTGGTGTTGGTGTAGCTTCAGGATGTTGTTGGTGATCATGTTCAAGACTTGGTGTTTGGAGATCTTTGCTGAAGTGTGTGGACCTATACTGGGTCCTGATTGATCTAGGTTATGGACCGACATTAATGTAACGTGTGGATAAGACCTATTGTTGTATTTTTGGGATGTCTTATGTGGTGGATATTATTTGTTTTGATCTTAGGCTGACATGGCTTGTAATTATGTAATTGGTTTATTGTCTGGTGGCCGACCTAATTGTTTATGGTCGAGGGTTTGTATAAATAAGATGTAATCTCATTGTAGATCATCATGGTTAATGAAATAGGTCATGGTCAAGGAATGTAATGTGCGAATAATGTAATATCATTCAGGCAGAGGAGTTGGTTGATCATTGGTGATCGAATTGGGTTTGTGTAAGAGGATTTAGTCCTCTGGTATTGAGCTTAATCGTAACTGTACTCAGGCATAGGAGATGCTATCTTTTGTAGTTCAACACTTCTTCGAATTGTAGTATGGATTTGTATGTAGTCAATGAGACTCCTTTTGTGATGAGCAGTGTGCTCTAGGCTGTTGGCCTTCTTGAAAGTGTAGGCCCCTTCATTGTAATTCATATACTTACTACAAAAGTATTATATGACCATGGGTAGGCTTCCCACCGTGGTTTTTCTCTTTACCGTGTTTTCCACGTACAAATATTGGTGTTGTGTGGATGGCTTTTATTCTGTAATTATTGTTTATGCTTAATTGGATTAATTGCTATTTCAGTATTATTGTTTTGGGTTCCGGTATTAAAGTTTAAATTGCTAATGCTTCTGGTAATTTGTGACAACTGATTCACCCCCCCTCTCAGTTGTCTTCCAGTTATCTGAACTGTCTAACACATTCTACTATAGTGCATCTAATCCTTATCTTGCTATTTTTATATTTTATGTTAGACACCCTGTCAACATCATCATTAGTATCGACACTTCTCACTAAGTGTAGACATTAGATGCCAAGAAGGTGGATATCCACAGACCATCTACAATCAATATCCATCTATTCTCTATATCAACCTCTTCATACCAGTCATACAAATCATAATGATAACATATGAGAATCAATTGCCAACAATCTCCATATATATATTATCAAACATGAACATACAATTGTTAGAATTAATGAACACAAAGAGGGGGGGTGAATTAGTGTTCTATAGTTAACAAACTCATTAAACTGATTCTTAAACCACTAAATGAATATGAATGAAAGAAAAGTGCAAAAACATAAACCAATCGACCACAAAACCATAATACCAGAATTTTTATGTGGAAACCTAGAAAGGGAAAAACCATGATAGGATCGAGTACCCACAATATTATTACACTTTGATCAAGAATATGATAATATTACAAAAGGGAATGCACTTGTATTCAGGCACACTACCTAGAGCTCACTATTCAATTACATAGAGGGCTACAACCCCAGAGAACTCATTGTCCTACGAATGAGTTACAATAGAAAATACAACATCTGAATTGTAATATAGCATCTAAAAATACATGAAATCAGTTTCGGTTAAGCACAATCCATCTGTCTCTCTGTCTTGATCTTCTGCTCTGTTATGCTACATAGTCATATACTGGACCATCAAATTTGCCTACTGAGACTCATAATCACTTTTCACAACAATATTCACACATACAACATTACAAAGTGATTATCCAATTCAATCTTATATATCCACATCAACACAATAGGTCTTCAATAAGTCGACTTCATAATATGCAAAATATGAAACGTGTACTACCAAGGCTCAATCTGTCCACAAATCCATATGTGGACTCAAAATAGATGAAAATATTCACACACTACGACACAATCACCTCAAACTCAACACAAACTACCAAAATCATCCCAAGTATTCCAGATCACACATTACACCATCAAACACAAAGATGACTTTTTTCTTCCTGAATTACCGGACACCGGATATTGTAACTCGCATAAGATTAGACATCAGAGTCTAGAATTGTGAAATAAGATGCCTTGAGAATCCAATCATCTACCCTTGTCACTGCAACCAAAACTATACAGTTATAAATGAGTAATACTCAATGAATTTGCACACTATGTTCCACCTTCCAGACTTATGCCTAATGAATAACCACAACTCCTTAACCTTTGGGTAAACCAAATTTATATATCGGATAGGATTACTAGACCAAGTTGCCATCAATGACATCCCCTAAGCAGTCTCCATGCATCAAACATCATGAAAACAATGTCTCTTGCCAACAATTTTCCCCTTTGGCATTGATGGTAATACTGTGAAAAATGACACTGTAGGCCAACACTCCAAAGCTACAAAACTACAATCATTGAAAACTCTACACACTCAACTAGCTCCCCCTAAAAATATGCACCATTTTTCACCACACTCTCTCCCCCTTTGACATTGATGGCAAAGGTAGGAATCTACCAAAACTTGAGTATAAAAGTATATATAGTGACTTATATGAATTTGAAAATGTTTGCAAATGTTATCTTCAAGGAATTTAGGTGCTCATTCCAACCTCTTAGAAAGCACTCCAAAACATTTATCAGAGCACTGAACATATAGGCATACACTTCTTCTCCTTTAAGATAAGAGGGAACACTCTTACTTAGAGCACTCACTACATCCTGCTGACCGCCGAGCAAAGTTTCCAACTAAGGAGTGATAAGACTTCTCAATTTACCCACTCTGCTTATTATCCGATCCTTCTCTTGATTCAAGATCTTAATTTTGTCAATTAAGTCCATAACATAAGCTTCAAGGCTATTGGAAAAACCTGAATGAGCTGCAAAAGATTGAGAAATGTTGGCTAACTGCCCCTCATATTCCTTAGTCTTTTTGTCAATGTCTATAGTAAACTTTGGCAAAATAAGATATTACTTATATATCTGACCGCCTTCATCCAAAGCATCCTCAATAGCCTTCACCAAGATTGTCAAACTAGCCCTATCTCCTTCAATCACTCTGAAAATTAATTTCAATCTGATTGCATTAAATCTATTCAAAATTGTTGCATCTGTTGCTTTCTCTAAAGACACAAAATGAGAATCAATTTCTTGTAGCATGGTTTTGATCTTACCGAAGGGAGTATCAACTGAATCCTGCTTGAAGGTAGCCAAAATTTTCTCCAAAACATTAGAGGTAAGTGATATCAACTCCTTATCTTCTGGGTGAGACTTGAGTAAGTATTCATTGTCTTTTTCTTGAGCAAGGGTTGCGAGCTTCAATGCTTGAATAAGAGACAGAGAACTCAAATCAATAGGCCCTTGTGAAAAATCATCTTCATTAGTGACAATCTACTTCCCCTTATCAGTTGCAATGTCTCTTTCCACTATCACTGGAGCCTGATCATCCTTCTCTTCTCCTTTCTCCTTCTCAGCCACCTCTGCACTTGCATCTTCAATCTCCTCAGCCGCTTTCTCTAAATCTATATCCATCACAGGAGGATCTTGTGCAGCATCACCAGAGTCTCCAACTACCTGATTGTTAGTTTCATCTGCAACTAATGCCTTTGCATTTGCCTCTGCCAGATTTACTTGCTTTGTTGTTTGATCTTTCTGCTCACCAAGAACTTCTGCCACTATTTCCAGAATATAAGTATTTTTATGTGATTTCCCTTCTAGTTGGGATTCATCTTTTGCCAAATTTACCTCATATCTGTGCTCCTTCAAAAACAATTTCAAAATTGCTTCAGTCTCTTTAGCTACTTTACCAAGCATAATCTTGTTCCCTCTCTTTCTACTTCTGAATCCATCTTTTGCAATCTTGAGCAGTCTATCAACTTCATCCTTAGAGATGACTGAACACAAATTAATTAATATTCATTCTTTTATTCTTTCATCCTCTAGGCTGGCTGTATGCCTCCTGGCATCCAAAATATATTATAATCCCTTTGAAATCATAGATGACAGCTCTATCCAAGCTTTGTTATAAACATTCATATATTGTACAACAACTTCCTCTATAGCTCTTTGATTATTATCATCATTGTTCTCATAATATGTAGATATATTTTTCAGGTTTCCTTCTTTCACTACCTCATCAATTATCTCATTTAATGACCTTGGGGACACAACAGTATAAGTACCTTCTAGCTTTCCATATTTTAGAGCTTCCTCAAGCTCAAACTTTTTCTTCTTATTGGATTTGGCTCTATCAGATGACTTAGCTTCATCTCTTGTCTTCTTACTCTTTTGGGCTTCACCAGATGAGAGCTTCCTTACTAACCTAATGTAGGTAGCTATCTTCTTTACCTCTCTGATGGATTCATCAGATTTGGTTTCTTCCTCTATAGCTACATATTTTCTTACTGTCTTCTCCTTCTTCCTCTTCTTTTCTCTATCGATTGATCTTGTTTGAAGCTTAGGTGGAGGGACATACTTTTGAACATGAGAGGTAGGTGTTGAATTACCTTGTCTGGGCTTTTTTTGCTTGGGAGGAGTGGATACTAGTTTAGTCTATTTAGGATTTACCACATCCTCCTCTTTGAGTATATTCTGCTCTCTAGCCCTTTGTACAACTTCCTTAGTTATTCCCATTTGTTCTGCAAGATGTTCAACTTCCTTTCTAACCTTCCTCTTCCTTCCAGGATCGATAAATTTTACATGCAAATCTAATCTTTTCTCTTTGTAAGTACCGAACCTCTCTTCCTTCTCATCCACCAGTTTACTTAGTAGATGTTATGCATAAGCATCAAGAGTGTTTTCATCTACTTCATACCCCATAGGCATGATCCAAACTATCCTCAGCTCAACTTCCTCCATAAGGCATTGATCTTTGTCCACCATAAAGCATATGGTATCTTCATATTTTTCTACAATAGCCTTTGTAATCCTCTCTCTACTTTGCATCATAGATTGAAATGTTTTGAAAGAACCCCACAAAGAAGATTTGTGTGATACTACATTACCCAAACCTTGCAAACCTTCTTTAATTTGTACCACCATTGATTTTATCATAGGCCCATTGTACTTTTCTTACATCGGGGATTTCATTCATGAGATAAAATTCTAAAGAAACAATCAAAGAACCAAACTTGAACACATGCTTCTTATCTTGCTTGATCTTTTTAAGATTGCTCATCAATTTATTTAGAAACACTCTACATAGGTCATACTTGTCCTCTTTGAGAATCTGATAAGCTGCATAAATTGCAATACCGAATACTAAGTTTTTTCTGTTACACTGGTAGACTTTATATCCTATCAGCATTGAAGCAAAACTCACATCATATTCAACAATATCGCTTATTGTCATTGACCAATTGTCATGCTTGGATGACATGCTCGAGTGTAGGGATCTCACCAGTTGCACTTAAACAAGTTACCGTCTTGATGGCTTGCTTAGTATCTTATAAGATCTATCTAGCCATATAAACTCATCATGAATTTGGCTCAAGATATATCTTACCCATTCAGGTTCAACACAAACCATGAAGTGTACAAACTAGATAAAACCCTTGTCCTGCAATGATTTAAAATCGAGTTTCAAATTCCCCATCTCATGTATCATGTGGTTAGCATATAATGACAACTTATCTGCATTACCCAATTCTTCAATATTACAGTGAATGTATGCCCTAATATCTTTAATATGCAACACACCATATGACACAAAAGAGAATTCTCCATTTGGATCATCTTCAACCGATTTGAACTGGTGTTTCTTGAATATAGGTCTTTCTTTATCAGTGATTTCAATAACTAATGGAGTTTCCACACCAGATGATAATTTTTTTTGAAAATTGGCTTATAAACAGATAGCTCAAAACCTTTCCACCTTCAATTGAATGCTAGGAATCACTGTTGGATTAGTTCAACCTCAGTTTTTGCTAATCAATCTCTTTCGCCTCACTGCTCTGCTCTTTTCTCTTCGGTCACAATGTGAAGAATGAATGATAGAATGCCTTTTTATCCTTCATAAACCTAACTTTCAGTTTCAATAAATGCACAACCCTAAAAGCTTTCCAAATACCCTGTCCTCCTAGAATTCTTCCACCACAATCTCAAATACCCCTGAACTCTTCTGGATATAAATTGTATTACTGATCTTAATCATCTGCAACCTTCTACAACTGGTTATAGATCTCAGAAAGGGGTTTTTGAAGATCTGCATGAAAATCTCCCCCTAAGGCCAAAATTTCTTAGTTACTAGATGAGATTCCAACACGGGAATTAGGTGTGGACCCATTCTGAGCATTGGAATCTTCCTTTTTAACCAACATCTTTTTATGTTGATCTTTGATCTCTTCTAACTTTGCTCTGCCCTTTTTATATGATTTATTCTTGTTCATCAGACCATTGTTGCTCATGTTCTTGCTTCTGCAATATTCTGTGATATGATCGGGTTTGTTGCATGCATAGAAGACAACATTTCCTTGCATAGGACTGAAATTCATCTAATTTGGTCTATTCCTGCATTGGTTAGAGATATGTCTAGGCATTCCACATGCATAGCATCTCTTGTTCTAAAAATTGTTCATCATTTTGCACATATTTGACTTATGACCAAAGTTGTTGCATTTGAAACATTGATCGGTAAAGGTAGGACCATTATTCAACACTCTATTTCTACATTGACTTTCCATATGACTGAATCTATTGCAAACAAAAAATTGACCATTGAATTTATAAGCATTAGGTTGTCTTACCAGAGGTCTCTTGCTCTTTTGATGATTGATTTGTCCTGAACCGGAGGATTCTCCTTTTTCATATCTAAGTCCTCACATGTCTTTTCCACTTCTCTGACTTTCTAGCATCTCATCAAGCCTTGTTGAGCTAGCTTTGAATTTCTCCTTGTACTCATTAATAGTAGTAAGTTCAAGTTCTTGTCCATCATTATTGTATTGCACTAATTCAATCCTCAATTGATCAATCTCATAGTTCAGTCTACAACATTCATCAGATCTATCCTTCAATGATTGAGTTGACATTTCTTCATTCTTCTTCCGGTCTTTAATCTCCTTTGCCAGCTTCATCACAATGGATTGTGTTTCATTCTTCAACATTGCATTATCTATAGCAATCTTTTCACATTCATTTATTTTGTCTTGATTTGCAATGCTTTGCTCTTCTTTCTCCTTGAGTTTGTCCATCGTCTCTTTTCTCTTATCTCTAGAAGTGCTCACTTGTTCTTTCAAGGTCTTAATGAAGTCTTCAACTACACTCAAATTTCTTTTCAGGGTACTTGCTTCTTTTCTTACTGCATCAAGGTCTTCAAGTACCACACTAACTCATCTCTGCAAACTAGAGTTCATTGATTCAATCTCTTGGATCTTCCTCAAGCTGTTAGGCTTCCTCGGAGGAGTGAAGCTTTGATACCAATTGTTGGAATCAATGGACACTGAGAGGGGGGGGGGTTAACAAACTTATTAAACCGATTCTTAAACCACAACCACAAAACCATAACACCATTTTTTTTACGTGGAAAAATGGAAAGGGAAAAACCATGGTGGGATTGAGTACCCACAATATTATTATACTTTGATCAGGAGTATGATAATATTACAAAAGGGAATGCACCTGTATTTAGACATGCTTCCTAGAGCTCACTATTCAATTGCATAAAGGGATACAACCCCAATGGACTCACTATCCTACAAATGAGTTATAATAGAAAATGATGAATACTAAGAGGGGGGTGAATTAGTATACCAAAAAATACTAAACTCAAACTCTTAAACAGTTTAGCAGTTAATCGGTATAACATATTTACAAGCAAACTGGTTAAGATAAATGCAAACCAAATAGAAAACAAAGAATTCACCCACAAGAGCACAATCACCATAACACAAGATGTTTGATGTGTAAACCCAAATGGGAAAAAACCATGGTGAGCAAAAACTCACATGTAACTATCTACAGAATAGAAACTAGACTGGTTAAGGTCAGACCGGTTAAGGTCATACAATTGTTCTTCACTAGAACAAATCCTATTAGGAATCTAGATCTCTGTTAAGAGATAAGTCCTCCAGTTAAAGACTACCTTGTGAGAGGATTTTAGATTCACAATTGTGAACCACCTTGTTAGAGGATTTACAAAGGCTTTGCTAAGCCTGCCTAGTTAAGGGTTTTAGACTTGTCGAAGATATGAGTAATCAACAAGTAAGTGATCTAGATACTAGCACAGTATGCTTGGTTAGATCCTTGACAGCTCATTGTAAATGCACTTTAGCATTACTTCAGTCTTCAGTATCTCAACACTCTTTTTCTTCACACAGACCTAAACTTCTCTTCAATGATCGCACATAACCTTGTCTATTTCACATACACTCCTATCTCTCATACATCGCATACATACAAACCCTAGACATGATGTCCTTTAAAGGAATATGATTTCATGTCGGTCCAATAGGATTAAACTACAAGTTCCTAGGTTCAGTGCATCTAGACACATTTGGTAACACAACACAAAATCACCGCCAAAGTGTCAGTGGATGATAACTCATCACAGAAATACCGGTTGGTAACTCATCATAGAGTAATACCGGTTCATACAATTTACCGATTATCGGTTGTCAAAATGAAGACTGGAAAGATGTTAACTACCACTTTGTTCCTTCATACCACTTGAGATCCTCGAACCGCTTGAGGTCTTCATATCACTTTGGGTCTTCAGTCAGTTTGTGATCGGTAACACCTTCTACAAAATACCGATAGTCTAAAGACTATAACACAAAACACCAGTTGGAACAATTACTGATTGAGCATAACTCATAAATCAAGAAAGTGTACACAAAGAAAGTGTGTGTCCATCAATGATAATCATAATATTATCAAAAATGCCAACAAAAAATACAATGTTTGAACCGTAATATAGCATCTGCAAATGCTTGAAATCAGTTGCGGGTTAAGCACAATCTAACTGTCTCTCTCTGTCTTGCTCTTTTGCTCTGTTCTGCTGCACAGTCATATACCAGACCATCAAATCTGCCTACTGAAACTCATACTCGCTTTTCACAATAATATTCACACATACAACATACCAAAATGATTATCCAAGTCGATCTTATATATCTGCATCAACACAATAGGTTTTCAATAAATCGACTTCTTAATATGAAAAATATGAAACATGTATCACCAAGTCGGCTGAATCCATCCACAAATCCATATGTGGACCCAAACAAGATGATGAAAATCTTCACATACAATGACACAATCACCTCAAACTCAACACAAACCACAAAAACCATCCCAAGTATTTCAGATCACACGTTACACCATCAAACACAAAGATAACTCTGTTCTTCCTAAATTACCAGATACCGAACCTTGTAACTCACACAAGAATTGACACCAGAGGCTATAATTGTGAAGTAAGATGCCTGAAACATCCAATCATCTACCCTTGTCATCGCAAACAAAACTATACAACCAGAAATGAGTAATACTCAATGAATTTGCACACTGTGTTCCACCTTCCAAATTTATGCCTAATGAATAAGCAAAACCCTTTAAGCTTCAAGTAAACCAAATTTATATACCGGATAGGATTACTGGACCGAATTGCTATCAATGACAACCCCTAATCATTCTCCATGCATCAAACATCACCGAAACAGTGTCTCTTGCCAACAACAACTTCATCATCACTTCCTCAACAACTGCAACAATTCTCTATCGTACCAATCGCCATATCATTAATGACAAGAACAATCTCAAGGATTAAATATATTGTCAAAAATAGGTTGGCGTCAATGACAATACATATTGCCAACAAACTGCACGAGGTTTTAAGATAGAAAAAGAGGAAGCTTCATCAACTCCACCCACATGCCACATGTTCATGATCATGTAGGTGGTTTACAAGAAAACATGGGAAGTTAGTAGCATTAAGTAAAGCTGACATTGTCTGACAGAGTAGAGGCTCCAAAAAGGTTCACTCCAAAGGCATATGTAGGGGGAGAAAGGCTCTTCTCTTTGAGATTGTTGCAACAAAAGTGATAGATAATAGAGGTGGTGTCTTTTGTTGCACACATAAGGAGGTAATAATGATACAAAGATCATTTGTTCAAAATGGTTACACGTACCTACATGATGGTAACCACACACGGTAGATATGTAGGGGATATTTTTGTTATGATCACTCTTTGAGTTCAGAATTGTCATCTATTTAAGCCTATGAGAAATTTGTATTAAGGGTTCACCAGTTTTACAAAAGATCTAGATATTGTTATTATTATTAAACCTTAGCTTTATTTTGAGTTCATTTAATGAATAAAGGCATATCAAATTATGCCTAGTTTTCCTCTTCTATGTGTTTTCTTTCGTTTAATGAATATTTTTGAAGTTTTGTTTCATTATGGGTATAATAGCTTAAATCTTTGTTTTTGACTTCTGAGGTTTCATAACAAGTACATAAGTCATTGGACCATGTTTGATACTCTTTCAATTACTTTCCATGTTTGTGATTTGGATTTATATTTTGTCATTTGGTGAGCTAAGTTAATGGGGAATAAGAGTTGCTTTGAGGTAATAAGGATAATTTTTACTATAAGAAGCCTTAATAGGTGCTTCTTGTTGAGGGATCTAAATATTATGCTATGTGTCTTCGTGACCTTAATTACTCTATTCTATCCCTAGCAATGAAGAGTCTGTAGTGTTATGTGTTTAAAGTTTCCTTTTATATTTTAGAAGGGAAATTTAAAGTGTTGTAAAAGATTTTACATATCACCTTAGATTAAGATTTACTTTTGTTGCATATCTCTATCCCTTTCCTTCCTAAAGAATTAAATGAAGAGTTGGTTTCCAAAGTCCTAGAGGTTGTTTAGTGGAGCACACCTAGTTCTCTATTCATTGAACTTCCCATAAGGCTATTCCCAGAGAGTATACACTTTAAGTATTGACATTTCATTTTCTGGTATGCTCAGTGGAACATGAAATTTAGAACATAAGTGGGTGTATGAGCCATAGGCTTGTCACTAGATCACAAACTATGTAAAACCCCAATTTGTTATTATCCCAACTTGGGATTGTAACATGGGCTAGAGTTTCTAGATCAAGGACATAATGTGCACAAGCTCAGGCTCAACCAAAACCACAAATGGCTGCACGTCAACCTCCTCACAAATTTGTTACATGGAATAGTGGTAGCCCACTAGTGCTTCAAACTCCTCCAGCAACATGGGATTTTAATCCTACATTTGCACTGAAAGATTTGCCTAAATTCACTAGAGAAGATAATAAAACATCTGCAAAGCATCTACAAGATTTAGTTGATTTGTATGCTTCACAACGTAACAAAATAAAATGTTTCACTTAGATTACTTGTCGCCTCATTTAAAGGGAAAGCATAAGATTGGTATAGGTTTCTACCCCCAAATTCAATTACAAATTAGGATTATCTTAGGGACAATTTCTTTGACAAATTCATTGAAAAAGGAGATTACTCATCCTTATTGTAGTAGTTGATAACAATCAAGAGGGCTCCACAATAGGCATGATAGATTTCAACACTCAGTTCCACAAGACTTGGTAAATAATTCCCATGAAAAACCATTCTTCTTTGGACATGGCCTTTATATTCTATCTTAGAGCCTTTCACTCTAACATTCGATGATGATCCAATCTTTGGGAGGCACTACTTTTTTGAATGTGTATGATGTGGCAGTAAGAGCAATTTTTTTTTATCCATGTGGGAAAACTCCCACCAAGACCATCCATTCTAGTATTTCCTGAGATAGTAGCTCAGTCTCAAGGAGAAGCTACTCATAGTGCACCAACCCTACCTCAATACTATATGTTTACCCAAATGCTCAACAATGTAATATTTTTGCATCTTCACTCGATGTAGAGATAAGTGATACATAGAGCCTACTATGAGCATTCTTGAATGAGATAATCAATATCAAGCACTAGCAAGTAATGTATCTGAAGCCAACTTATCAAAGTTACCAAAGTGGGAGACTTATCTTTCAACAACATCAATATCAAGTGGGCATCAAGTGAGAAATAAGCCACAAGCATTGAATAAAATTATTTATGTCCCCACCCCCCTTCAGGTTGTGCATCCCAATCAAAATAGGGCGTTGATTGTAGGACAAAACAATTTGGGTAATGATTCAAATGCTTGGTGTTTTCTATGTAATGATGCACACATGCCTCATAATTGTTCATGAGGTAATTTGCAACAAAAGATAGCAAAGAAATGTTCTTAAGGCTTTACGCCAAATACTAGAGTTTATGCTTATTCATCTCCTAGCATATACAACACCATGATAATTGCTCAAATGTAGGACATGTCCTTGGAGCAAGAAGGTGAAATTGATTCAGATCATGTACTCTTCTCTTGGATGGAGGACAAAGGTGTTGTGTTTACATCAGATTCTTGAGAATATATGAGGTAAGACTCATATATTCTTTTGGTTCTACCATATGAAAGTCCATCCTGATACATACAAAATGTGTAGTAACTATACACCAACCAATTTTATTTATCACCCTCTTTTAAGAAAATCATAGTGTGATATGGTGAAAAGTGATGAGGGGAGATCAAGTGGAAAGCTTTACTCCCCTCAAAAGAGGGATGTGATTTTCATAAAGGATTCCCTTCAACTTTTCACACATCTTACATTAAAAGAAGGGTTGAATTCACTAGATCCAATCCCAATGGAAAGAGATTGAATGCTAAGTGAATTGTAGGGAATTTGGAATGTATTCAGAAAGTAAATTAACCCCCTCTTATAATAGACTAGTTGAATCAAGAAAATTGAGACTAAGTGTAGAAATGACAAAGAAGCAATCATATCTTAAGATAGAGAAATGAGATGAAGCTGTGCACCTAGAATTACAAGTAAAATATCAAGACGAAGCTTCAGTGCAAATCTGAGCAAAAGTTATCAAGACCGGGTTGAAGTTGCACCTGGTCCTCCAAAAAATCCACGCACCGAAAAGGATTTTTTCATCTCTGAAAATGAAGCCTAAACCTGCAAGTACAACCACACACCTACAACCTACACACAAAAAAGAGAGGAAAATGTTGTCGAGATTGGGGGTTTTCCTTCAATTCAAACCTCATTTTGGAATTAACCAAGTGATTGGAAAATATTGCAAGTAAATGAAAGGGAATGTTTGACGTAAAATCCACCTCAAGAGGGGAAGCAATTGAAATGTTGATGAATATTCTTGAAAGGATATATGGAATAGGATGTCTTGAATGTTGATAGAGATCTCCTCTTCAATGGTTGAATCTTTGACTTGAATTCAACACCTAGCCTTGAAAGGAGACTTGAAATGCTCAATGCTTGAATGCTTGAATATTTGCTAATGATAATGGAGACTTCTTGCTTGTTCACCTTACTTTCTCTTATGCAAATAGGATGGGAAATGCTTCTTATATACTTGTCGATTAGGCATATTTAGCTAATTTTCCATCTTAGGCCAACATAGGAAAACTTTTCCCGCTCAAGAATTGGCAAGCCCGATGCAAGATATGATCAAAAGAGGCCCAAAATAGGGCTAGGACAAGGGCGCCATACCCCTTTCCTACCCTAATTTTGAATAGGCAGTGACAAAAAGGCAGTGCAAAATGGTGGAAAATACAAGTTTTTGATGTTTTGAGCATGTCTCGAGTCTCTAATCAGGGTTAGGGATTCGTCCGCTAATGCAAAGATGCAAATGTAGTTGAAAATTGTAAGGGTCACAATTTTATGATGCTACAAACAACATATCACTTGTCATTACATATGCAAGTAAAGTGTTACAGTTTTTTCATGTATATTCTCCTAAGTGTACAAAATTGTTGGTTAAAGGTAGCAAAATTGACTTGGAAGTGCTTCCACTATGAATATTTAAAAATTTAAACTAAATTACTCAGCTACTACAAAGAACCGATCTATGTATGTTGTCAAATAACCCATAGCATTTCAAACCAAAACAATGATTTTTAAACGATAACAAAATAAATGCCAAAACTAAGGGTCCTAAAAAATTAACCCTATTAGCCTTGCCATATAGGACCAATTTCCAAATTATTTAACAAAATTGAATTGAAAATATTTCTTAATTTTATAGATTTTACCATTCACCTGTAACACTCAGTCAAAGCCAAGGGTTCATTTTGTCTATTTCCAGAATTACCCCTGAGAGTCATGCCATATAAGGCCAATGCCCCAAATATTTTTAGTCTGAAATCCTCAAAATGATAAAGACATGATGAGACAAAAATCAAGTGATAAAAATTACAATACAAAATTGTTGGTAGCTATTGGCTACATTAGCAGTAGTAAATATGACATTATCTACATGAAAAATAATATTAACTTGATACTATCTAAGCCAAATGGAGCATAGAAGGAGAGGAGTGACTTGTGGTGCTAGGGTTTCTACGGATGGGGATACTAATGAAGGTGATGGAAACCCAGACTCAGATGGTGGGAATGGGCTTTACGTTGGCCCCAGATCTTTGTCCTAGTTGGTTGATATAGCAGATCCTGGTTCGTTGTGGTGTTTGGTAGTGTGTAGGGGTGTTTGTGGTGTGGTGGTGTCTCTCTAGGTTTAGCTCCCTTGAAACCCCTTTGTTGTTTCCTGACTATAGATTCCCACTATGATTGGTGTGTGTGGATGCGAGGGTTGCTATGCGGGTGCAACTTTGATCTTTGGCGGTGGGTTTGGTAAGGTTTTATTGCACCCCTGTTCGGGTTCTACGTTTTCTTTGCATTAAGTTTTATGGTGCGTCTTGCTTGGGTCTCTAGCTATTGTGAGTATGATTTTTGACAAGAGACTTTGTGGCCTTTGGTTCCCCTCTATTTTTGGGTCCTCCCTTTGTTTTACTTCTCATGGGTTGTATACAAATTTGTCTATTGAGGTGACTGCATCTCCTATAAAGGAGGAGATGTGTTTTGCTTGTATACATCTGTGTGGATGCAGGGAGCTATGTTGAATGGTCATTTCAGTTGTCTTTCTTTGGCTATTCCTTTGGAGGCAAAGCATTCCTCCTAGATAGATTGGGATGTTGTTGTGGTTTCTAAGGTTTCCCCTTGTCCTCTATTCTCTTGTGTTCGACTGGAGTTATTTTTGGTTTTATATGGTTGTGGGAGTCATGCCAAAACCTAGTTCTTTTGGTTTGGGGGGACTATTAAACCCCCTTGGTGTGGGTTTTATAGGTTATGGGTTCCTAGTGAGAACCCTTGTTCTTTTGGTTTAGAGGAAGGTTAAGGGTGCCTTTGTAAAACCCTTGTTTTTTCTTTTGACGAGTTCTAGTATTAAATGTATGTATCTTTTGATCCTTAGGTCTCTTCTCAGTAAGGGTTATTTTGTCCCTCTCTTTCTTGGTTCCTGTTCGATATTAGCTAATATGTTGTCATTGATGTCAACATATGTGAAGTCAATTTGTTTCAGCATTATAGACAGATTGGTTGAGTTGGTTGAGCCTATATGTTGCAAATAAGCTGATGCGATTTAATGGGTTATTATATACTTATCTCTAGTTGATTTAGCTGTAGTTTCAGAGGTTTGTATGATGATTTGATTGAGCTATGAGATCCGGTATTATGATTGATTACTCAGTTTTTCAGTATTAATAATTCTGGTGAATCCGTATGTTGTGCTCCAAAATTGTAATATATATGGTTGCAGATGTATGGGATGTATCATGGAAGTTAATGTGTGTCCTTAGTTCAAGTGGTTCATGATTTAGATATCCATAAGCTAATCATTTGGTTTGTCAGTCAGTTTTATTGATTTTCTTGAGGTCTGATAGAAAAGATGACGATGATTCTTGTAATGCTAGATGTTGTCGTTGTTGTGGTGTGATTCATGTTGTCTATGGATGTTTCTAGATCGTGTGCTATTTGTATTGGTGGTCCACATTAATTATTGTTCACGTTATTGAATATTTCCTTGATCCAATGATATTCTTCTTGTTCTACGATGTTTTTGGTGATGTAGCATGTTGTGGATGATCAAGGCGTAATTCTTGGAGGTGTTTCGTATTTTTGGTGGTTGTTTAGGTCCAGACTATGTCTTAGCCGACATTGTTTTGGTCTGCATGCATTATTGTAGTGTGTATGATTATATTTTTGTAATATGTAGTGTGTGGTGAGCCAACCTATATTGCTAGGTTGATGATGTATATAAATAAGCACTGTAATCATTATCTAAGGTATTTGATCATTGTGAAAGGTATTTAAGTGTGCAAACAAGGGCTTGATCCTTTAGAAATGTAAAGAAGTATCTGTAGAGAAAATCAAACACTGAGCTTAATCGAAACTATACTCAGGCACATTGAGATGCTATTTTATCAGTTCATGATTCTCCGGATGTAATCCAAATGTTTTTGTAAGTCAGTGTGACTTCTTGTACGATAGTGAACCTTCCCTAAGGGTTATAACCCTTCTAGGTTTTTTTAATTTGAGCAATGAGCTCTAGGTAGTGTGCCTGAATGCATGTGCATTCCCCATTGTAATAATTCACTTACTCCTAACAAAGTACTATCTCATTGTGGGTAGGTTCCCACTGTGGTTTTTCCCTTAACTGGGTTTTCCAAATCAAAAATCTTGGTGTTATGTATATTATTGATGTGGTGTTGTTTTATGCTTAAACTGTTCATTATCATAGTTGTGTTGTGGTTTAAGTTGCAGTAAAGTTTTGAATTTTTGGTGCAAACTGATTCACCCCCCCCTCTCAATGTGCTGCATTGTTGCCAACAATTGGTATCAGAGCTAGATAATCCGGAAGAAGTTTGACTGCTTGAGGAGCTTTAGGATGGAAACCTTTCCTTTTAAGAAGGATAGTCTGAGATTTGATGGAACGAACTACACTCTCTAGAAGAACTAGATGCAATTTCATTTGAGATGCATTAGAGAGCAGTATTGGAAGATCACTAAGAATGTCTATAACATTCCTCAGAATGGTCCTACTACTCCAAATGAGCTAAAGGAAGCATAATGTAATATTAGAGCTAAAGAAGCATTGTTGAGTCCCTTGACAAATTTTGAAATGACTAATGTGATGGATCTTGAGACTGCTCATGAGATTTGGGTAAAGTTGGAGACCTTGCATGAAGGTGATAGTCAAGTGAAAGTTGCTAAGTTGAAGAGGCTGAAAGGAAAGTATGAGAACCTGAAGATGAGAATATTACTTTTTTTTATGTCAAAAGTGAATGAGCTTGTGTGCAGAATTAGATGTTCTAGTGGAATCCTTGAAGAATTTGAAGTTGTTGCTAAAGTGTTGAGATTCTTGCTTCCTGCTTACAAACATAAGGCTGCTGCTATAGATGAGATCCAGACTATGACAAATGTGGCAAGAGATATACTAGTTAGTAAAATTGCTACTTTTGAGTTGAGTGAGTTTGGTGACTCTTTTCCTAAGACCTAATCTCACTTCAAAGCTACTGTATTTGGGAAGTAGAGATATGATCCAAGAGAAAGTTCTACAAGAGTATCTAGACATGGGAAAGAGATAAAAGAGTTGAAAGATGAAGAAAAAGAGCTTTAGGAGCTTGAAGCATGGCCAAGAGAAACTGAGGAGGAAATTATCTTCTCTCATGGGACTACCTTTGTGAACATATCTATAGGATTATCATTGGTATGATTCTTCTCAATCCATAATTAGCCATCCTCCAAAATAGACCATATGAAGTGGTACCTGAGCTGAATGTGTTTTATCCTCAAATGAAGAGCATAATTCTTTGCAAGATGAATGATACTCTAGCTATCAGTATACAAAGGGCTATCCCCCCGCATCTGGCCCAATTCCTCTAGAAAACATTGTAACCAAATCATCTCCTTGCTAGCTTCAGTAGTAGCTACGTACTTAACTTTAGTGGTTGAAAGCACAACAACCTTTTGCAGTCTAAAAGTACAACTAATTGTATTTCCCCCTACAATAAAAACATACCTTGTAGTACTCCTCCTGGTATCAATACCACCTGCTAGATCGAAGTCAACATATCTTTGTAGAGCAACAATTGATCCTTTGAAACGTAGTGCCTTTCTAGTAGTACCTCTCAAATACCTAAGAACCCATTTGACAACATTTCAATGTTCCATTCCTAGATTGCTCATATACCTACTTACAACTCCCATTGCATGTGCAATATTTGGCTATGTGAATACCATCGCATACATCAGACTGCCAACAACTGATGAATATGGGATGTTCGATATTTTATTTACCTCTTCTCATGTCTTTGGATACATCTCCTTAGTCAAATTGAAATGACTAGCCAAAGGTGTACTAATTGCTTTTGCATTTTGCATGTTAAATCTTTTCAACA
Source organism: Cryptomeria japonica (assembly GCF_030272615.1). Classification (NCBI taxonomy): domain Eukaryota; kingdom Viridiplantae; phylum Streptophyta; class Pinopsida; order Cupressales; family Cupressaceae; genus Cryptomeria; species Cryptomeria japonica. The sequence continues at coordinate 51,459,112 of NC_081411.1, forward strand.
CCTTCTTTATATACTCACTTTGGGACAAAGTTAATGTTCTATTTTTCCTGTCTTGAAATCCCCATGCCAAGGATTTGTTTAGTTGCACCCAAATCCTGCATAGAAAATGACTTTGCTAATTTCTATTTAAGTTCATTTATATGTTGTATGTTAAACCTAGCAACAAGCATGTCATCAACATAAAGTAACAGGATAATATATCTGCCATTATTCAATTTCTTAAAATAAACATAATGATCAAAATGAAATCTATGATAACCTTGTTCTTCCATAAAACTATCAAATTTCAAATACCATTGTTGGGGTGCTTGCTTTAGGCCATGCAGACTCTTCTTCAACATACACACTAAGTCCTCCTTACCTTTAACCTCATATCCATGTGGTTATTGTATGTATATTTCCTCATCCAAATCCCCATGGAGAAAAGTTGTTTTAACATCTATCTATTCAAGATGCAAGTCTTCTGCAACCACAAGACTAAGAACAGTTCTAATTGAAATCATTTTTTAAAAGAAAATATTTCATCAAAATCTATACCTTTTTTATGTGTAATACCTTTAACCATGAGTCTGGCCTTATATCTTTTATGTCCTCCATCCTCCTCCTTTAGCCTATAAACCCATTTATTTAGCAAGACTCTTTTTCTTGCAGGTAATGGGACTAAGTCCCAAGTCTAATTCTTCATCAAGGAATCCATTTCCTCTTTCATGCCTAGCTCTCATTATTGTTTGGCATCCACCTGCATTGCTTCTTCATATCCTTCTGGTTCACCATAATCAGTTAAAAAAATAGAATACAAAGAAGGATAAAATCTTTCAGGAGGTCTACCTAACCTCGTAGAACGTCTAACACTTGCAAGAGTTTGTGGGATATTTTGTTGTTGCTGAGCATTAGGTACCAATGGCATTTTATTTTTTAGGAATCTCATCCAACATCACACATTCCTTTTTGACCTCTTCATGCTTCTTTTTTTGCATTTGTTCTTTATACATGACCTCCTCATTGAATATAACATCTCTACTGAAATTTTGATTTTCAAAATCCCATAACTGATAACCAAAGTCACCCATTCCATATCCAATGAAGGTACATTTTTGAGATTTAGCATCAAGCTTGCTTCTATTTTCTTTATTAACATGGAAAAAAGCTTCACAACCAAAGATTTTTCAGAAAAGAATAATTTACCTTTTTACCAGTCCATGCCTCCTCTAAAATGCCACCATCCAAAGGGTTTGAAGGCCCTTTGTTTATCAAATAAACAACAATATGTGCAACATCTACCCAAAAATGTAGGGGCAGTCTAGCATGCAATCTCATGCTCCTAGCACGCTCCATGATGGTCCTATTCATTCTCTCAGACACACCATTTTCTTCTGGGGTTCTTGGAATTTTCCTCTTCCTTTAGATTCCATTGAAAGAACAATAATCTTCAAATGCTTTGCTGCAATGATCACAGGCCATTATTAGATCTCAGACATTTTAGCTTTTTTCCTATCTCGTTCTCAACCAAAACTTTCCATTTCTTAAAAGTTTCAAAAATATCTAATTTCTATTTTAGAAAATATACCCATGTTTTTTGGGTTGCATCATCTATAAAAATAACATAATAAGAAGAGCCACCAAGAGATGATATCTGAGCCTGTCCCCATACATCTAAATGCACAAGATCTAATTTCTCAATTTTCTTCTCTTTTCCAACCTTGAGAAATCTGACTCTTTTTTGTTTACCATAAACACAATTTTCACGGAATTCTAAACAATCTTCTTCAATCTTGGCAAAATGTTTTTAGAGTGAAGGATTTTCATCCCTTTCTCACTCATGTGCCCAAGTCTATGGTGCCATAGTTTTGAATCAATCCTTGCAACATTTATTTTAGTTGTCCCTATAGAAATGTTTTTTATAGCAGCTAATGTAGAATAAGTATTACCAGTACATAAATACAATGTGCCTACCTTTGCACCTTTAGCTACTACTAATGCACCTTTAGTGACCTTCTAGGAATTGTCTGTGAAGGTAACTATGTAGCCTTCACTACCCAGTTGTCCTACAGAAATTAAATTTCTTCTTAAATTAGGAACATGCCTTACCTCTTGCAACAAACAATCATTTCCATTCTGAAACTTGATTTTTATCTTGCCTTTTCCAACAGTCTAACATGGCTCATCATCACCCAAATATACCTGTCCAAAATCACCTCGAACATAATCAAGAAAATATTTTCTATGGGGTGAAGCATGAAATAAACCCCCTGAATCTATTACCCAAGAATCATTAACATTATCTAAATACAGAATCAAGGCATCTTGTAAAGTATTACTTGTAACATTAGCTTTCTTACTGTCATCTTCATTTCCATCTCCTTGTTTATATTTTCAAGACCAACAATATTTCTTTAAATGTCCTAGATTTTCACAGTACCAACAATCCTTTCTTCATCTGGATTGAGAGCGACCTTTCTTTGACTTCCCTTGTGACTTATCATGCCCAAGGCCTTTTCCTCTTTCCTTTGACCTTCCCCTATTCTCAACATTCAAAATAGTTCCTGATGATGTTGAAGTCTCACCTGTTCTTTTCTATTGCATTTCCTTGCTTAGGATAACACCGACAACATCATCAAATTTCAAAGTATTTGAACTAGAGGAAGAGTTACTTACAGCCATAACCAAGCTATTCCATCTTTCTGGCAAAGAACATAAAATTAAGAGAGCCCTAACCTCTTCATTAAAGTTAACTTTTATAAAAGTCAATTGACTGGTAACTGTATTAAATTCATTTAAATTATCTGCTATAGATCCTCCATCACTCATTTTCATATTAAATAAATTCTTCATAAGAAATAACTTTTTCGAAGCTGAGGGTTTTTCATACAGTTTAGCTAGTGCCGCCATTAGATCTGAAGTCATTTTTTCTTTTGATATATTGAATACTACAAATGGTGCAAGACAAAAATAAATGGTTCCTAGTGCCTTTCTATCCAAAATATCCCAATCTTCATCTGACATCATGGACTATTTCTTTGACTTTCCTTCCAGTGGCCACCACAGATCCTTTTGATACAGGTAATCCTCCATCTGCATTTTCCATAACTGATAATCCTGGCCATTGAACTTCTCAACCTTGAGCTTGGTATCGTCCATTGCTTCCACTCAAATATGAAATTCTCTACCAATTTATAGAAATACACGACTCTGATACCAACTGTTAGGGTTTGGGAAGATTTGGAGCAAACACAAATTAAAATTATAAGCAGATACAAACACAAAAGATGAAGAAAAATTCCTAACATAGATAACATAGAGATTTAACATGGTTCACCCAAGATGGGCTACATCCACATAACACAACTGTCCAATCTTTTCTTATTAACTAGTAAATCAGTACAACACCATTACAATGCCTTTTCATTTCGACCACTTACAATAAGCCATTTTTAGGGCAACACTCTAAGTCAGTTATTTTTAGGGTTTTCTTGCAATGTCGATTTTTCAACAAAAAATTGCCAAAAATGATGAGGATATATGATGTGTACATACTTTCCTAATCAGTCGCCACATATCAACAAAAGGTACCGGTAAGTATGAAGGAAAGTTACCTCTTAAAATATTTTCATGTGATAAGATAGGACATTTTGCATCAAGGTGTTTGGAAAGAGAAAGGAATATTAAGAAGCCATGTAATCCCGATAAGCCTAAATATCAGAAGAAGTGTTATTATTCTACTGATGAAGGTGTGACAAATGATGAGTCTGATAAATAAATTCTAGAGATGAATTTGTGTTCATTGCTATCAAGGAAGGTGATCTGGTTACTACAAATTCTATAAGCTTCTTTAATGAGGAGAAAGACCTAGTTATGAAAGTTGAGGAGAAAGATGAATGGGTTATCGATAGTGGTTGCTCTCATCATATGACAGGTGATAAGAACAAGTTTATGAATATGGAAAAGTATGATGGCAGTTTGGTAAGATTTGGAGATAACAAAGCTTGTGTGATTTATGGTAGAGGTTCTATTTCTCTTGTTGGTAAGCATAACATTGATGATGCTCCATATGTTGATGGTTTAAAGCATAATATTTTGAGTGTTGGTCAAATGATTGATAAGGGATTTTATTTGCAATTCAAGAATGGGAAGTGTAAGACCTTGAGTAGCTTCAGAACTAAGATTGCATTAGTTACAAAGACTAAAGGTAATATCTTTCACTTGAATGTTGGTACTAAAAGTTGTTTGATTGCTCAGATTGATGAAAGCTAGCTATGGCATAGAGGATGTGTCATGTGAATTTTGATTGCATGGTTACGATAAGTTCTACTCAAGAAGTGAGATATCTACCTAAGTTGATAAAGCTCTCTAATCCTGTATGTAAGGAATGTCAATTAGGGAAGAAGACAAGAGTTACACATAAAAGAATATAGTATAACTCTAATGGATTGTTGGATCTTGTGCATACTTATCTGTGTGGTCCTTCTAGAGTGAGAATCTTGTAGGGTGACAAATACTTCATGTTGTTGATTGATGACTATTCAAGAATGATGTGGGTTACTTTCTTAAGGGAGAAATTTGAAGTGTTGGAGAAGTTCAAGATTATCAAAGCTATGGTTGAAACTGAGACTAGACTAAAGCTAAAGTGTTTGAGATCTGACAAAGGTGGAGAATTCACTTTCGGTGAGTTTAATGCATTTTGTGAAGATCATGGAGTTAGGAGACAATTATCTGCTCCTAGGAAACCATGACAACATAGTGTTGTGGAGAGGAAGAATATTTAGAATAGTTTAAGAAGCTGCTAGAACCACGATGATTGAAGGAAATGTGCCACGTGTATTGGAGAGAAGCTGTAAGTACTGCAATATACACTCTTAACTAGGTAAATATCAAAGGTGATACTGATAAGACTCCTTATGAGTTATGGTTTGGTCATGCTCCTACTGTTAGATATTTTAGAATTTTTGGAATTAAATGTTACATTAAAAGAGATAAAGATCTTGGAAAATATGATGCTATATGTGATGAAGGATTTTTTCTTGGTTATGCTACTAGAAGTAAAGCCTACTGGTGTTACAACAAAAGATTGAGAAAAATTGTTGAAAGTGCTAATGTGAAGGGTGATGAAGGAAAAATGACACAGGTGAGACCTTGTGGATATAATTCAGATGATGAGGATGTCAGTGCAGATAAACGAAAGCAAATGCAGAACTAGAATCAAGTTCAGATTGATCTGGAAAAGATTGAGAATCAAAGAGAAGATTAAAATACTAATGAAAGAGTTCAAGAGCTTGAAAATCAAGGAAATCCTAAAACACCCAGGTATGTGAGATTAAATCATTCAGAGAATCAGATTATTGGTGACAAAAATGAGGTGTGATAACTAGGAAAAGATTTGCACAAGAAATTTGTTTGATTTCTAAGATCGAGCATAAAAATATTGATGAAGCATGTAAAGATGAAAATTGGATTAAATCTATGGAAGAAAAACTTAATCAGATTTAGAAGAATGAGACATGGGAACTTGTTCCTAGACCTAAGGATAGAAATGTAATTGGTACTAGATGGGTTTTTTGGAATAAGTTGAATAAAAAAAGTGATGTTGTTAGAAAGAAAGCTAGAATTGTATGAAAGGGATATTATCAAGAAGAAGGAATTGATTATGAGGATACTTTTTCTCCTGTTGCTTGAATTGAAGCTATCAGATTATTTCTTGCGTATTCTTCTCATAAAGATTTCAAGGTTTATCAGATGGATGTAAAATGTGCCTTTCTTAATGGTGAGTTGGAAGAAGAAGTCTACATTGAACAACCAGATGGATTTCAATTGACAGATGAAAAGGACATGGTTTGCAAGTTGAAGAAAGCATTGTATGAATTGAAACAAGCCCCTAGAGCTTGGTACTCCAGATTGGATAAGTATTTGATGAAACTTAAATTCAATAAAGGTACTGCTGACAGTAATTTGTATTTCGAGATTAATCAGAATAACATTTTGATTGTTGAAGTCTTTCTTGATGATATCATTTTTGGAGGAAATGATTTCTTGTGTAAAAAGTAAATGCTAAATATATACAAAATGAATTTGAGATGTCTATGATTGGTGAGATGAAATTATTTTTGGGATTGCAAATTACTTAGTTGGATAAAGGTATTTTCATATCTCAGAGCAAGTATGTGAAGGAACTATTGAAGAAATTTGTCTTAGATGATTTTAAACCTATTGGTTCACCTATGGTAACTAGAAGTAAGATGACAAAAGAAGATGATTCTGTGAAAGCTAATCAAATCAGATATAGATATATGATTGGTGCTTTATTGTATTTAGACCTGATATTATGAATGTTGTAGGTCTTGTTGCTAGATTTCAAGCTGATCCTAAGGAATTTCATGTTACAACTGCTAAAAGGATATCAATATATTTGAAAGGGACAACTGATTTTGGTTTGTGGTATCCTAAGAATGATGACTTTACTTTGAGTGCTTTTATAGATGTTAATTGGGCCGATGATGTTGATGATAAAAAGAGTACTATAGGTGGTGCTTTCTTTTTGTGAAAGAAGTTGGTGTCATGGGCAAGTATGAAGAAGAATGATAAGTATTTGATGAAGCTTAAATTCAATAAAGGTACCACTAATAGTAATTTGTATTTTGAGATTGATCAGAATAACATTTTGATTGTTGAAGTCTTTGTTGATGATATCATTTTTGGAGGAAATGATTGCTTGTGTAAAAAGTAAATGCTAAAGATATACAAAATGAATTTGAGATGTCTATGATTGGCGAGATGAAATTATTTTTGGGATCACAAATTACTCAGTTGGATAAAGGTGTTTTCATATCTCAGAGCAAGTATGTGAAGGAACTGTTGAAGAAATTTGGCTTAGATTATTCTAAACCTGATGGTACACCTTTGATAATTGGAAGTAAGATGACAAAAGAATATGATTCTTTGAAAGCTAATCAGATCAGATATAGATATATGATTGGTGCTTTATTGTATTTGACACAGACTAGACCTGATATTATGAATGTTGTAGGTCTTGTTGCTAGATTTCAAGCTGATCCTAAGGAATCTCATTTTACAGCTGTTAAAAGGATATTAAGATATTTGAAAGGGACAATTGATTTTGGTTTGTGGTATCGTAAGAATGATGACTTTACTTTGAGTGTTTTTACAGATGTTGATTAGGCCGATGATGTTGATGACAAAAAGAGTACTATAGGTGGTGCATTTGTTTTGTGAAAGAAGTTGGTGTCATGGGCAAGTATGAAGAAGAATGCTAAATCATTATCTATTGCAGAGGTTGAATACATTGCTGGTGCTAGAAATTGTATTCAGGTAATTTGGATGAAACAAATGCTGAAGGATATATGAGTTATTTATGATAAGCCTATTGCTATATATTGTGACAATTCAAGTGCTATCAATATCTCTAAGAATCCGGTACTGCATTCTAAGACTAAGAATATATCTATCAAGTATCATTTTTTGAGAGAGAAGGTTAATGAGGAAGATGTCAGATTGGAATATGTATCCACAAAGGAATAGATTGTAGATATTTTTACGAAGCCTTTGCCTAAAGATACTTTTGAGTATCTTCGAGAGAAGTTAGGTGTGATGGGCCCTCCCGATGAGATCTAAGATGCATGGATTTGCATCAGTTCAGTGAGCCTCAAATATATCTTGTTTTCCAGATTGATGAGTGGTGGCTGCTACTCGATAGGAGTAGTCAGTGTTGAGGTTTAGATATTTAGATTTGTGATTTTATTCAAAGGGGGAGAGAATTATGATCTGTTTACCTTTGTCATTGATGTCAAAGGAGGAGAGAGGCATGTGAAAAACCCTAAAGCAATTTTAGGGGAGAGAAGCAGAGAATCAGATTTGAGTTATTGGTCTAAGGGGGAGGTGATCTTTCTAATTTTGGGGGAGATTATTTTCTTTCTTTGCATTGATTATTTTTCACATTCATATGTTGCCATCAATGCCAAAGGGGGAGATTATTGGATATTGGCCGATATCTTGTCATTGATGTCAACATATGTGAAGTCAATGTGTTTCAATATTACAGTCAGATGTAAGGAATTCAAGTAGCGAAACAACTTCCTACACTAACCTTGAGAGGAGGGCAATGCAAAAACTTTTGCAGATCATCATAATAGTTACAGAAAACATAAATAGATATAATAACATTCAAACCATAACACAATGATTTACGTGGGGAAAACCATTTTGGGAGAAACACCCCACACTCCAAAAGTCGCCCAATATATTATTCAGCAATCAAAATAGATTAGAATATACTTGCAGAGAAATATCTTCATAGGAGTACCACTAATCGGAGATTCATAGGTATCAATAGCCATAAGACTCTTACACCCATCTCACACACCTCATATATAGGAGATACAATCAAGAAACTGTCAAACAGTATTACAAAACCATGGGCTACAACAACCCAATAAGGTGTAGCTGACCTTATCTCCCTTCTAGATTCCCTATGATGTGTCCCTCCCTTTTTACAACTCATTTATGTGTCCGATGTATTTTATATTTCCTATTTCAGGAGTACAAACTTTCAGAGGCCATAACTTGAGAACCATGTGTCCTATTGATGAACTGTTTGAAGCTCCAGAAAGCTTGCGAAGTGCTCTATCACCTCATAAACCTCTATGCCATTTATGCCCACTTTTCAGGGCATTTTGGGGCCCCTAAAGTCATCAAAATCAAATTTAAATCTTTCATTGGACCCCTCCAAAATGGAAAATTTAATATCTTCAAAACTAGCTATGATCTTGCAACGTAACTTTACCGAAATGCTTATCTAGCCAACTAGAAGCTTCAGGAAAAATTTCGTACCATTTAATGCTCAAATGAAAAATTACTATAAATAGTAACCTCATGTAAATGCAAGGTTTAGACACCATTTTCCTAACATCAGATTGGTCAAGTTGGTTGAGCCTATATATTGCAAATAAGCTTATGCGGTTTAATGGATTATGAGATACTTATCTCTAATTGATTCCATTGTAGTTTCAGAGGTTTGAATGATGATTTGATCGAGCTATGAGATCTGGTATTGTGGTTGATTACTCAGTTGTTTAGTATTGACAGTTCTAGTGAATCTGTATATTATGCTCCAAAATTTTAATATCTATGGTTGCAGATATATTCTGGAAGTTAATGTGTGTCCTCACTTTGAGTGGTTCATGATTTGGATATCCATAAGCTAATCTCTTAGTTTGTCAATAAGTTATGTTGATTTTCTTCAGGTCTGGTAGAAAGTTGATGATGATTCTTCTAATGCCATATTTTGCAGTTATTGCGGTGTGATTCATATTTCCTGTGGATGTTTCTAGATTGTGTACTATGCGTATTGGTGGTCTGCATTGATTATTTTGCATGTTATTGAAGATTTTATTCATTTGGTGATATTATTCTTGTTATGTGATGTTTCGGTGATGTAGCGTGTTGCGGATGATCAAGGCATAATCCTTGGAGGTGTTTCATATTTGTGGTGGTTGTTAAGGTTCAGACTATGTCTTAGTTGACATTGTTTTAGTCCGCATGCATTATTGTAGTGTGTATGATTATATGTTTGTAATATGTAGCGTGTGGTGAGCCGACCTACATTGCTAGGTTGATGATGTGTATAAATAAGCGTTGTAATCATTTTCTAAGGTATTTGATCATTGTGAAAGGTATCTAAGTGTGAGAACAAGTGCTTGATCCTTCATAAATGTAAAGAAGCGTGTTGTAGAGTAGATCAAACAATGAGCTTAACCATAATTGTACTTAGGCATGTTAAGATTCTATTTTATCAGCTCGTGACTCTTCGGATGCAATTCAAATGTTTTCATAAGTTAGTGTGACTTCTTGTAAGGTAGTGAACCTTCCCTAAGGGTCGTAGCCCTTTCGGGTTTTTTTAATTTGAGGAGTGAGCATTAGGCAGTGTGCCTAAATGCATGTGCATTCCCCATTATAATAATTCACTTGTAACTCCTAATAGAGTACTATCTCATTGTGGGTAGGTTACCATCGTGGTTTTTCCTTAGACTGGGTTTTCCACATCAGAAATCTTGGCATTATGTGTGTTATTGATGTGGTGTTGTTTTATGCTTTAACTGTTTATTATCAGATCTATGTTGCAGTTCAAGTCGCAGTAAAGTTTTGAATTTATGGTGCAAATTGATTCACCCCTCTTAGTTTGTTGCATTGTTGCCAATAGGTGCATGGCTATGTTTGTTGTGCTCCATGTTATGCATATTAGGGTTTCTTTGGTCTTTCCTATAGAGGTGGTACCATCTTCTATGGTGGGGGAGATGGATGTGGCTGGAGATGACCTTTCTCCTATTGAGGTGGAGTTGAATGCTACCAAATTTGCTTGGAAGTGTTGTTGGGTTTTTTTCTATTGCCACTAGTTTGTAATGCTTATTTTGTATTGTTTAGTTGTGGCTGGGTTGCTGCTTGTATAAGTTGTATTCTTTGGTATCATTCCTTTGTTAGTTCCAGATCCATGAAAAATTCAAGGGTTTCAGGTCCCTTCAAAACTTGTTGTACGGGGTTCCGGGTCCCCTCAAAACCCATTTTCCCTATAATCAAAACTTGATACTATCTAGGTTTACTTTAAGGGTATTGTGATAATGGTTCTATATACTTGATATTGGCCTAGAAAAGAATGATTTGCTAAAGGAATAGGCTCTCTAGTTGTGTGGACAATTGCCTTTTATTAACAATTGTGTCTTTTGGCTTAGCTACATAGCTATTTCTGATGTCTTTTTGCCTATGAAAAAGACAACTTATCAAAGTTACTAGAGTGGGAGGCCACCCTTTCAACAAGCCAATATCAAGTAGGCACCCAAGTGAGCAATAAGCCACAAGCATCAAATCAAATTATTTATGTCCCCAACCCCCTTTAAGTTGTACATCCCAATCAAAATAGGGAGCTGATTGTAGGACAAGACAATTTGGCTAATGATTCAAATGCTTAGTGTTTTCTATGTAATGATGCACACATGCCTTAGAATTGTTCATGAGGTAATTTGCAACAAAAGGTAGCAGATAAATGTTCTTAAAGGCATTATGCCAAGCACTAGCATTTATTCTTATTCATCTCCTAACATAAGCAACACCACATCAAGATAATTGTTCAAATGTAGGAAATGTCCTTCGACTAGGAAGGTGAAATCACTTTAGATCATGCACTTTTCTCTTGGATGGAGGACAAAGGTGTTGTGTTTATAAATGGGGAATCCAGGTCAGAAGATCTATAAGTGCAGTTCGATTATAGCACTCACTCAAGGTGGAGACACTCGAGATCTTGTTCTTCAAATCCAGTAGCCTAAGAATACTTTTGAGAAGACTTTCAACCCTAACACAATAGTTCAGCCATTTCAAAGCCAAGGGAAACTTTTCCCTCTAAACCAAAAGAGTCTAAAGCCATTCATTTAGCTTCAGTCAATGTGGTCTAACAATTTAAAAAAGCCCTTGCTAATGTGTCTATATGGGATATTTTAGCTATCTTGAAATAGAAGTCATTACTAAAAGAAGCTTTGGAAGGAAGATAAAAGATAGTGAAAGAAAAGACAATTCCAAAATGTAACTAGGCCAAAGGAAAAGGACCAGTCCTTTATGTGCACAAACAACAAGCTATAACTTTCAATAATTGAGATAATGATTAGAGGAAGGAAGAAATGGGTAAGTCGAAACCTATGCCTTTCTTACTAACACTTATTGTAGGCAAGGTTGCGACCTATATTTCTTTGTTCTCCCTAAATTCAGTTGAAGTAAGATGTAAGCTTTTGATTGGGTATAACTGTGGATCAAAATTTGGCAAAGATCACTATTTCCTTTTGACTTGGATTGGCTTTTAAGAAGTTGGAATTGGTTCCCTAGTTTTATACCTAAATGTGTCAATTTGGGAATCTCGTAGTCTTGTGAAAGGTATCGTGGCTATCTATCGAAGGGATGAAGATAGTAATCTAAGTGGGGATGATATTATGCAACTAATAAAACCAATAATTACTAACTATTTTGACTTCCTATTGATTCTGTGACAGGAAGTACCCAATTTGCTGAATACAAACTAAACTAATTTTATTTGTTGCAAACCAAAATTAGAAATTACAAAAATAGAATACCAATTGAAAAAACTCTGTTTACTGCAAACTGCGATCATAAATGAATATGAATATATACCATATAGTAAAGTAGACTATATTCAATTCCTAAAATACATGATCAACAACATTATATCACATGAACACATTGATGTTTAGATAAACATGAACTAGACCATATAGTAAACTATATTTAATTTCTAAAATGCACAAAAAAATCATTACACCACATAAACTCACCACACCAATTAAAACAAAGTTCACCCGATAATGCGAGTAGGGGCCTTGCCTTCTCAGTCACTAGGTAATGCAAGACACTAGACATACACCAACTCAATCATTCACCATACACGACCATAGAATGAAATTTTGTAGAGTCTAACCAAAATTTGTACATTTCTTATATCAAAAAGCTTGTATCAATTTTTGAATACACATATTTATATTAGAGGGCATAATAGTTTTGCCCCTAGTCTGGTATGGCCAATGGCCGAATACCATATATCATTCAATAAAAATAATAATGGCCGATGGCCAATAACAAATGTCTTCTAAAAGAAAAAGAAAAGACAAACTTTTAAAATTGCTTCTATTTTTCCCTTGCCACTTAGTCATCTACGTGCACAACCACTCCAACATATTTTCAATCATTTCTTGTTATTGGACCAAAAAATGGTTAATAACTTTATTGATTTCGATATTCTTAACAATTTTAATTTTTGCCTATATTTTATTAGACAACTTAAGTTCCTGATACAAATGGTGACAAAAAGGAAAGGTAAAAAGATAGTAAAAGGGAAAAGAAATGATTAAAACAAAGACTCTTCTAACCTTCATCAACTTTCTCTCACTATCTAGGGTTTGAATCATAAAACCGCTTGCAAAATATTGAAAACCAGTAGCCTAGCCACTCATTGGGTCATAAAGTTTCTTTAGAAAGGACTTGAAGAAAACATGTGCATGACTGCACCTAGAGGAAACTCCGAAACTAATTTGCATATATTCTCTAAAGGAGAAGGCAACTGGTGCAACAACACTTATTGAAAAGAAAGAACATCTAACTACTATTTACATGATTTACACTTTTATAAGGAATTAAATGAATCCATTAATTGGTTTGGTGATTTAACTTCCCTTTATAACCAACTTAAGATGTTCTTCTTGTGCGTGGGTTTTTAACTTTAAAAGGAAGAGCAATAAGCCTCCAACGTATTGGTGGAATATCTTCTGAAGGATAAGAACAATGAAACTTACCCATTTGGGAATATTTTCTTTTTGTGATGACTGGGTGAGGGGACCTTGCTCTTCTTGATGCCCATCTTCATGCTTAGGAGTAAGCATGACCTGGGGTAACTTACAACTCTTGCTGAGCTAGATGCCTAATGGGACATCCTCTGGAAAGTGTAAAGTTCAAGAAATAAACACTAAACTTATAAATGGTGTATGCTTTCTGTATATGGTGAAAATGGATACAATAATAACAATATTGAAAGGCTAAATGAATTCAACCACAAAACCCTAGCCTAACAATCAACAAAGATCCACCATAACATATGAAGATTACCTAAGACAATGCAAATCACATGAAATCACAAAGATTATACCATCACATGTCCAATAGGGTTTTGATCTCCATTCTTCCTATCTCCATTGATCTTGCTTGATATATTTGCTCTCAGATTTTTATATGCACAAGAGCTCAACAAAGAACGGAATGTGGTTGTAAGTAGGATCGTAATGTAGTCAAAATGATCATTAGCATGAGTGATTAGGCATTAGGGTTTGACAATGAAGAAGGCATCTCCTTAAATAGAAGACACAATATGAAATGTAGGGATAAGATTGAGAGGTGTAAAAAGAGAGGTCGGCTAAGATTAGAGGGTAGGTAAAAGAAATAGTAAAATAATGAAAGAGGTAGGTAGTGTAGGAATTAAGAGATGAATGACATGTGTCATGTGTAGAAAAAGCTAATGAATTAATTAAATAAATAAAGATTTATTTAATTAATAGAAGAAATAGGATAATTAAATAAATAAAATATTTATTTAATTTAGGAAAAGGATAATTTAAATAAATAAATGTATTTATTTAAATGAGAAATAAGGCTAGAAGAGGATAAATGAATTAATTAAATAAATAAGGATTTATTTAATTAATAGAAGAATTAGGCTTAGATAATTAAATAAATAAAATATTTATTTAATTAGACTGGACAATTTTAGGTGTCTACACTTTCATTGTGGTTCGCTAACCCATAGGTATTGGCCTAGACAACTCTTTTGATGATAAGGGGTACCTTCTCCCCTTGTTTCTTGTGGCTCCCCTTCATAGGAGAAGATGGTTTGATGTTAAAAGTCAAGCAAAAAATTTATTTGTCATCCTAGAATTGGGTCTCATCAATCTCTTCCTTGCTTTTTTCTTATCAAGAACTACTTTTACCTCAACAATCTTTATAGTAACCTAAGAAACATCTATTATCTCCTCTTGAGATGTAGATTCTATTGCGATATTATGCATAGGTTGGGAGGCAATACCATGCACACCAAAATTTTCATCCTTAAGGACAAGTTTTTTCTCATGTCTATGTCACTTATGCTGGCCTCTACAACATTCCCTTGCTCCTAGAAGATCTCCACTAAAATTGATATAGACATGTTCTTTTCTCTATCTTTGAAAAAGAAAGGAAGGACATCAAGAAAAAGGCATGTATTGTCTTCTAAACACTTTTCCATTTAACAAAGATGGCATCTTTCTATTGCAATTTCTCATCTTCATTTTTCCCTTGCAAAATGGGAAACCCTTCATCCTTATGGGCATGGGGAATCTCATCACCAACAGGTCATTCCTTTTCTTCTCCCTATTTGTGTAGCCAGTTAGCTCTCCAAAAAATGGGTCCACCCTTAAAGAGTGAGATGGGATCGAGATAAAAGAACTAAGGGTGAAAGATTTTTTGCAAATGAGAATGAGGAAATTGGTTTCCTAAGTGGGAATAGTCCCTTGAAGGAATTGTTCTTGTGAGCCATTTGGGTGAGTGCTTTTGAGATTAGGCATTTTATTAGGAAACATCTCTTGTTCAAAACATGGGGTTTCAAACTCTGGGGCTTTAGGGGCCAATTTTTCCTTCTAGGAGAGTTGCTTTTCTTCTTTAGCAACAACTTGCATTGTGACTTTGAACCTCCATTTTTTGCAACTATAGTTGAGCCTAGTAAACAAGCTAGTTTTGATATTCTTGCTCTTCCTCAATACACTTTTAGTTATTCTTGGAAACTCGTCATTATTTCTCTAGTGCCAACATTACTAGAGTTACTCAAGTTTTGAAATTGGGTGAATAGATGAGTATGTAGATAAGAGGTAGGATAAGCCTCTTGAGCTTGTTTGCAAAGGCAATTGGCTCGCCAAGAACATTGTGCAAGGGTAGGTAAAAAGAAAGCATTTGGAAATCACTCATATAACTTGTTGCAGCAAGGGGATAAGGAGTGGAATCATCAGTTACATTACTAGCTTGATATTGCTAGTAAGGAAGTGAGAAGCATGTATCCTCATGGAAAGGAGGGGGAGATTACAATGTTTATAACCTCTTTCCATACCAAAACATGAGTAAAATGAGGCATTTGTAAACAATATATTAAACAATAGCAAAAGGTCCACACGATATTGAGAACCTGGTACATACCGGTAGTCTTTTGAATGATTTGAAACTTGCAGAGTTGCCAGGTGTTTGCGATTACCTCCTTAAGGTTGAATATGGTAAAGAATACACCAAATATTCAATGATGGGAATCTTGTGGTCTCATCGGGCATGCTAGGAAAATTGTTTACCTCCAAAGCTTACATTTAGAGAGGGAAGTCCAAAATATTCATAAATGTGGAACCAAACTATTGGTCTGTGAAACAACCTCAAGGGATTTAGAAGCTAGCTCTTCAGATATTGAAGGTGATAGAATGAGAAGAGAGATAAACATCAACTTAGATCGATGCGTTAACGCAAAGCTTTTACAACTCTTTAAATCCCTTCTCACAAAGATAAATATAAACAACCAACTTTTGCAGATTGATCACAACACACAATAAACCCTTTGTAGTTGGAAAGAGAACAAGATACACAAGGCCAAATAGACAAAAGGTATAACATTTAGATCCTTTCCATAGGAAGCACCTGTTTAGACTTGATGAAAATAGGCATATCTCTATTATCTTTTTTAACAATAAATGATTCATGAATTCTTCTCACCAATGACATAATCTAATTTCTGACCATAGATTATTGTAGAAAATACAAGAGTGAGAATATTTTACATGATCCGTAGTCTAAAAGTTAATACTTAAAAATTATAAAAGCTCGAGATTCATAATTATCAGCAATTATGACCATTATAGAATGACATAGAGCATTGAAACAAAACATTAAAGAGAGATAAAATACACAGTAAGAAAAACTTGGATCAATCTACTGTTTTTGGTCTTCTATTAAGAAAATGATAGTACAATACTAAGGTCTAGGGTGATTGCTACTAATTTTTGAGTGCTCTCTACAAAATGGTTGACCGGTGAATAGTCCTTTCCATTACAAAGTACCCGCAGACTTACATAGAATAATCCTTTTGATTAGGGATAGTGTGTGCAACTGAATGATCTTCTGCATATCGGTCGTGTGTTGATGATGATGTTGGAGATTGTTGTAACTGCATTGAGCCCATGATTCTGATATCATTACTTCCTTTGTATGCACACAACATGAGAGTCATCTGGAAATTACTTCTGCTATAACTGCTTGGGCGGAATAGACTCTCTAATTGTGTGGACAACTGCCTTTTAGTTTAGCTACACGGCTCTTTCCGGTGCCTTTTTGCCTATGAAAAAGCCAATATAGCCCCCTTTACCCATTCCCAGGCTCAAAACATTTCTACATTCTTAAACTTAATTGAAAAATATCTCCACGCATGGATTCTGCATGCCATTTCAAGTCATTTGCCAAATTGAGATCATCGATTCACATTTGTAATCATAAAAAAATGGAATTATATATTTCTTGTCTCCAATTTTACCTAGTATAGAACAAAAAAAAATAAAATAAAATTAGAAGATCTTTTTAAGTTGGAATTAAAAAAAATATAGGGACATTTCTAACTTCATCAAACATGATGTGGCAAATTCTTAGATCAAAATTTTATAGTAAGCTTTTGAAATGATAGAACAAAATAAACTAATAGGGAGGTTATTGGAGTTATTATACATGTTGCATCCAAGTTTCAAGGAAAAAATATTATTCTAGTCAAAGTTTATTATTTTTGTGGTTACTTAACATCTTAGCCAAAGTCATCATCATAGTCAAAGTAATCATCATAAGGTTGCAAAAAGTTTCAATGTTTTTGTTTTTGTTTTCAGCATTTTTCAAGGGTTCATGAAACACTAAAGAATTTCAAAGTGTGACGATCTAAAAGAGAATGTTTTAAAAATCAAAATCTTATTATTTTGCTTCCAAAATAATCTTCGTTAGAGCTTTCATATGATTATAAAACCTATTCCATTTTCTAGTTGCATGGTACCAGGAACTACAAGAACACCTAACTAGTTTATTTTCATCCTAGAAGCTCCAACTAAGAAAATAAAAACTTTTCTTTTGAAAGGATGTTAGAGAATTTCAAAGTTGTTGGAACCATAGGAACCTCTTACAAAGCTCCCAATGACCTCAAAGTTTCCAATGTACCTTTCAAAACCAAAAATAAAGATACTTATTTATTGCACTCTCAATGCAATTAATGGGTTTAGGGCAAGAAATGCACTAGTAGAAACCTCTTACAAAGCTCCCAATGACCCCAAAGTTCCCAATTTTGCTTTAAAAACCAAAAGCAAAGAGGCTTGTTTAGGGCAAGAAATGCACTAGTAGAAAGTATGAAAAATATAGAAACATAGACTACACGTGAACTATTGACATATTTCGTGAGGAGCCAAATTTCCTTGTCTTTCATTAATATATTTTTTAAATATTTCAAAATGGGCGCGTGGGAACATATTATGGACTCCATTGTAGCCTAAACTATTTCATTGAATGTCTCAAAGAGATGATGTCTTATGGAATGCAATAATTATAGTATATATAGAGAGAAAATGGATTGGTTGAAAAGGATTTAAAAATATTCAAACAAATGCATATAAATTTATTGATACTAATACCAAAATGAAGCTTCGAAATAGCATACAAATATCTATTAAGATGTAATGGAATGGATCTTTGTTAGATATTATAATTACAAGTGCCCTGGTTTACATGTTTATAAAAGGCGACACATTGATAAGGAATACAATATGTTCAATAAAATGTCTCAAAGAGATATCATCTTATGGAATGTATGAGCAACAAATTCGTTTCAATCAAATGTATCAAAGAGGTATCATCTTATGAAATGTATGAGTAACAAAATATTCATTTGGATCTCTCAAAGAGAGACCATCACAATGGTACCAATTATTTGGCACGTGAGGTAACATTCCAAATAGTAGAACTACTCTTGGAATGAAGGCATTTCCTATATTGCCAGGTAATATTGTTGATAGTTTTCAAATAAAAAGATGTTAATTTGGTGAAGAGGATAAGAACAGAAATGGCTATCCAGCCCCTAGGATATACCAAATCATCTATTCCCATCACACAACATAATGAATACCTTGATGCATCCTAAGGACTAGATAGCCATTGTCGATAGAAACTACTACCATTCTTGAAATTAGGTCTAGTAGTGTCTTGCATACACTTATGCCTTTTGAAGTAGTATGCTATGATCCATAATGTGGAAGGTCAATAAATGTTTATTGAAGATACTGAATAAGTTCTAAAAAATATTAGAAATCATTGAAAGGATATAGGGCTCTCCATTGGATGAATGAAAGCTATGATCTACACCAAGTTTTTTCCTTTTCTTTTCGTTTTTTTTTGGGGGGAGGGGGGTGGGGGGTGAATATAACTGTTGCAGGAGTTAGTGAACGTAATTTGGCAACCCTACTGCAAAGGTATAGATATGTTTCTTTGCTATGTTAGTACCAGGGTATGATGATTTTCATAATGACGAGAATACGTATATTTTATTTATTCAAATTGTATGCGCTTTCTGCATCTCTCAAAGAAAATCTTAAATTCATGCCAATAATTTAGAAAACACTAAATTATTCAGGAAAGTGGCAATATCATAAACAGCAAGGGTGTGTAAGGGAAATGAAGAGACACTATACAATCACAGAGAATAAAGGTAACAAGGTGATTCTCATTAGACGTAGATTTGAAATCATCGACTGTAATTTTATAGTTTGTTAGTCAGAAAATAAAGACCCAAATTGATTTGAAAGGGTCATGATTTGACACTGCAAGTATTTGTGATTCATGGTGAGCCTCAAGCAGAATCGTATTGGGTAGCTGCATATCCTCGAACTTGACTGCATTATATGTACTTTTATGAGAGGATGGTGATGAATTTGCACATAGGATCCATATTTACTTGTCTACTTCATTTGGCTCAATTGAAGGTACTTTAATTCCTAGATACCTTAGCAAGCCCCATGGAACAAGGATCACACTTCACTTGTTACTTAATTTTCTTAAGTAGAAAACCAAAAAGAACAAAGAAAAATAATTAAAGATATGTTCTAACTGGAATAAGTTTGTGTTTGTACACATTTAAATCTTTTTTACTTTTAGAATTCAAAATATGGAATACATTTATATTACTGTAAACACTGTATTTTATCTAACTAATTCATTTTCTAATTATTTCTTTATTTAGGTCTTTTTTAGACTAGGTTAAATTTATGAAGGACTTTTTCATTATTTCATGTTGGTTGTGGCTTTAGTCTTTCGAGTGGTAAATTCTATATATAACTATAAGTTTTTCTTTTCTATAGGCATCTCATGTTCATTATATGATTTGGACTCGCTTGAATAGAATACAATTTATTCTTGTTCATTTATGATTTTGAGCCTTGTTTTCATTCATTCATTTTCATTCTTGGGTAGATATTCAACCAAATATTACATGGTATCAGAGATATTTCAAGAAATTTAGGAGAGTAGTGTTGTTATTTTGCTCTTCTATTCCATCCTTGGATGATTTGGAGAATTAAAAAAGCATGGAGAAAATAATAGTTTTTTGGGGCTTTACAATTAAATTGCCTTTTGTTTCATTTGAATTGAACAATTAAAGCTAGACATACAAAATTTTTAAGTGTGAGTTTTGTTGCCAAATATAGCAAGAAGACATCATTTTAGAGCATTTTGGGTTAGATTTGACCCTCTCATCATGCTTAGGAGGTCCAGAAACCTTAAAATCAACTATTAAATTATAAATTTTGAACAAAGGTGCCAAGAAAAGAATTCTCTTTGTCTATGGAGCTATATGACCCCCATGAACCACTCTATAGATTTTTTAAAAATATATAATGAAAATTTCATATTTTCGTATATGTGCAAATTTTATTTTTTAATATATATGCAAATTTCAATTGTTTCAAAATATTAAATCATAGATTTTGGAAAAAAAACATTTGATAAAGTTATTTTTGAATTAAAATCATATAAAAATTATTTTTAAGTACTTGGGAACCTACATAGATGCAAGCCCCTATACTAAGGCATATGGTCTTGTTGTACTAAGGGTACATGGTTACCCTTTGAGCCCTACACCCCTTTTTAGATGTTGTATCTTGTTTAATATGGGTTGGGGCGTGGCCTTTGGTTACCCTACTATTTCTTCAATTTGTTTTTCAATTTTATTAAAGCCTGCAATTTTAAAGCTATATTTGGTGACCTCAACATTTGTGCCATAATTTATTTCTTTAGTATTAGGGATCTTGAAGATAATCCACTTATTTTAGTTGATACAGATGAGAATGAATCTTAACTCTATGCTTTCTCTCAATTTGTATCTACACACACACTCTATTGCATTGCTCACCCATTCAGATTCTATAAGCAAGCTATTATGTGAATGGTTTGACCATCTCAAATACCACTATCTTAAGTAGCTCAACACACAATATATTGTCACAAGTCTTCCTAAAATATTTTTTTTGGATGATATTTTGTTTGGGTTGTGCCTTGGGAAAGCATCATGAAAATTTTTTTGACAAAGGAAAGGATAAGAGAGCTTCAAAAGTCCTTGAGATGGTTCATAGTGACTTGGTGGGTCCTTTTCCATCTCTTTCCTTTATAACAAGGCTGATTATTTGTTCACCTTCATTGATGACTATTTTAGATATACATGGGTCTACTTTATTCAATAAAATAGTCTTTGATATATTTCAAGAGGTTAAGACTCATATTGAGAAGCAATCTAGAAAATGCATCAATTTTTTTTCATACAGATAATGGTAGAAAATATGTAAACCATTAGTTTGAATAATTTTACACTCTTGAAGTGGTTGTTCAAGAAAATGTTGCCTACACACCATAACAAAAGGGTGTAAGTGAGAGGAAAAATAGGTCCCTAATGAGATGGTTGGTTGCATGATCTACACACACTCCCTTGCTTCTAAATTTTGGGCAAAAGATACTAATTTTGTAGCTGAAATCTAAAATAGAGTTTTACATAAGGCATACAAAGGAATCAATCCGTTTGAAGCTTGATGTGGTAGGAAACCTATTATGTGATGTTTCATTTTTTTTGGCTTCGCACCATGCAAACATATTTCTTTAGAGAAGTGTGAGACCTTATAACTTCATAGTTGGTCTTGCATATTTGTTGGTTACCCTGATGGTATTAAAGGATATTATCTATTGGATCCCAAGAAACATGCACTCTTCACTAAGTGTAGTGTGAATTTTGAGGAAAACTCTCACTACTTATCCTTATATATCTTCCTCCATAATAGATTTAGATGATAGTGACTCAAATTAATCTCATCAATCTTCTTCTAGCTATTTTGATCATGAAGTTCCATCTTCCTCTTTCAAGAGTTTAGATTTTCCTCCTACATCCCCTATAATTATTTTTTGGCCTTATTAGAGAATTGAATTTATATGCATTCTTATTGGGGATTTTTTAGATACTCAAAGGACTCAGTCATAACACCAAGTCATTTGACATCTATATATTGACACAACTTCATATCCATAGCCATTATCTAAAACTTTAGGTATTTTTGAGTGGAATTCAATAATGGAGGAAGAGTACAATTCCTAGATTAAAAAAAAGACTTGGGAGCTTGTTCCACTTATTAAGGGAAGAAAACTAGTTCAACATAAGGGGGTCTATCAAATCAAATTTTCAATAAATGGAATAGTTGACAAGTATCAATAATGCCTTATGGCTAAATATTTATATTAGGTGCCAATTATTGACTATATTAAAACCTTTGCGCTCATAACCAAAATGAATTCCATTTAATGGATACTATTTATTGTTAAAACTCATGCCTAGATTGTACATTATATGGATGTGAAAGTGAATTTATTAATGAGGATCTATAGGAGTAGAAATTTACATAGAGAAACCACATTAATTTGTTCAAGATTCTTCATTGGTATAACCTTTGAGGAATCTCTTTATGGATTCAAGTAGGACCCATGAGCTTAGTAATCTAAGATAGAATCCTTTCTTCTTTTAATTGGGTTCTCCAAATTTTTCTTAGATCAAAATTTCTATATCCTAAGAAAAAAGACTTGATGCAACTTATTTTCTTGTTTCTCTAATATGTTGATGACTATTCTCACAAGGAGCCCCTCATCCATCATTGTGAGTTTCAATACTACTTTTCATGACTAGTTTTCCATGATTGACTTGGGTCTTTCGCACTACTTTCTTGATATCAAGATAACTGAAATCTCTTGTAGAATCTCTCTTGCATAGCCCAAGTATGATCTTGATCATCTAGCTTAATTTTATATGATTGATTATAAGCTTGCACCTAACTCTATTTCTATATCGAGTCAAGATTGAGGTGAAGTGTTCTACACCATTAGTTGATGCTACCATGCATTATTAGCTTGTTTGTAGCCTCATCTACTTAACTCATACATTTTGCAACATTTCATTTATAGTTTGTATTTTATTTATGCCTCATGATGAAGCCACATGAGTCTTCACTAGAAGACACCAACTTCATTCTACATTATATCCAAGATACTTATAGATATGGAATTCAATATGCAGCAGGAACAAATTTGAATTTGATTAGATATATAGATCATGAATAGGCAGGTGATCTTAATGATTGCAAGTCCACATCTAGCTACAATTTTTACCTTAGTTTTGGTCCTATTTATTGGTAGTGCAAGTAATAGCATGCCACTATTCTCTCTTTGACTAAGGTTGAGTATCAAGGGGTTGCCAATGTTTCCACTAAGCTATTTGCAACTAAAATGGTTCATGATAAAGAAAGGAAATTAAACATTCACTTTATTCTTATTATGATCTCTCAAGTGTTTTAATATTTTTCCAAAACTTTTACATTTGTACCATGCAAGTACTGATTTTTTTGTTGTTGTATATTCTAATTAAAAAAGTGTAAATACAACTATATTCTCATCAATTGAGCCTTTGTTAGGAGCTCATGAGTTTATATGCCAACATAAGAGTGTTTGAAATTTTTGGTGGAGGACATTATGTAGTTTGGATAATTTATATCTTTTTATAGTGATGTAAGCAAAAGGTGTATGTCATTTTTCATTTTCTTATCTTCCTAGTTGTATTGGGAGAAGATCATATGAAATGATTGTATATATGTTATTTGTTGCAACATGAATTTATTTTAACAATACTATATCTTTGGTAGCACTTGAGATGATTGCCAAAGAACATTATAGCTTAAGAACTCAGCTAGGATTTTTATTTATTTATTTTCAATACAAGTATCTCTCAACTTTTTTACATAGATTTTAGTATATAGTGTAAGAAAGTCAATTTTCCTATTTCATAAATAAAATAATAAGCTACATAATAAAATAAGATATAAAAATAATAAAACAAGTAAAATGCATTTAATCTTTAAGTTTAAAATAACTCAATAAAATATAAATAAAAAAAGATACAAAAATGCTCTTAAAATAATGAAATAATGAAATATCTAATAAATAATTTATTTTAATTTCAATTTCAAAATTTTTATAAATAAAACAAATATTATTAATTTAAGTATTAAATAAAACTAGTATAGATATCTTAAATACATCTATCTAACGAAATGCCAAGAGATATCAATTGAAACTATTTTGTTTAATTTTTTTGTATATATATTATGTTGGTGTAAATAATTATTCATCTTGGATATTATTACACCTTACTTAAGTTTACTTATGATAATGCATTTCATAGTAGTTTGGGTATGAGACACTTGGGTGTTTGTGCCACATTGGGATAGTGTGTGTAGGAGAATTTCCACCTTTTATGTTGTTGATCTTGTTACTAATCTATCATATCCACTTATTGTGGAGTGATAATTCCACCTTCAGTGGGTGATCCACCTCATGTGGAATATTTTATTGTTTCTCCTACCTACCACACCTATTTCCTACCTACCCTTGTTTCTTATTGAACCACATGTCATGTTTGTGTGCTCACATATCCATATAGCCTTGCCTATATAAGTAGGCTCATCTACATTGCTTGGACGAGAAATCATTGAACATCTTGTAATGATCCGGTTGATCATATTTTGCATCTTGATAGAATACAATTTATTCCTATCATATATTTTGTCTCTCTTATTTGTGCTTTCCATTGCCTCTAGATCTTGGCAAAATCTCACACATTATTTTTTTTTAATACAAATTTTTATTGTAATTTCTAAAATTCAATTATTTATATCTATTTTTTTATATTTAAATTTTAAACTTATCACCATTATTTAAAATATCATTAAAAATAAGAATCGATAAATTATATTTTTAACTGAATTATTCTTAATGTCTAATAATAATATTTCATATACATTGTAATTATGAGATGGTATATTATTATTTTTTAAAATATCTTTATTTTATATTTTATATTATACATCTATCTAAAACTTATAATTTTGGTGTAATTTTGACGAGGGCATTTTATGTGGTGTTCATTTAGAAAATATTATGTTTATAATTAATATTAATATTTTTGACATGTAATGGTTGTCAAATTTGAACTAAAAGATTGGAGTTTTTGCTAACACACTCATGCCATTATACTCCATCTCTTGCCATTATATACCGTCTCTCAAGAATAACAAGTAAAATTTTGAATTCAATGAAAAATTAGATATAGAAATTTTAAATATATTTTAGTATATAGTAAAAGAAAGTAGATTTTATTTATTTCATAAATAAAATAATAAATCACATATAAATATATATTATTTATCATAATTCTAAAAGTATCAAATAAAACGAAAAAATAAAAAATGCTTAAAATAATAATACATGATAATAAAGAAATAATTTATTATACTTTAAAAATAAAAAATCAAAGTAAAAAAAATATAAAATACTTAAAATAGTAAGACAACTAGGTTTGGCATGGTATATAGTATTATTGGACAATTAGCCCCTACACCCATTCAAACTTATGTATATTTGGAATATTTTTAGGGTGGAAATTATTTTTAGTATTTGGAAAGATAGAAACTAATCTCTCTTTTCTAATTGTTTGGTTGATAATCACTTCTCTTTATACACTAATTTTCTCTAGTGTTATTATAAACTATAGATGCAAGATCACAAAGCTTAATTAGAAGTTATGCACGTATAAGAGCATCTTGACCATATTTTTGTTTCTATTCCAATGCTCAAGAATCTTAGAGTTGATAAAAGATTTTTCAATCCCTTTTGGTTTGCTTGATTAAGTTTCATATGACATATGCTGTTGTTGGGAAGTTGGCCCTATCTTCCATGCAAATTTACCTAGATTTAACATGCTTTTAGGGGGAAAATTCTCTTCAAAATTTGAAAAGTTAATGAACTCAACTTTCTTATCTAATTTTGTGGTTGAAAATACTCTTGTATATACAGTAAAGCTACAATTTTTTCCAATGTGCCTATAAAAATCTAGGTGGAAAATCATAAAGTTTTACTAAAATTTATGGATCTTCAGGAGCTTCTCGACTATTTGAGTGATGTTCCATATATGGTGGATAGAGCAATAGACCCACTTTCTCCTCACCTTGAGGGTCCATGCATTGTTGTCATCACTTTATCATACATGATTATAAATCCTAATCACAAGGCTCCTAGCTACAAGATTTTAGGGATGGGCTCAACTCTTTCATCCACCTTATGCCTCTTCTCATGGCATGGTGTTCATGTCTAGCTATATTCTAGCAAGTTTTTTCATTTAGAGCTATTCATTTCTCTTGTTTGATCTCAAATTCTACAATATCAAGAGGAGGAGGGTGCTCTTAGTGGATGAGAGCCTATTGTTGATGATGCTTTTACTATATGGGATAAAATTGATGACATGACACCCTTCTATTGGTGATACTTTCATTACTTATATTTTTTTGTATTTGTTGCTTATTATCTTTTTAATTGAAAAATGCAATATATGTCTTATTCATTGACATGAAAAAAAAATCTACTATATACTTTAAAAAAAAAGATTTTTTTTAAATGAAATAATTATAACTACACTAGAAGTTAATACAATATTAGCAAGGCATGAAGTGTAATGATACGAGTGTGTTAACAAAAATAATTAAAACACTATCATATAAAAATACAAAAACAAATAAACACACAGATCTTACTCCAAAAGTTTGTATTAACAAACAAATAACTTTATAAATAACCTAGTTATTAATAAATTTAATAAGTTAATATGTAGATTTTTACTTTATAAGAATGATGTCTGTTTTTTTTTTTTTTTTTTTTTAGATTTATTTATATTTAAAAATAGATGTCTATTTTGAATAGCTTTATTATTTATTTATAATATAGTAAATAAATTAATTTCTTATATAAATGTATAAATTTTAGTATTTTTTTCTCAAAGTATTAATAATTAAATAAATTCAGAATATTAAAATAATAATAAAAATTAAATCTTAAACTATTTAATTACAAGCATTAACATTATTCTAATTTTAAAAAAATTATTAACTTCAAAATATAAACAAAATAAATACAATCATGAATTAAATTAAAATAAATAAATTCTTATAATTATAAATCTTACTTATTATTAACTATTATAATATCCAGAAAATGATTGAAGTGATTGGAACTGAGGTTTGGGATGGCGTGTGTGCAAGCTTCTACGGGCAGCCGAGCTAGGGCTTCGATGCCCTAGCTCGAGGGAGGTAGAGCTGCAGGTGGGTCCTTGGAGGGAGGTTGGTGCAGGCGCTGCGGGGGAGTGGTGTTGCCAGTGGGGTTGGGCTAGGCTCTGCGGAGGGAGGGGTGGGTGTTTCAGGGGGCTGCGGCTGGAGTGTGGTCTATGTGCAGTTGGGGGTTGCGGGTGGAGTGTGGTTTGTGTGCGGCTGGGGGTTGGGGTTGTTGTGGGCCGTGGGTGTTGTAGGGGTTAGGGGTTACGACAGGCTCTCCCTCTCGGTGGGCTTGGAGGGGGTGGGGTTGCAGGTCCGGTGCTTTCTAGAGAGGCCCTTCGGGTTGGGGGCCATTTTCTAAACCTTGTTTATTTTTTCTTGGAGCTCCGATGACAAGTTTTGGTGGTAAGGACTCGCAAGTACCTCCAGTCATGGATTTTCGCGCTGCGGTGGGCTCAAAACCCCCATTCTAGAATATGAAGACTATTAACAATAACCTTTTCTCATCTGAATCGGGATCGGGGACTGCTGGTGGTCTCGCATTATGAAGATTAATGGTTGCCTGGAGAGATGCAGTGAGAGACCAAAGCTGGTTATTCCTCCTGAATTGATTGCTGAAGATGTTGAGTACTTTTCAAAACATTCACTTTATTGCAAGTTTTTGGGAATGAGGGTTTCTTTGCAGTTTCTGGATAACTAGGCGCAAAGGACTTGGGCTCCGGAAGGGGAAATGGAGATTATGATGCTGGCAAACAACTATTTCATGATTACCTTCAACTGCATGGACGATTGCAATAGGGTCTTTGAGGGAGGTCTGCATTTTTACAATCAGGTGGTGCTATTCATCAAGCCTTGGCATGCAGGGTTTAACCCTTAAGAGGAGCTCCCAAACAGGGTTCTAGTGTGGGTTAGTTTGCCACGTTTTCCTGTGGAATGCTATCGGGAGGATGTGCTATGGATGTTGGTCACATTGCTTGGGAAGCCAGTGGGATCCTCAATGCAAACCCTAGGAAGAAAGGTAATGACTTTTGCTCATATCTGTGTTGAAATTGATCTTAGTAAACCTTTGCCAGATGCTATAGATATGAGTGCGGGCTCTTATTCATGGGTCCAACAACTAGATTACGAGACTTTACCTTTCCGCTGTCGTCTGTGTCATGAGTATGGTCATCTACAACGTAAGTGCCCTAGATATAAACCGGTGGTATGCCAACCTCAATAGCCGGCACAGAGTCAAGATAGGGCTGATAAAGGAAAAGCTTCTATGTCGGCTGAGGTAGAGGGCGTTGATGGTTTTGCCTCAGTTAAGACAAGGAATAGGAATCGAGGAAAAAAGAGGTCCTTATAGGAGAGACAAGAGGAAGATACCTTTAATAGATTTGAGGCCTTGGATGACCTTAGCCATCAAGAAGTGAACCTAGGGTTAACTCCTTTGGAACTAGGTGCTTCAGGAGGGGGTCTAGAAAGTGGTATTGAGGATTTTACGTAGACCCTACAAGTGATTGGTAGCCAACAAATGGAGATGGACCAGTCAGTAGGGGTCCAGCTGGGAATCACTTTGGGTTCGGAGGTAAATTCGGTTGGGGGGGAGGGCTCTCCGATAGCCCTGAAATTGGAACCGACTGGGGCTAAAAGTAACAAGTCTTCTGTTCACTTGGGTTTACATTAGAAGGATATTAAGAAAAGTGCTATGGAGAAGAAATCAAAGGTTGGCAGAAAGAAGGATTTGGATAAAATCAAATTGATGGGAGAAAATTTGGTTGAGTCAGGGTCAGTAAAGACTTTGGATTCTCACTTTTCCAATCCTCCTAAATTATTATGCTCTCATGGAATGTAAGGGGCTTGAATATCGGCCCTAGACAAAAAGTTGTTAGGGATTTGATCAGGAATCATTCACCTGATGTCCTGTTCTTGCAAGAAACGAAACTCTTGGTGGAGAGTATGATGGGTCTGGTGCCAAAGCTCTGGGGGCGAGGTGGATATCAGTGTATTGGGGCTGCTGGCTCCTCTGTAGGGGTGGCCTATCTTTGGAACCCTTCAAGGATTCACCCTGTTTGGTGGATGGCTTCCAGATCTTCGCTATTCGGGGTTGCCTCCATTTTGGAGACCGAAGATCTTATTTTGCTCACTAATACATATGCTCCCATCGATTTCCAGGGCAAACAGAACTTATGGTCTCATATTTCATATATGCGAAGGCTGGTCCCTTTCCATCCTTGGATTATGGCGGGAGATTTCAATGCTATCCTGGAGTTGAGTGAGAAGAAGGGGGGTGTCA
Source organism: Cryptomeria japonica (assembly GCF_030272615.1). Taxonomy (NCBI): domain Eukaryota; kingdom Viridiplantae; phylum Streptophyta; class Pinopsida; order Cupressales; family Cupressaceae; genus Cryptomeria; species Cryptomeria japonica. The sequence continues at coordinate 51,488,704 of NC_081411.1, forward strand.
TGCAGTTGGAGCCCTCTTCTCTCCTTTTTTGAGATAATATTTCATCGTTGCATCTTGTGGACATTAAGCCTGGTAATGGTCTATTCACTTGGAACAATAGGAGAGTGGGGGATGGTTGGATTGCAGAGAGGTTGGACCAATTTCTGGTTTCCAATTTTTGGGTTGGTCCACTAGTTCTGAGATTCTTGATTGGAGAGGGTCTGACCATTGGCCTATCAAGCTGGTTTCTTCTTCTGCTCAGGTTGCTCACTCTCCTTATTTCAAATTCCAACTTATGTGGCTTCGAGATCCTACTTTGCCTGCTCTTGTTGAGCAGTGGTGGAGGAAGGGGAGTCCGGCCTTTGGTACAACTATGTACACTTTTGCCAAGTAGTTGCAGTTTGTTAAGTTCCAGCTTAAACAATGGAATCGACAAGGTTTCAGGAACATTTTTCATGCTAAGAAAGCAGCCCAAACAGAGTAAAATGGCATCACCAGGGAAATTAGAGAGTGTGGGTTGTCTAAAGCTTTGCTTAGGGAGGAGGAGAGGGCTGTCAGGGCCTTAGAGGAATGGGAGCTCAGGGAAGAAATTTACTGGAAATAGAGAGCCCGTATTGATTGGCTTCAAGCAGGCGATAAGAACACGACTTTCTTTTTCAACTCTATGAAAGCAAGATGTCATGGAAACTCCATTCCTGATTTGGTCAATAATAAAGGTGAGGTGTTATTATCCTTGCAGGAGATATCTAGGGAGGCTTTATAGTATTTCCGAACCCTCTTCAGTGAGGAGTCTCAGGGGGAAGCAGTGGAGGAGAACTAGGTTCTTGCTTGCATTCCTCCTCTTGTTACCGGGGAGATGAATGAGCAGCGTATGGCCCTTATTTTGCTGGAAGAACTCGAAAGGATTATTTTTCAGTTGAGGAAAGGAAAAGCCCCTGGCCCAGATGGGTTCCCGATTGAATTCTTTTAGGAGTTCTGGGATATCATCAATTTGGACTTACTGGTAGTAGTTCAAGAATCCCAAAGGAATAAATAGATGTTGAGGGCCCTAAATGCGACCTTCATTGCACTTATCCCTGAGTGTGAGGTGGCCGACAGGTTAGGCCAGTTTCACCCTATATCTCTCAACAATGTCATTTATAAGATCATCTCGAAGCTGTTTGCAGAGAGGCCGAAGAAGTGTCTTGGGGGTGTTATCTCTGAGGAATAGAGCGGGTTTGTGGAAGGGCGTCAAATTTTGGATGGTGTGGTCATTGCTACGGAGACCATTCATTCTATGGCTACCTCCAAGGAAAAAACTATGTTTATCAAGTTGGACATGGCTAAAGCTTACGATAGAGTTTGTTGGTCTTTCCTCCAAAAGATCCTTAGGGATTTTGGTTTTGCTGAGGAATGGATTCAATGGGTTATGAGTGGAGTTACGTCCACTTCTTTCTCAATACTAATCAATGGAGATCATACCGAGCTATTTGGTGCGTCTAGGGGCCTTCATCAGGGGGACCCCCTCTCCCCTTACTTATTCATTCTCTTGGATGAGGGCCTAGGGAGGCTGATGAAACATAATGTCAGTCAGGGCAGTATTCAGGGGTGGAACTGGGGTAATGAATTGCAGCTGTAGTCTCATTTGCAATTTGTTGATGACATGGCCTTGATGGGACTTGCTCGGATCAGAGAAGCTACGGATCAGCGTAAGGTTTTGGATGTTTCAACTAATTCGGTCGGTGGTTCAGGTTCTTTTGACCTATATATGTATGCTTCAAGTGGCTCCTAAGTGGTTCTTGAAGGACCTGGATTCTTTGGCAAGGCAATTCTTATGGGCAGGCAATCTATCCTCGTCCAAATGGAGTCTGGTCAATTGGGACTTGGTGTGTAGCCCGAAGCAATCGAGGGGGCTTGGTTTAAGGCAGGCTATTCTATTCGGGGAGGCTCTGACGGTAAAATTGTACTGGAGGTGGTGTGTAAAGCAAGATCGTGGCTAGTCTAAGATTTTGGCCTTCAAATATATGCAAAGGATACCAGCTTAGGAGGTTCCAAGATATCTGCTAGAGGGTAAAGGCTCTATGATTTGGTATACTCTCAAGAAGGGGGCCTCTCTCATTAAGGAAGGACTCTTTTGGATCTGTTAGAGGGGGGAAGAGGTCCTTTTCTGGAACGACTCTTGGGACGGGTACCCCCCATTCTTGATCAGTTTCCTAATCTGGGGAACCTTAGCTAGAGGTTTTTGGAGGCGGGGTGGTCAAGGGTGTGTGACTTCAAGACTATTTACAGGTGTCAGACGCTGGAGAGGGAGCGGTGGAAGGATCTTAACGAGTGGCTGGTTGTTGGGATGAAGGAGGACTGTGTTGAGTTACAAGGCATTCTGACAAGTAGACATTGTAGTGGCATTAAGGGTAGGGATGGACTTGCCTGGTCTCTGAATCCTAATGGAGTCTTTACTGTAGCTAGTGGTTACAGGGAACTATTGAACCGAAGATTGGAGGGAAGAGAGGTGCATTGGTGGAAACAGGTTTGGAACAATTTTTCTTGGTCGAAGTGCAACTGCTTCGCATGGACTCTGGCTTGGAATAGATGCCTTACCTGGGATAATATTTGCAAGCGGGGTTTCTCGGGGCCTTCAATTTGTGCTTTGTGTGGCAATGGGGAGGAAGACTCCTCACATCTGTTCTTCAGATGCCCCTTTTCTATGCTTATTTGGCATTACTAGTGGGGGGTGTGGAAGTGTCCTTGTGTTCACGCAGATTCTTTGGTGGATTTTTGGAGCAGTTTGGGTAGACCTCCTATCTTGTGCCCCTTCCTCCAGACGATTTGGTATATTGGGCCCATCTTCATTCTTTGGCAGATCTGGTTTGAGAGGAACAAAAGGATCTTCCGTGAGGCCAGACTGTTAGTGCAACAAGTGTGGAACATAATCATGGTTGTGATTCGGGAGACGGTGGCAGCTAAATGTGAGGTGAATTTTCCTTTGGATAGAGTTGAGGCGGATATCGTGAGTAGGTTTGGCTAGCAGGAGTGTCTCTTGCCTTTGCTTGTGTTAGAAGAGGTAGGTGTGTTATGGAGAAGGTCCAAAGGTTGGGAAGGTGGAGGCCCCCCAGGATGAGATTATCAATATTAACACTGATGGCTCCTCCAGGGGTAACCCAGGCCCGACAGGGGTTGGAGGTGTTGGTAGGAATTGTTTAGGGGAGGTGGTGTTCTTCTTTTTGGTGCATAAAGGGAGGCAATCTAATAATCTTATGGAGGGACTTGCTATTCTTTATGCCCTGGAGTGGACTTGGGAGTTGGGTAGAAGGAAGGTTATCTGTGAATCGGATTCACAAATTATTGTGAATTTGTTGACTGAGAAGAAGGTAAGTGAGATTCATTGGCAGCTGATAGGGATAGTTCATCAGATTCTTCAAATTAGTTCTTTAATGGAGGAGGTGTCCTTCATCCACATTCCTCGTGAATGGAATAGTGTAGTTGATTATTTGGCTAAGTGGGCTTCGGAACATGACAGTGACTAGAAAATTGAAGGATGGGAGCATCTCTCCTCGGATTACTGTGAGGTCTTGCAGAAGATTTTTGCTGAGGATATGGATAGTACTGATGTTGGCTGAGCTTGGTCGGATCCTGAGGTTTTCTTTTTGGAGACTTGGCGCTTGGACCCTCCTTGTAAATTTTGGGTCTATGTTTCAATAAATTTTTTACCCCTTTTATTAAAAAAAAAAACTATTATAATATCCAAAGTGTTATAATTATGATTAAGATTAGAAATGTGAATGAGGTTAGAATTTTAGTTAAAAATATTCAAAATCAAAAAATAAAATTATTAATAAAAAATCATTAAACTGTGATTGATAATATAATACTATTCTAGGTTTTGAAATTCTCATATTTTATTTATTTAATATTTTTTTAGTTTAGATCTTATTCCCAATATAAATTCATAGGTTTTTGTGGCAATGACACTACAATTTTTTACTAAGATATCTTGATTTTGATGAAAGATTTAGTTTGAGTTGTGTTTTGCTAGAACTCAAATTTGAAGCCAACATCACTCAAAAAAATTATAATATTTGAATAATTTTTTTACTCAAACTATTGTCAACTTTGTCTTTTAAAAATCTCATATTTTATTTATCTAATATTTTTATTCCAGATCTTATTCCCAATATAAATTCATAGGTTTTTGTGGCAATGACACTACAATTTTTTACTAACATATCTTTAGTTCATCAATATTTAACAAATATTGATTTTGATGAAAGATTTACTTTGAGTTATGTTTGCTAGAAATCAAATTTGAAGCCAACATCACTCAAAAAAATTATAATATTTGAATAATCTTTTTGACTCAAACCATTGTCAACTTTATCTTTGAATTACTATTTCATAACTCAACTAGCCTTAAATATAATATTGTGTGAAAGTTGTTTCATAAATAGATCAATAAGTTACATATTTATTACAGTTTTAAAAAATCAAAATGAAAGAAAATTTAGAGTACTTATGTAGTTATAATATAATTATTTCAAATATATTTATTTTGTAATAAAGTTAAAAAATATTCACAATATCAATTTGGAAAAATATAAAAAAAACATTATTATTTGACATATAAATGATTGATGAATTTAATAAAAAGGAAGGTTTATTTTTTAACACATAACATTACACTCCACTCCTTACAAGTATTATACAAATTATTGTCTAGGTAGTAGGAGAATGTACATTTGATCATATTTAGTAATTAATTAAAAATCAAAATACAATAGGGAAAATGACCATACTTGGTGATTTAATGTCCAACTTTTGTACAATATTGCACCAATAGTTGTGTGATAAGTACCAATAATTGAATGAAATATACCATTTGCTGTGAAAAGTATCCAATCATGTGATGCCACATCAGTTGCACAAGTATTGAGTTCCTTTTGCACACCTATTGGTCTCACTTTTATGGGGGGCTATAAGCAGGGGACTTGCCAAGTAAGCTACTGTAAAAAAATTAGAGTGATTTGAAATTTCCACATAAGATTTTGAGAAGCACGAAGTTAGGGTGATCCTTTCCCTTAGATTTTTTATTTTCAATTAATTAATAAACACCATTAAATATATATTTTTAATTAATTAATAAACATGATCAAATATACATTCTCAAACATGATTAATGAATTTAAAATAAAAAAGAAAGACTTTTATTTAACTCGTCATTATACTCCATTCCTTATTACTATTATACAAACTATTGTCTATATAGTTGAAGACTGTGTATTTGACCATATTTATTAATTAATTGAAAATAAAAAAACAATAATTTTTAATTTTCAATTATTAGTTGATTAATAAACACGATCAAATATATATTTTTAGTTGATTATTAAACATGATCAAATATATATTTTCGATTGATTATTAAACATGATCAAATATACATTCTTCAAACTACACAAATGTAGAATATCTCTCAATATTAATTAATTTCTCTATTCTTACTTGTATTATAAAATGCTAAATTAATCAAAGTACTTTGTAAAGGTCCTAACTAAACCTCCATTAAAAAAATAAAAATTGTTATGCAATCTACCTAACAACATCTAACTAGCATACACCATTGACCATATTTAATAATTAATTAAAAAATAAACACTTGTTATATTTTAATTATTAATCAATTTAAAAACACAGTCAATAATACAATATGGGCTCTGCCTAAACAGAGGTAGGGGAAAGGACCCAGTAGTTGAGCATGTACCAATTGTTGTGAGGGTTGTTGATACCTTTTGTTCAAAAAATTGAACAAATAAAACCTATTGTTTGAAACAAAAAATATCAATTTTTGTTAGGAAATGTACCAACATTAGTTAGGAAATGTACCAATAGTTGTTAAAAAATGTACTAATATTGTAAAAAGTAACCAATCAGGTGATGCCATGTCACCTGCACAACTATTGGGGTCTCTTTTGCATGCCTATTGGCCTCACTTTTTTTTGGCGCTGTTTTGGACACCTTAGCAAAAAACATGCTGATGTGGCATCATATCTGATGATGTGACCTTGAAATCTTAGTTATAAGCAAGGGACTTGCCAAGTAAGCTGCTGTCAAAAAATCAGAGTGATTTGAAATTTCAAGTAGGATTTTGAGAAGCGCAAAGTTAGGGTGCACAACTACTGGATCCTTTCCCCTATCTACCTATGATCATTATTACAGATGTCAACATCTTCACTCCATTGTTCACACGTCTCTTCTTTCTTCTCCGAAATTTCTTATTGTCCACTGATTCCCCATGCTCCATGCTTCTCATTGCTTCTCTTTTAAACTGCACCTTCAGGTGACTCTTCTGTACTACACATATGCTTCCGTGGAGCACCTGCCTCCACATATACCACGTCTTTTCCACGCGGTTTCGTAAGCAATGAATGAACACCCACTAATCCACTCCCTCTGACAAATACGGAGCGCCAAACCTCCTTCCATTGTTTCTCTCTCTTTCTTCCCTGTAACCTATTTCCAGGGCAACATTTTCTTGTTTTATTCCATTCATACTTTTCACTTTATATATTTGGTGAGGATAAGATCAATCGATTACTCTTTCTGTTTTTTTTTTAAGGAGAGAATAAGATCAATCGATTACTAGTTTTTTGATCGATTCAAAGTGGAGATCTGAGATGGAAAATATTATGAAGTTATCCTGACTGTGATTTCTTGATCCCATAGACTGATCAGTCTCGTGAAACATTAGTAAAATCATTTATTCATTCAATTCCATGGCGTCTACTTCTGAGGGAATCACGCAATCTGCAGCTATTTCTTCCTCTGATCTTGCACCAGAGAATCAGGAGGTAAGGGGTGCTTTTCATGAAGTCGCACCATCTGCATCGACTTCTGCCTCGAAACCCATGAAAAGGCCTTCCTACGATGTCTTCATAAATCATCGTGGACCAGACGTTAAATCCACCTTAGCTACCGCTCTCTATGGTATCCTCACTGGTATGGCACTCTCAGTGTTTTTGGATGCACCAGAGTTGGAATATGGTGATTTCTTGCCCCGAACAATAGAAGCAGCAATGACCAGCGCTTTGATCCATATAGCTATTTTTTCCCCGAGGTATGCAGAATCACCGTGGTGTTTGGCAGAGCTATCATTCATGCTAAAATCTGGCACCAGAATTGTTCCTATTTTCTACCAGGTAGATCCTAATGATCTAAGATGGGTAGAGAAAGGGAAAGGAAAATATGCCCAGGCCTTTATGGAGCACGAGCAGAAGGGTAGATACAGCCTGGAACTTCTTCAGGAATGGAAGAGGGCACTCCACATCGTCTCATGTTACTCTGGCGAAGTCATAAATAATATCAAGTAAGTGCCACACTTCGGCCTTTTCATGTATATTTAAATTTAATTTTAGAATTGTATAACAACTTGTCAGTATTTTGATTTTTCAATAGAATACATGTTCAGCGATGAATGGAAGCTGCTGAAGAAAATAACGAGTATTGTTTCGCAAGAAATAAACGTGCCATTTAAGGTTGCAAAACATCCAGTAGGTCTGGAAGAAATAGTGAGAGACTTTGAGATAAATACACAGCAATCTGTTGAGAATAATCAGGGTGTACAAATTGTGGGAATTTGGGGCATGGCTGGTTCTGGCAAGACCACCCTTGCAAAAGAGTTATATAACAGAAGATCCTTGTCCATGGAGAGGCGCAGTTTTGTTTTTGATGTTCGAGATGGTGCAGCCAAATTGCAGAAGAAGCAGATTCAACTTCTCAATGACCTTGGTGTCAACATGAACAATGTAACATTTGACAATATAGAGCAAGGTAACGGAATTCTAACCAGGCATCTGAGATCTGTTAGGCTGTTCATTGTTTTGGATGATGTGGATAATGTAGATCAATTGGATGCTCTCTTACCTGTAAAAGACAAACTTGGAGGAGGTAGTTTCATAATTGTTACAACACGGAACTATGAAGTTCTTATATCTTGGGGTATATCCTCTGTGTATAAAATGAGAGCGCTGGATCCATTTCATGCCGAGCAACTTTTTTGTTGGCATGCTTTCAGACAAATCTTTCCTCTTAATGGGTTTGAGGACCTTGTTAAAAAGTTTGTGAAGGCTTGTGAAGGATTACCCCTGTCTCTCGAGGTATTTGGAGAACAGGTAAATGGGAAATACGGTAAAGAACATTGGGTATCTCAGTTGAATAAGAATTCAAGATTATTACCTGATGCTATCAAAGGGAAACTCAAACTAAGTTATGATGCCCTTGATTTTGAAGAGAGAGAGGTGTTCTTAGATACTACATGTTTCTTTATTGGAGAAGACAAAAGTTTGGCAATTGAAATATGGAACAGTTTAGGATGGAGTGGTTTGTCCTGTTGGGAAAGACTTATGCACGAGTGTTTGGTTGATCTCGACAATAACAATTGTATAAAAATGCATAACCACTTAATAAATTTGGGAAGGGAAATTGCGAATGAACGTTCACCCTACCGAATTTGGTCACACCAACAGATTACTGATGTTGATAAACAAACAGAGGTGAGGTTTATACTTTCTTTTTATTGTGTCCGAGAAGTTCCTGTTTCTCAGGCTTTTTCAATTCTGTTTATAAAGACAGTCTCGTAGTCTGCCTAGCCCATTTTGCAGTCAAATCGGCTTAACAGCTTACCCATGTACTCTGTATGTGGTGGAATAGAATAAAATAGTTTCGTATTGTATGTTTGAAAAGACGATAAATAATTTCCATTTTTATAAGATTCTGAATTTTTTATTTTATTTTTCAGAAAAGAAATAGAATCCAAGGAATTAAAGCTGTCCCTGGGATAGGAGACTGGAGATCATATGGAGTATGTTTGTCTGTCTTTATGTTTCTCGACATACTTTTGACTATATTTGTTTATATAATCCTTTTGCTTAAGGGTTTTTTTTTCTGAGTATTTCATAATTTTCCTCATCAAGTAAAGCCCTTTTGGATAATGTAGTAAAGAGGAGGATCAATTAGTGATTTTATTGAGTTTCGGGGTTGCTGCTCGCAGGAGGAACTCAGGGCTAATATAAGCAGAGGAATAATGTTGCTTGCACCCTCTTTAGTTGGACTAAAGATTTTTGTGACTGGAGGAGATTATTTTAACCAGGTAATCAGTGAAGCATCAAGAGAGCTGCTCTGGCTTCGCTGGTTCGAAATTGGGCAGAAGAATTTTCCTGCACAGCTTTCATTGAAAAATTTGAGGGTTTTAGAACTCTATGAAGACTTTCAAGGGGCACATCACTTAGAAGAGCTCTGGGAGGCTGATAGCGATGTAATTAGTCTTCCATTTCAGCTCTGTTAATCAGTGTTTCATTTTTTTATAGTTGCTGTATGTTTTATGTTTCTGTACTCGGAAATGTATTGCAGGCTCCTATGCAGTTGAGAGAGTTGTTTATATTTGAATGCCACAAATTCCAAGGTCTTCCAAGTTCAATAGCACATCTCAGTTATTTGAAAAAAATAGTAATCAAAGGTGGCTACAAGCTTGGGAGTCTGCCAGAAGAATTTTGCAGTCTTAAATCATTGGAGCACCTGCAATTACAGTCCTGTGGAATGCTATCATCACTACCCAGCAGTTTCGGCGACTTGAGAAATCTGCTATATCTGGATTTGTCTGAATGCTGCAAATTGACGATGTTGCCAGTTTCTTTTAGGAAGCTGATGCTCTTGCAATATCTAAATCTAGAGGAATGTGAACAGCTCATACTTATGTCAGAGGACTTTGAAAAGATCACAAAGCTGGAGCATCTGAACCTTTCACAGTGCAAGCAATTGGAAAAGTTGCCTCGTCACATCACAAATCAGGCGTTCTTGAGAGAGCTCTATTTAAATGGTTTGAAGAGGCTAAGGGAGCTACCAAATGACATAGGTCATCTACGAAAGCTGCGAAAGATGAGGATTGAAAGTGACTTGTTGACAAGCTTGCCCAACTCTCTTGGAGATTTGTGCTCGTTAACTGATCTTTCCATTCAGGATTGTCCCCACCTAGAACATTTGCCAAACACTATTGGAAAATTGTCTGTCTTAACTGATCTTTCTATTCAGAAATGTCTCAGCCTGAAATTTTTACCGAATTTTCTTGGAGACTTGCACTCTTTAATTAATCTTTCCATTCAAGATTGTCCCAAGTTGGAGTGCTTGCCTAACTCTCTTGGAGATCTATGTTCTTTGACTGATTTTTCCATTAAAAAATGTTCCATCATGGAATATTTGCCCAACTCTCTTGGAAGATTGTCTTCCTTGATTGATCTCTCCATTCAGGATTGCCCCAACCTGAAATATTTACCTAACTTTCTTGGAGATTTATCTTCCTTGACTCGTCTTTCCATTCAGAATTGTTCTAGCATGGAAAATTTGCCAAACTCTCTTGGAAATTTGTCCTCGTTGACAGATCTTTCCATTCAGGATTGTCCCAACTTTAAATCTTTGCCAAACTCTCTTGGAGATTTGTCCTCCTTGACTTGTCTTTCCATTCAGAATTGTCCCAGCCTGGAATATTTACCAAACTCTCTTGGACGTTTGTCATCCTTGACTAGTCTTTCTGCTCAGGATTGCTCCAACCTGAAATATTTACCGAACTTTCTTGGAGATTTATCTTCCTTGATTGGTCTTTCCATTCAGAATTGTTCTAGCATGGAAAATTTGCCAAACTCTCTTGGACATTTGTCCTCCTTGGCTGATCTTTCTATTGGGGATTGTCCCAACTTTAAATCTTTGCAAAACTCTCTTGGAGATTTGCCCTCCTTGACTCGTCTTTCCATTCAGAAATGTCCCAGCCTAGAATATTTGCCCAACTCTCTTGGAAGATTGTCCTCCTTGACTGATCTATCTATTCAGGATTGTTCCAACCTGAAATTTTTGCCAAATTCTCTAGGAGATTTATCCTTGTTGATTAGTCTTTCCATTCAGAAATGTCCCACCCTAGAACATTTGCCAAACTCTCTTGGAGATTTGTCCTCCTTGATTGAGCTTTCCATTCTGAATTGTTCCAACATAAAATGTTTGCCAAACACTATTAGAAATTTGTCCTCTTTGAGGAGTCTTTCCATTCAGGAATGTTCTAACCTGAAAAATCTACCGAACACTCTTGAAAATTTGTCCTTCTTAACCGATCTTTCGATTCAAGATTGCCCCAACCTGGAATCTTTGCCCAGCCCAAGCTGAAAAGTTTACCGTTCTCTGTGGGGCGTTTTAATCTCTTATAGCAACTAAAAATATCCGGGTGCCCAATCAGCCAAGTAGATTTTTTGGGGGCGTCGCTACCTTTTGCATTGAGCACTGAAGTGGATGCAGCTAGATGAAACATAAGTGTGCAGGATTTCTATCTATGAAGACAATTATTCCTGCCTTCAGAGTCCTCTTCACAATAATCATCATTTAACTGAGATTGAAGCACTGCCAACGACAGTCAATTTTATAAGATTGACATCCTATAAAATGCTGAAGAAGATAGGGGTTATTTGTGATCTGGAACCTTGAATGGCAGGATATAATGTCGTGTCCACAGTTGGACGATCTTCCCAGCTTTGTATGATGTACTTCTCTCAGAGCATTTGGACTTAAGAGGATCTGGCCAAATTAAGAAAGCTGAAGGTCTAGAATATTGCAAAACATTGAAAAGCTTGTAGTACATACCTACTGTGCCCTGTATGGAAAGTTTGGAGCAAATGGAGAAATTGAGGACACTGAAACTCAGAGCCCCCATGGGATCAGCTATCCAACGCTTTGCATTCAAACAATACAGGTAATTATATTTTCTGGGAATCAAATTTTTAATTACCTTCACATTCAATTGTTCATTGACTGAATGTTGTGCAAAAAGTTTGCAGAAATAGGCAGATGAAATGATAATATGTACGGAGACAGTCTTTGATGCAGCTTACCTGGTAAACTCTTCACTCTGTCACAATCATGTAGTTGTCGGAGACTCCTCTACTCAGAAACTTTATTCCATACGACAATTGGTGCGCACAAGGGTTCCTCCAATGGCGAAGCTATTATGCTTTATTTTATCATAAATTGTGTTTCTTCAACAAATGATATCATCCTAACTGCTGGATGATGGGTTTGCAATGTCTGAAATGGATGGGTATGGGTAGGTGTCTGCGCACAATGTTCCAGATGTTTCATTGCAGAGGAGTTCTCAATACACAGAGTTTTCAGAGGATACTGCAGAGAAGAAAAGGAAGTGGAGAAAGGTTTGGGTGTGACAGGGGAAAAGCACAGACTGGAGAAGGGTTTTGACAGATTATTGCCATTTTTTAGAAAGTTAAGATGGTTTACGAAGGCTTTTTATCAGAAAGTCCTTATTTGTAGGCAGAAAGCATCCAGAAGCATATGGCATTCAGAAATCTTGATGGTTTACTGTTTATGTGAAATCTGGTCGCAGGCAGAAGTGTCGGGGTACTATATGCTTCGCTCTTCTGCAATGCCAGGAAAGGATGAACACTTGAATTTGATGGCTAAAATTCAACTTTTAAATGGACGGTCTTTTAATTTATTTGTTGTAAAATAAATTTAAAACTGTGTTATTTGCATATTTAACAACGCATCGTGTTACATAAAGCTTGCCAGCTGACAATTGATGAATATCTCAGACCTCAAGAACAAGACTGAAATAGTCATTATGATTGCACATGTCTGATTTAAAATATAATGGCAGTTGTAGAACTTAGTGACTGAAAAGGGAAATAAAGCCTTTGTAAATTCTGAGATTAACAGATTTGCTGTTGCATTATTTGTGGCTATAAAATAGTGGTAGAAAAACTAGAAGGATCTTGTTTTATAGAAAAACAAAATCTGCAATGAGATTTCTTTGAGAATTTCATTATAAAGAATTCCAGTACCAAAAGCACACTGATAGATGTAGTCACAAACTATCAATGTATGATGCATTTGAAGTCGTTCCTTCAATTTATCTTATTATCAGATCACAATGTAGAATGCATTTATCTAAAATAAATTTTCAATTTAAAAAAAAATTTGAATCTTAAATTTTTGAAATCATTATTATATTATTTTGTTTATTTATAAATCTTCTGTCTTCATAAGTTGAATCTTCTTGTATCTAGGGTACTATTGTAAAATTATGGATCTAAACATGCACAAGCACTAAACATGCACAAGCACAAAGAGGAAACAATATTTATGCTATATAGGATCTTGTCTCATTCAATCCCCCATTTTAATGTTCCCACCTCCATGAATATCCAATTTGGATCTAAGATAAAAGTATGTGCTCTAAATCTTAAGTATGTCTAAGATTGTGGTGAGCAATATTGTGCATAAACGTAAAAGAAAGCCCTACTCAAGTGTGCTAGAGTGAGCCCTAAATCAATTAATCAAAAGATGGTGCAAACCAACTCAAGAGTGTAGCCCTATGTGATCAATTTGTAGAGCTTCCCTATCATAACAATTATATATCCAAATGAGAAAAGCTACTAGCTTTTATACAAGTCATAAGGTTGATTTTTTATTAGAAGAAAGATGGCATAAAATGATCATAAAACAATCATGACCAAATTCCATAATGTCAAGGTCTACACTCAATATTTAAAATTTTAAAATATTTGGTAGGACATGTGTTAGTTATTGTAAGGAAGTTAAGTAGCAAAAAAACTTCATACACTAACCCTGAGAGGAAATTAATGCAAAAAAAACTACAATTCCTTACCATAGTTAAAGAAACCTAAGATAAATAAACATAAATAACATGCATACCACATCACAGTGATTTACATGGGGAAAAACCTTTCAAGAGAAAAACCCTACACTCCAAAAGTCGCCCAATATATTATCCAGAAACCAATAAAATATCACAATATACTTGCAGAGCAATATTTTTACAGGAGTGTCAACAAGTAGAGATTCAAAAGTAACTCAATAGCTATAAGACTCTTACACACAACCTCTATCTCTCACACCTCATATATAGGAGATACAATACTTAAAATTGTAAAATGACCGGTATCACAAAACCATGTGCTAAAACCACCCAATAAAATGACACCCTTCTTATCTCCAATCCTAGATGCCCTATGATGTGTCAAAAGACACGTCAACATGTGTACCTCCCTTCTATGACTCATTTATGTGTCCACCACATTTTTATATTTTCTATTTCAAGAGACCCAACTTCCAGATGCCATAACTTTTGGACCAGATGCCCAATTGACAAATTGTTTCAAGTGTCAGAAAGCTCGCAACATGTTCTATGAATCTATAACCTACTATGATGCTTATGGACACTTTTAGGCCATTTTTAAGCCTCTAAAGCCCTCAAAACAGACTCTAAAACTTTTGTTAGCAACTTTTGAAAATAAAAACTTTACTATCTTCAAATATAGGCATGATATTGCATTAAAAATTTACCTAAGCAACTCGAAGATTTGGGAAAAATTTTGGACCAATCCATGCTCAAATGAAAACTTACTAAAAATAGTAACCTTATGTACATGCAAGGTTCAGACATCATTTTTCTAGCATTCTCCCACTTTTCAAACACCTTGCAAGAGCAAAGGGCATTTCTATGCCATAAATTAATTACTAGGGGCCATGAGGCCCATAGAATTTGAACACCATCTAAACTTCTCTATGCTCACTGCCTTAGTTAAAGAATCGACAACATTCCAAGTTTCTATCTTAACTAGATTCACCCTAGGACCATTTGTGACCATATCCCTAACAAAATAATATTAAACATGAATGTGCTTGGTCAGGGCAGGAAATGTTGGGTTCTTAACTAGGCAAATCACACTTTGCCTATCACAATTAACTGTCACTACACTTTGTTTTATTTCAATATTTGAACATAATCTTTTAAGCCAAATGGCTTCTTTACAAGCATGAGTATCTGTCATATACTCTGCTTCAATAGTGGACAAAGCAACCGTAGTCTATCACTTACTCATCCAACTATTTGCACTACCAAATAAAGTAAACACATAAGCACTGGTGGATCTTCTTCTATCAATATCACTTGCCTCATCTAAATTCAAAGAACCATGAATATCAAAGAAAATCACATCTCCTACCAAATTACCATGCTAACACAAATAATACTCTAAGGTATCCTTCAAATATTTGAAGACTCTTTTAACTGCATCTCAATGAACTCTACTAGGATTAGACATAATTCTAGAAGGAACTCCCACTACTTGGGCAATGCCTTAGAGTGTAGTGCAAACCATATCATACATCAAACCTCTAATTTCACTCTAGTAAGGTTCTCTACTCATGTATTCCATCTTTGATGGGGATGTAGGACAATTTAAAATAGATAACTTTGTTCCTTCTATAGAAGGAACACATAGTGGTCTACTATCCTACATGTTGAACCTCTATAAAACTAAACTCACATACTTATTTTGGCCTAGCCAGAGCTTTCTATATAGTCCATCTCTTCTAAATACCATCACAATAATGTGTTTTGCTACACTAGGATCTTTTATTTCAAATTTAGCAGCAAGTTGAGACTTTAATTTTAAAATCATACATTCCCTTTGCCAATGAATAACATATCATCAACATATAGTGCAATGTATAGAAAACGATCATCAAATTTATAATAAACACAATGATCTTATTTAGAATGCTCAAATCCCAAACTCAACACATATGTATCAAATTTTTGGTACCACATCCTAGGACTCTATTTGAGGCCATACAAAGACTTCTTCAATTTACAAACCAAATTCTTTTCACCTTTTACCGCAGTGTTTTGGCTATGTCATGTAAATATCCTCCTCCAAATCACCATGAAGGAAAACAATTTTCACATCCATTTGCTCAACCTCTAAATCATAAGCAGCGATAATAGAAAGAAAAAATCTAATGGATGTCATTTTTACAACAAGCAAAAGTATCTCACCTTAATCAACTCCCTCAAGCTGAGAGTAGACTTTCCCAGCCAACCTTGCTTTATACTTCTCAATACCTCCATTTAAACCAATATTTTCTTGAACACCCATTTACAACCAACAAGTTTATGCCCTTCAAGAAATGGTACAAGATCCCATGTATCATTCTTTTTCAAAGTTGTTATTTCTTCTTCCATAGCAATCTTTCATGATTCTACATTATTCATACTTGTAGCGCCGTAAATTGTACACCTTTATTAGTGTGTCCAATTTCACAATCTCCTAGCACCTATTTTAGTATTTCCCTTTCCTCTATACATTATGGGTTCTTTTTTATTTAAATTAATATTATGGGTTTTATTCCATTTTATTACATCATCACAATCTTCTTTGGGCCCTTAATTCTAGGTGTGCCCTTTATTATTATATCTTGATTTATTCTTGTAGTCACACAAATCTGTCCATTTTAATTAAATGAATATTTCGTATTTATTTGATTAAAAATCCACTAGCCATCAATTAATTAAATAAATATTTAATTAATTCATCCCCAAACATTCTTCTATTAATTAAATAAATTACTCAATTTATTTTAATTAATTCATTAAATCAAATTTCAATCAATTAAATAAATAAAATCAATTTATTTAATTAAAATCCCCCTTTTAAATAAACTAACATTTATTTAAATCATTTTAAAACCCCCCCCACTTGCATTTTCCTACAAATGCAACTTGCACACATTTATTGAAATAAATGAATTTTTATTTTAATAAAATCCTATTTTCCCTCACCCACCAAATCCACTTGCAAACCTGATCCCCTTCTAGATTCTTCTAACCCCTTCCTAATTAGTCTAATCCATCCCCTAATTATTGTCACATTCCTAAGCAAAATGGAGTCACTTCTCAAAGACTCCAAAGTCTTTGAAAAGCATTTAATGCTTTGTGTGTTCAACAAATTAACCCCCAAAGTCTTCCAAGACCACTAATGGCTCTTACATGACCATTTATGTCTCTTACATAACCATTTATGGTTATTTCAATCTTGTCTCCCCAAACATTTATTGTTTGACCATATTCATCCATTTCACATTTGCACAAGAATTTATCTATTGGATAAAAGCTTTATTCTTTGAATAAAGAGTTTATTCATTCAACCAACCTTGACTCAAAATCCCAAAGTCATGTCAGGCATTTAATGTTTATTCCCTCTCCTCTCAACCTATCTCACATTGACACTTGTCATCCTGGGATTGGGTTGAAAGCCCTCACATGGATTTGAAATCATTCAAGCTTGACCCTTGATTAAACCTTTCAATCCTGGCCATCCATTGCTCCATTTTTCCTATAAATAGAGCCCATTCCTTCATAATCGAGATCCTGAAAAACTTGTAAGCATTTAGACTATAGCCATTTTAGAGAGCATTTAGCATAGCATAACTAAATCTTGTCTTTTTGGTTAAAATACATCATTTTAGCATAAAATAGCTTTTTCATTTCATGTTTGGAGCTATACTACAATCTCAATCCTCCATAAGCATCCATAGTGCAAAAAGCTGCTGAGAGCTACACTATTTTGGAACTTGGAGAGGAGAGGAACAAGGGAGAAAGAACTAATATCATGTTAAGAGATAGTTGGAGATATCTCATTGTCTTACTTCTTTAGTTAGATTCATTAGCATGTTTTTAGTGTCTCTCTTGGAATGCCTTCATATGTTTTAGTTTTTGATTGATTAATGCTAATGCTTTGTGTGTTTTGTATTCTTTGATCATAGACTAACTATTTGTGCCATTTAGGAGGGCATCAATTCTTAATCTTAACCTAAATTCAAATCTCAAAGTATATTTCATATATCCATGCATTATGGTTTGAGCCACCAAGTTGGATTCAGCATTAGAACCTTGTTATCTTCCAATCTCTAAAACTTGAAAAAATATTGTCAAGGCCAAACTAAATAGTATACTACCTAGTCTCACACTTTTTTCCCTGAATTTTAGGAGGATAATAGGGTGGTCCTACCCTGTCCAAATCCCACTTCATGTGAAAAATATATCAATCTAAGTCAGCCTAAAGGTGATTTTAGTTATGAAATACCTATATAAGGCACCCCTCTCAATTCATTTTTAGAATCTTATCTTTTGTTGACATTATCATCAATTCAAGAGCAATTCTTCTTCCTCGAGAGTAGACCTGATTCAAGGAATAACAATTTACATCAGTGCTAATTCAAATTATGCTTTATCTATGATTTCATTATGAATTTTATGTGTTTTATCATGTTATTGCATCAACACATGGAAGAATTATCCTAAGAGCACTGCATCACATATTGAAGGTATAATCATCTACATTCAAGCATTTCAATTCCAATTCTTTTCTCTGCCCTCAAAAGGCACACTTTAAATTTTATTTTTATTTCAATTAGGGTTAATATAAAACATAGGGTTTTACCTAAGGAAAACCACTATCCACAAACCCCCTTTCTTTCCTCACGTGTGTTGTATAGGTATCTAATAGAGCTGGAAGACTTTGAGAAATCTTCGAAAGCAGGCACAAGTCCTTTGTCAAAAATTTAGCTTGGTTCTTAGGGATTAGGGCACCCAGCACCTCTGTCCCAGAACTAGGGAAACTAACACCCTAGGGTCCTCTCAATTCAACTCCAAATTTTAGGTTGCCTTCTAGACTGTCTCAATTGTCTCAAAATCCAAATTCTCATATTATAGCTTAGAAGACCAGGGTGTCCAGTGCCCTGATCCTATCGATTCAGCTTCAAGATTTCATCTACAAGTGCACAGTCAGATTCCCTATCTATTTTTGTACTTGTAAATTTTTTGTTTCACTATATCAATTAGCATAATCAGTCCAAGTTATTAGTTCATGCATCTACTTTCTTACCTTATATTTGGCATTCAATTTACATCTTTTTAATTACATTTTTAACTCAAACAAAAGAGGAATAGGACTCCAATTAGCATTCAACCCTCTTTCTAATAGAATTGATGTTGGATCTATTGAGTTTATCCTCCTTTTAATGTGTTGCATGTGAAAGTTAGGTCATTTCCTAGTTTACAAAGCATAACTAATGAAACCTTACTTTTCCATCTATTACAATACCTAATGCCTCTTCTACAGTTATAGATTCATCCACATTAGTATTCAAAGTAAAAATCCATCTCCAATCATCAAGTAAATACCTTTCAAGTGGTTGTATATGTCTTGTAGACTTTCAAATGGGTTGATCTGGAGGTTCTTCCTTCTCTTCTAAAGATTGAAAGCTACATGAGCTCTCCTCACCTTCTTGCCTATATAGGGGTCGCAATTCAACTCTTTAAGATGTATAAGGAAATTGAAACACATCTTCTTGTTTTATTTATTTGAATAAAATGTAACATAAGGAGACTTAATTTCTCTAAAAATAGCACTTCTATTATGTATTACTTTCTGTGCAACAAGGTCTCAAAGCTTGTATCCTTTCACACCATAATTGTGTCTAATGAAAATGCATTTCACAACTTTGTTCTCCAACATTGTTTGCTTATCCTTTGGTACATCTACATATGTCTCAAAACTAATCTAAGATGTATCAATGAAGGCATATGACCTGACCATGTCTCCATAGGTGTTTTATCAACAAGGGATGACCTAGAAGACATATTAACTAGGTAGCAAGCAATGGCAACAACTTCAACTCAAAACAATTTTTATAGACCAACACCACTCAACATACTCCAATGTCTTGTTCATTCTTTTTGCAACTCCATTCTATTGTGGAGAATATAGAGTTGTCTTTTTTCTATTAATGTCATAGTCTTTTCAAATCTATCAAAATTATTAGAGAAAAATTCATTACCATTATCAGTCCTCAAACATTTTCATCTTTTCAATCTACAACTCAACCATTGCTTTAAATTCTTTAAATTGACAATGAACTTTAGATTTACTCTTCGAAAAATTTACACATGTACTTCTACTAAAATCATCAATAAATGAAATGTAATATGTAGATTTTCTAATGGAAGGAACATCTACAGGACTAAACACATCAGAATGAATAATATCCAAAATACTACAAATTTATAATAACTCAAGTAAAACTACACGTAGTTTATTTTCCATAAATGCAATGCTCATAGAAATCAAAGTCAAGATTACAATCATTCAAGCCTTCAACAAGATTTTTATTTTTCAAGGTCCTTAGACCATTTTCTCTAATGTCACCAAGCCTCTCGTGCCATAACATAGTCTTTTCTATAGGTAGCTTTACTTTATAGGTAGCTTTACTTTAGCAGAAAGAGAACCCTTAGGTACCCAAAAGCTATGTTCATCTACTGAAGGTGAAACCATCAAATCTTCCAATGAAGTATCAACATATTTATTTTTTACATAAGTGCTATTACACTCGACGGTGTATGCATCCAACTTATACAATGTACCAAATATGACACCTCTATCAATCACTATAGCACCCTTCACCATTTTACACCCTACATCAAAAATAACTACCTGCGCACCCACATCTATCAATTTTCTCACGAATAGAAAATTTTGTACTAGTCAATGGATATGCAACACACCACTAATCCTTTTTACTCTACCATTAGGAGACCTGATTATGAATTTTCCACTACCAACAATATCCAAATGAGAATTATCACCCAAGTACACCTTACCTCCATTAAATTCTTTATATTCAAAATCCAATCTCTATTGGAAGTCATATGAAAGGTTGAACCTAAGTCAATTAACCATACATTGGTCAAAGCAACAATGAATGCATCGCCATCTTCGTTCTCAGACTTGGAATCAAAATCAAACTTTTTTCTTTTACTTATTCTTTTCTTCTTTGTAGTCCTTATGGATTTGTCCTAATTTACCACAATTCCAACAAATAACTTTGGACTTTATAGGAGATTTTGATCCCCCTCTGGACTTGGATTTATTATGCTTCTCATTCTTCTTGCATTTTTCCTTGGGTCTTCTCTGAATAGTTAGGTCTTCCTTTGAACTGATGGATACCTTCCTCTGCATCTCTTCACTAAGAAAGGAACACACCACATCTTCAAACTTCAAAATAATAGAAGTAATGCCAATAACCATAACAAGAGAATTGTACGAATCAGGCAAAGAACTTAGTAAGTTATAACATCTCTCTTCCTTATCCATCTTGACACCAACAAATGCCAATTGAGTCAACATATTGAATATTTATATGTGGTCTTTAATCCTTCCACCCTCTTCCATTCTCAAGGAATACATTTTTTTCCTCAGGAAAATTTGATTCAATAAATATTTTTCTTGATACATCTCATCAAGCTCATTCCATAGCTTCTTTGCAGAGGTCTTTTTGTGGACATTGATTAGAATAGAGTCTGCCAAGCACAATCTAATTAGACCTTTAGATTTACAATCCATAACATCATATGGAGAAACCATAGTAGGATCTAATGGTCTTTGACATTCACATCAACAACATTTCATAGATCTCAATCTATTAGCAAATCCTCCATCATTAGCTTCCACATGTCAAAATTACTTCCAAAAAATATATCCATCTCTATTCTCCCTAATGAACTTGTCATCTGAAAAATCTTGCAACAAGATCAAAAACTTGTATCTTCTGCTCAATCTCCCACTCAAATCTGGATTAGTTCAAAAAACCCAACCCCCCACAATTGAAACCAAAGGTGATCAGGTTTTGATACCACTTGTAAGGAAGTTAAGTAGCGAAACAACTTCCTGCACTAACCTTGAGAGGAGGGTAATGCAAAAATATTTACAAATCCTTACAACAATTACATAAACTTAAAAAAAATAAACATAAATAGCATACATACCACAACATAGTGATTTACGTGGGGAAAACCCTTTCAAGGAAAAAACCCCACACATATTGTTTAGAAACCAATAATAGATTACAATATACTTTCAAAGCAATATTCTCACAAGTGTATCACCAACCAAAGATCTAGAGGTAACTCAATAGCTACAAGACTCTTACATAATCTCTATCTCATGCACCTCGTATATGGGAGATACAATACATCAAACCATCAAACAATATTTCAAAATCATGTGCTAAAACCACCCAATAAAGTGGCATGTGTCTTATCTCCAATCTCAGATGCCCTATGATGTGTCAAAACACGTGTCAGCATGCATACCTCCCTTTTACAGCTCATTTATGTGTTCAACGCATTTTTATATTTTCTATTTCAGGAGACCCAACTTTCGAAGGCCATAACTTTCGAACTGGTTGTCTGATTGACAAACTGTGTGAAGTGTTGCAAAGCTCATGATGTTCTCTATCAAGCTTCGACCAACTATTCTAGTTATAGATACTTTTGAGTCATTTTGAGGCCTCTAAAGACCTCAAAATTGACTCAAAAACTTTCATATGTAAATTTCAAAAATGAAAACTGTAAAGCGAAAAATCGCAATTGAACCCTAGTTGCTCTCCCCTCTTCCAACTCCAAGGAGAGAGAAGGGAGGTTCGCTAGGGTTCGATGGTTTTCACTTAGGGGAGAGACTTTACATTCAAAAGAGGGGTTGAAACTCATAAGATCCAATCCCACGCAATGCAAGATTGGATGCTAAATGAATTTCAAGGGTTAGGAAAGCAAGGCTACCCTCTTTTGTAAAGAAATGTTGTTAAGGAAATTAAGCTAAGCATGCATAGAAAGTCATAAAGATTCGCTTATAAACTGAGTTCGGGTTATAGGATGAAGCTGCGGACCTGGAATTAGCAGTAAAATGTCGATACGGCGCTGTCCTGCAAATTTGAGCAAAAGTTGTTAGGACGATGGCGCCCGGCGCCACGGTCCTCCGAAAAATCCGCGAAACGAAGGGGGATCTGTTCGTCTCTGCACAAGGATTCCAGATCTTCAATTTCAGCCGCGTACCTGCAACCTACACACAGAAAAGCGAAGACGATTGGGGGGTTAGGGATTAGGGGTTTGCCTTTAGGTCAAACCCCGGTTTTGGAATTAACCAAGAAATGAGCAAGAGCTGTAAATGTAAATGACTGTAAAACAAGTACTAATACCTTGTTCTAAGGATGTTGGTATCCTTATGTGCGAAGGTTTAGATGTTGTATGTTGTAGCATGTAGTATGTGATCTCCTCTTCAATGGTTGAATCTTTGTCTTGAATGCAACACTTGGCCTTGAATGGAGACTTGAAATGATCAATTGCTTGAAGGAATGCTTGAATACTTGAATGCTTGAGTATAGTTTCCATGCCTTTTTCATCATATCGAATGAAAGAGGAAAATGTAGTTTATATATTTGTCATTTAGGGCTGATAGACTGATTTTCCCGACCTTAGGCCGACCAGGGAAAGTTAATTTCCAAATTGCAAAAAAAAAGACCTGAGCCCCTTAGGAGACCGGGCCCAAAATAGGACCCAGGGACCAGGGAACTGGGCGCCATGGTCCTGGGGACCAGGGCGCTGGGCGCTCTGGTCCCACCTCCCGAGACAGCAGGGTGCAAGGAGGTTCAGGCCAGGGTGCTTGAAAAATGCAGTTTTTGGTGTCATGAGCAAGTTTCGGGGTCTCCATTCAGGTTGTGTGTTGCGTCGCCATCGTGAAGACCGAAATGCAGTTGAAATTGCAAGTGTCGCAATTTTAGGACGCTACATTTAGCCCCCACTTTAGCGGGAGTATGTATGCTCATACTTCCGGTAAAGTACAAGGAAACAACATTGAAAGACTTTCACCACGTCAAGGAGGCAAGATACACCAAGCCCCCAGTGGACTAAGGATCTTACAACTTCGATTGACAAAGTAAAAGGGAAGATCACGAGGGAGAACCATGACTGTCAGTAGTAAGGCTCCCTCACTATGAGTCATGCAAGAAAGATATCAAAAATTTTCAAGGCAAGGCTAAATTTGCCAAGAAATTTTCAAGTATCTTGAAAAGATATGAACGGGATGTATGCCCCCCTACGTTAAAGCGATCGCACACGCCTCACCGGGGGTGATTGTTTTAACGCAGTGATACACCTAAGAAATGAGAAAGGAAAGGAGCACGCTATCGCAAGGATTTAGCCCCCAAGTGTGAGATAAACCCAAGGATAATAGACACAAAACATAAAGCACAAGGTGACTTCGCTTTCCTCGGGGTCAGTATGCTGTATGATAATTCATGTATATATATCATATGTGTGTATGTATGCATAATTGTTCTTCATTCCCCAATCAAGGAAGGTCACCTAGAAGAAGGGAACACATGTGTCTTTTGAGTCAACATGAGAGAGATCGAGAGATCTCAATGCTTTGCATCGTCCTCAAGTAGACAACACTAAGGACAACAAATAGAAGAATGAGAATAACATATAGAAGAAATAACACAAGAGAGGAGGAGAGAATCTGCTATGCTAATGTAACTAGTCTAGCACGTCATCTACCCCCCGATCTTGCTGATCAATGTTTCGGGAAGGCAGGGAACACGCTAGAGGAGGAACATCCAACACAGCGGATGGAGCTATCACAAGATCCAAACAAGGGCTATGTTCATGTTTCGAGCCACATTGTTCTTGTCTAGGAGCTAGGATAAGTGCTTTAGAAAATTCATTAGATAAATGGTTATCAACATCAACAAGTTCATATTCACTATCAGAAGCAAGAGGAATAACATTTTCATCTATATCATCATCAAGATTTATAAAAATAGGATCTTTAACTCGCACAGGATCAAGATCATCATGCATCTTATGTTTAGGAGATTTAGGCTCAATGTTCGACTGAGGAGAAAATGGAATAATGCTTGTTGAAGGTGTTTTTGGAGATTGCAAAGTTTGAGAAGCAGCTGCCTCAGCTCTAAGACGACGCTTTCGTCGGCGTTCACGTGCAGAACGATTTCATCTAGTCTTAGTAGGAAGTGGAGACGATTGAGGAGGAGGAATGTTCTCATCCTTAGCACTTGGGTGTGTAGGTTGTGGTCTCTTAGGTTGGATGATAGGAGAAGAAGAAGGTCTCTTCTCTCTATAAAAGGAAGGAGGAGGAACTGCTCCATACAAAGGAGGAATTTTTAGTTTAGGGAGAAGACCAAGTCCATCATGACGAGGAGGTATAGGTCTACTCTTAGGAAGTTTATTAGGTATAGACATAGTCACATCCATAGGGATGGGTTGGGAATCTTCTTGAGGAAAGACATTAGTTTTATCTTTCAAAGGAAGAACTTCCTTCTCAAGAATGATAGGAATGTCAAGTTTAGGTGTTCTAGGTTCACTTAGAGATAAGATCATATCTATTTTCCACTTTTGATAAGATTTGAAAAGATGATCACTTCGCGGAGGAAGAGATTGGAATTGTTTAGGCCAAAAGTAATCTATAGGAACACTAGAAGTTCTTTCAGCTGGTTTAAAGAGACTATGATTGACAGTAACAACTTCACCATTATGGGGAAATTTCAAACACTTATGAATAGGAGAAGCAATAGCTTTCATGGAAGATAACCAAGGATAGCCAAGCTTCACACGAAATTGTTCGGAAGATGGAATAATAGCAAAGTTCACATCAAGGGATTTGTTATGGACTTCAATAGGCAATGTAATAGAACCAATTGCGGGAGAAGAAAATGTATCAAATAATTTCACAATCACATCTGTTTTGTCATAGATCACTTGATTCAATTGCAAAGTAAAAAGAAATTATTCAGTAATAACATTAACCATGCACGAAGGATCAATAAGCACTCCACGGCAAGGTGTATTCTTAACTTTTGCAACTATGTATAAAGGACCATCAAGTGCCCTAATGGTTTCGCTAGAATCAAATGTGATGGAAGGTTCTTTAGGGATTTCTTGCTGCTCTACAAAGTTAATCACATTCGGAGTCATAGACACAAGACCATCAGATGAGAGAGAGGAATCATTAGTCTCAATCGCATTAGAGGTATGAGAAGTATGAGAAGGTAATGGATCAGTAAAAATTTGAAGATTTTGATTAGGAGGAGCTACAGATGTGTTGCCTTTATCATTCACTCCAGAAACAGAGATAGTATTATTATCAATCAAATCTTGAATTTTACCCTTTAGAGAAAAACATTTTTCAGTGTCATGCCCAGACTGACGATGAAAATGACAAAAAGCTTTATGATCAAAATAAGGTGAAGTTATCTTTGCAGGATCAATTTGCCTTATAGGAGGAAGGCTAAGCACATTTTGTTCCAATAATTTATTCATAATACCATGCAATGATTCATTCAAAGGAGTATACTTTCTTTCTCTCTTGAAAAATTTAGAAATGGGGGGCACACTTGATGCTGCATTCACATTGTTGTTGATGATGTTTTCATTGAATTTGATGGAATCTCTGTTCGGTTTAAACTTCCCAAATGGTTGTTGACTGCTATCACCCTTATCACTCGGAGCCATAGGATGTGATTGTTCCATTTGACTCATAGTCAGTTGATCATTGTGAAGAGTGGCGCACAACTGTTGGAAAGAAGTAAACTCAGAAAACAGAAGTTTGTCTCGAATGTCTTTTTGTAAATTAGAAATAAAGATTCTTTGGATATCATTGTCAGGCACTGGAAAAGAAATTTGAGCATACAAATGCTTATATCTACCAATAAAATCAGTCACTTTTTCTTTCACACCTTGTTTACAATGCATTAAATCAATCAAAGTAACTTTAGGACTTATATTGTTTTGAAATTGTTGAATGAAAGCATTTGCAAGTTGTTCGAAAGAAGTAATAGAATAAGAAGGCAACGAGCAATACCATTGTAGGGCTTTGTCTCTTAATGTTCTAGTGAACAGTTTTGCAAGCAACCTTTGGTCATAAGCAAAATCAGTACAAATTGTTTGAAAAGTCTTAACATGTGTTAGAGGATCTCCTTTACCATTATAAAGCTCCAAATGCAGGATTTCAACATGTTTAGGAGGGATAACTCGAACAATGTCAAGAGAAAGTGGGCTCGCAACGTCAAATGTGGGCACACTGAACTTAGATTGATTCATAGAGGCAATTTGTTGCTGTAAAGAAGAGACAGTTTGTGCAAGATTATTAATGGTCGCTTCAGTCGACGAGTTCATATTGGATGTGTTAGATTGAGATGGAGGTGTTATGTTATTGAAAGAAGGTAGAGAGTAAGGTGGTGGGACCCTATGATAATTAGCCATAGGAGAGGATTGGATAGGAGGAACACTACAAGGAGGAATGGAATGGTTGAATGAATTGCCCCCTTGCATCATGTTCATTTGTGGAGATATAATAGGGACACTCATTGAAGGAATGAATGAAGAAGTCGGATTGAATGAAGGAAGAGGGTTAATTGAAGAAGAAGGGTTGCCCCCATGACTGGTGATCACAGGGGGAATATCTTGTATAGAAGTAGCCATTATGTTTGATGTAAAGGTAGGTATACTAGCAATAGGAGTTGTCAAAGGAATAGAATGATTGACTTGTGTAGGAGGTTGTGTATAACCTAAATTTTCAGCACAACTCTTCATAGGCATTACATTCGAATCCACAATGTGTGCAATACCACGCAAAACATCAATTCCATTCTTATCACTTTGAAGCATGCGTTTTAGACCCTCAATTAAAGGAAGAGCTTGACTATCGGGATACTCATGAGACATCCATTGGTGAAAATCATCAAATTGGTTATCCAATTTGGAAAGTTGTTCAACGGAAACTTCATGGGGAGCTTCTTCATCATTAGGAGGATTAGAGGAATTACCCATGTCCTCGTTAAAAAGGCTATTCAAATTAGGTTCCATCTCCTCAGTAGTTAAACCTCGGAAAGACTTAATTCTACGGCTTCGTCTAACGGGAATAGTGTAAGTAGGGCTTATTGTTGTAAAACTCATGCACTAGAAAGAGAGAGAAGATTTTGAATTTAGAGGTAGCAATTTTCAGTAAAATCAGCCAATCTTCTGGATTTAAGCTGTTAAATGCAGTCACAACAGTCTCCCGAAATTTCGGAAAAAAAGTCCGGGACCGTGGCACCCGGAGTGCAACACGGTCCTTGCAACTTTTTTCGAAATTTGCAGGGATGAAAGGTATGATGATTTTAGAGCTAATCTGAAAAAATTGAGTGATTTTACGATCTGTAGATAGGCCAAATTAAAGTTGCAAATTCAAAATTGAACCCTATCAAGATTGTCGAAAAATGCAAAATTTGGATTTTGAAAAAAAAGAGGGAAACTGAAATTTTGAATTTTATGATTTTAGAGGGAATGTCAAGAGCAATGCAAATTTTGAAATTTGAAAATTGACTCAATTTCACGCAAAATTCAATTCTGAAAGCGGAAATCAAAGTTGTTGTAATTAAGCACTTAATTTCAAAAGTCACAAAATGCAAGAATTTGAATAAAGCACTAAAATTTCGAATGAATGTAAACACAATTTTCAGATTTATGACAGTAAGAACGCAATTTTGACACAGAATTTCAATTTCAATGATTTTTGAATGATTAGAAGCCTTAATCCAAGCAATCACAAGACCAACTTTGACTGTAATTTTGAAAGTGTTAGAATTGATAAAATCAGCCAAAATTCTGGATTTTAGCAGGAAAATACAGCAAGATCTCGCTCCCAAAATTTTGAAAAAAATGTCGGGGACGATGGCGCTCGGAGTGCAACACGGTCCTCGCAACTTTTTTCCAAATTTTCAGGGATGAAGGATATTGTGATTTTATTGCAGAATCCAAAGTTACAGCTGATTTGGAGATGTTTTGATTGGTCAAATTGTCGGACAAAGGTTGAATTAAGAGGGTTTCAAAAATTAGGGTTTTGACATTTAACCACTTAATTTTCAGAATTAAAGCACAAATATGAATTGATAATTTGTAATAGAAGGGCAGATCTGAAACAGGCATTAACATTTAGACATTTCGCAAGTTCAATTACTAAAAAGAAAATTTAGGGTTTTTATGCAATCACCTCTAAAATTTTGCAAAAGATCAAACATGGAAATGTAATCAATAAGTATGAAAAATCAGAAAGGATGTTCACGTCGGGTTCACCAAAATGTAAAGCGGAAAATCGCAATCGAACCCTAGTTGCTCTCCCCTCTTCCAACTCCAAGGAGAGAGAAGGGAGGTTCGCTAGGGTTCGATGGTTTTCACTTAGGGGAGAGACTTTACATTCAAAAGAGGGGTTGAAACTCATAAGATCCAATCCCACGCAATGCAAGATTGGATGCTAAATGAATTTCAAGGGTTAGGAAAGCAAGGCTACCCTCTTTTGTAAAGAAATGTTGTTAAGGAAATTAAGCTAAGCATGCATAGAAAGTCATAAAGATTCGCTTATAAACTGAGTTCGGGTTATAGGATGAAGCTGCGGACCTGGAATTAGCAGTAAAATGTCGATACGGCGCTGTCCTGCAAATTTGAGCAAAAGTTGTTAGGACGATGGCGCCCGGCGCCACGGTCCTCCAAAAAATCCGCGAAACGAAGGGGGATCTGTTCGTCTCTGCACAAGGATTCCAGATCTTCAATTTCAACCGCGTACTTGCAACCTACACACAGAAAAGCGAAGATGATTGGGGGGTTAGGGATTAGGGGTTTGCCTTTAGGTCAAACCCCGGTTTTGGAATTAACCAAGAAATGAGCAAGAGCTGTAAATGTAAATGACTGTAAAACAAGTACTAATACCTTGTTCTAAGGATGTTGGTATCCTTATGTGCGAAGGTTTAGATGTTGTATGTTGTATGTTGTAGCATGTAGTATGTGATCTCCTCTTCAATGGTTGAATCTTTGTCTTGAATGCAACACTTGGCCTTGAATGGAGACTTGAAATGATCAATTGCTTGAAGGAATGCTTGAATACTTGAATGCTTGAGTATAGTTTCCACGCCTTTTTCATCATATCGAATGAAAGAGGAAAATGTAGTTTATATATTTGTCATTTAGGGCTGATAGACTGATTTTCCCGACCTTAGGCCGACCAGGGAAAGTTAATTTCCAAATTGCAAACAAAAAGACCCGAGCCCCTTAGGAGACCGGGCCCAAAATAGGACCCAGGGACCAGGGCGCTGGGCGCGCTGGGCGCTTTGGTCCCACCTCCCGAGACAGCAGGGTGCAAGGAGGTTCAGGCCAGGGTGCTTGAAAAATGCAGTTTTTGGTGTCATGAGCAAGTTTTGGGGTCTCCATTCAGGTTACGTGTTGCGTCGCCATCGTGAAGACCGAAATGCAGTCGAAATTGCAAGTGTCACAATTTTAGGACGCTACAAAAACTTTAATATCTTTGAATCTAGACATGTTCTTGCAACAAAAATTGATCGGCGTGCTTATATAGCCAACTCAAAGCTTTGGAGAAAATTTTGGACCAATTCGTGCTCAAATGAAAACTTACTAAAAATAGTAACCTTATGTATATTCAAGGTTGAGACACCATTTTTCCAACATTCACCCTAGTGCCACTAAAATGAGTTTTCTGAAAGGGAGATGTAAGAATCTAGGCCTATGATATTATATTGGATCCTAATTTTGGTTTTTGACAACAATTAAATGCAGAATAAGATAATTAAGTTTCAAAATGGGATAGGACACATCTCCTAGAGTTGGGGGGAGTGGTAAATTCAAGGCTAGGATTGGTCCTCAAATTGTCTAGGGGAATCAAAACTAAAGCAAGTGCCAAGGAAAGTGTGAAATTGGTCTCACAATTAAGGAGTACAATTTACAACACTTCATTCCTAAAATTGTATTTTTGTTGTTATTGTAGTTTGAATATTCTTGCAAACGCCTCATGCTTGTAATATTTAGGCAAATAGGCATCTCCTTGAATATGTCAAGGGTGTGCTTTATTTTGGGATTCATTAAATAATAGAAAATATAAATCTACAATTAGGATTCTATTTTGCTAACTATGCAAATTATCTTGACAATGAGAAGAGGAGCTATCTATAAGAGGGAAAAGAAGTAACTTTCTATCTCATTATCTACTAAGGAGACATGCAATATTATTTCATATGGCTTTAAACTATATCTCATAAACTATTTTTCCTCAAACAATGATCATAATCATCAATAATAATAATAATAGCTTGAGTGTAGCCTACATGATATGCAATCTAGTTCACCATCAATGGACAAACATATCTACATTCATATGCACTATTTTAAAAAATTACTCTAGGATTGCTCTATGAAATTTCAATATATACTCTTTAATCATTATCTCACTCACATATTTACGAAGGCTCTTTCAAAGAACATCTTCCTTAATCTGTATGCTTAAATTGGGATTCACAAGCCCTTTCCATGATCAAATGCAAAATAAGGTGATACATGCAACCTAATACACAACCTTAAAGGAAAATATTATGATGTGTAATGTTGGCTTAGGTTTTCTCCTAAGGAGATATACCTTCATGTACTTTATAATCCAAGTGAACATATATGGCTTATGCATCATGCAATTTATCTATAGCCTTAATGTCCTCTCTATTTATAGTTACATGGAATACACATGTACAAGGTAAGATCATTATTTATATTAAATTACATTCCATTATACTTTAGAATGATTCATTTATCTCATAGACGCTAATATAGCATATTTTGTCTCTTTATATTGTGTACTCTACTTGTTTGAGTTGGTCAGTTTGATTTTGATTTTTAATATAGATCTATAAGCTAAATCTAATTATTACATATCTTCTACCATTGACAAACTTAACTAAAAATCTCTAACCTTTCAATTTACCATATCATTTAATAATAATACTCACTTACTCTTATATATCATTTAATAATACTCACTCACTCTTAGCTAATATAGAAGATGTGCTATTTATTAAACTTAGATAAATATTATAGAAGATATTTTATTAATAGCACTTGGACATAAAGAGGGTGCAAGGGCTACGTCGATAGTAAGATATAGATGAACTATTTGAGATGAAGAGGTTGTTGTCACATTCATTACTAGAGAAGAAGAGTTTATTTAACATTGTTTTATTCATAGAGCTACTCAGATCATGGTGCCCTTTTTTGTCGGAATTCTGACAACAAATGCAAGTAAGCTCCGACAGGAATGGTGCACCTACAACAAATTTCTTTTGTCTCAGATACAACACTCTCGTCGGGGCCTACGTTGGGCATGTCCATCGAAATTCCGATGATCAGGCTATATTTAAAAAAAACAAAAAACAATTGCCATTTGGGAATATAGAGCATTGCAAATATGGAATATGATTTGCTAAGCTTTCTCAAATATTGAACTAACCCTATATAACTCCTTACCTCAATGACTAACTAACTATGGTAAACTATATATTCTAATAATATACAAAATCAACAATCCCATATATTCTAACAATATACAAACACTGATAGTTCTGATACTTAATATAAGTACAGATCCAATAGCCAACAAGATGAGAGGGGGGGGGGTGAATCATACAAATTTAATCATCCATAAAACATCAGATTCAACCTCGGTAACATATATATCAATCATATAACCAAAAACTGTCAAACATGCAAACTCAAAAGCATATGAACAATATAAACCTCATAACACCAGATTTAACGTGGAAACCCAAATAGGGAAAAACCACTGTGGGATTTCAGACCCACTAAGAAATATACTCTTCTAGAGTATGCTCGGTTAAAAGCAAATCCTGTTAAAGATTACAAACACATTGCTAGATGTGACCCGGTTAAGGGATTTCCCTCAGATCTGTTAGGATCTTCACTTTGTTAGAAGTGACCTTGTCAAAGGATTTCAAACACTCAATTAGAATATCACCTTGTTAGAGGATTTACATATAAGACTGTTAAGTCCACTTGGTTAAGAGATTTCCTATCACTTTCACAAAATAACAGTAATACAATCTATCTGCAACTTCACATCTAAAATGCTAAAGCAGATTCCTATTTGTTCAATACAATCTAGACATAGAACTAATCTTGTCTATCTGCTGGGCATCAATACTCTGTTATTCTAACAGGTCTTCAAGCTTCTGTGCTCGGTAATCACTATGTAGCATCTCTGTGCATACACTTGCCCGCATACATTGTTTATCAACAGTTTCTTATTTATAAACAATCTTCTAACCGCTTAATCTCCTTGATCACATTTCCCATGATCAATCATAGCCATCAGATCTTCAATCTTGTCCAGGTTCATTGTATCTTTCGATCTGAAAATGTTTTACCCCGCCTTGGAACTTACACATTCACCTTGGAACTTGTGTTAGGGTAATGTGGTTCAATCAAAGCTGTAGATCTTCTTGCCGACTTTCCATTCCCTTAGATTCGTTAACAAACTTCTTTTACGGCTTGCCAATCATTGATCCGCTCCAACTCATCAGCTTCTTTCATTAAATATCACATGTAAACATTAAATGCATTCTGTTATAGCTCGGTTACAACTCGGTGAATACTAAACTTCACTCGGTAGACATTCTGTCTTCATTAACCGACTGCGATAACCTTAGGGTTTATCGACTAGGTTCCTTAGGGTTTACCGACTAGGTTCTTTGCTTGATAACATAGTATAGTATTAACCTTTACATTTTACATCATATGTATGATGTTAAAATATTCTAAAACATCAAGATCTCATCATTGTCTGACTCGGTAGAGTTGCCCATTGAATAACTTATCCCCTTATTCATCATATTCTTTCCCGTGGCTTTACTGACTTCTTTATATTCTTCATATCATATTTCTCAAGATATGGCAACATCATATTGAATTAGAAAATCAATTTCTTGACATCAATGACAAAATAATAATATCAAGATAGTAAAACATCTTTAATCAGTTATGTCCATAATCATCAACAACCTTCTCAATATCCTTATAATGTAATATTGCCAAAGAGGGACTATTTGGGTAATGAAGACCTTGAGAAAGCATGGATATGAGAGTGAGAAAAATGATAGAAGTAAGATGAAAAGCCCTGATGAAGATAGGTAGCCATTATGCATTCTACTATAGTACAATGACTAGTTATAGGTTAGAGATGACATACAAGGTCATGAAGGGTTAAAGGATGCAGAGATTACAATCCTCGCAACGCACTAAGATTATAAAGATCTCAAACGACAAAGTGACCTCTCACACTCCATAAGCAAAGATGTTTATATACAAGGATTGGATAAGAAAAAAATGTAGCAATTTAATGAAAAAGAGTAGAAGCAGTTAACAACTTTACCCAAGTAAGGATTTGATCCAATGCCAAAAGGGCCAAAGGCAGTTACAATGATTTAGGGTTAAAGAGGTGTAAGGTTTAGATGAATGAGAACATGATAGTATCGTAGCAGCAATATGAATAAATCTTTGATAGTCCCAAAGTATGATAGACCTACTGATGCACAATAAAAAGGATGCACAAGAACACAAGTTCAACTGTTAGTATGTTAGTGACACAAACGAAAGACAAACGAACCTGTAATCCTTTATATGCATATCAAGAGAGATATAAAATAGACAATAAGAAGCATACAAAAATGGAAAAAGGGAATGAAAACTCCCCAAGATGATCCTCACAATGCTCATAGTTGCTCCTCCCTTGTTCCTCTCCTCTCCAAGTTCCTCGTGAGTGTAGCCCTCATATTTTTGCACTATCTATGGATGTCTTATGGAGATTCAAGATTATGAAAATGAAAATAACTACTTATGCAAGTGTAAACAAGCTAATATGAGAAAGTACCTTAATTATTCTATGTTAATTTTATCCAAAATAACAAAGAAAATGCTCCTAAAATGCTCTCTCAAAATAACTATAAGTTTGATGCATACAAGCTTTATGGAACCATTTGAAGAAGGAATGGGCTCTATTTATAGAAAAAATAGAGAAACGAATGGTTGAGATTGAGTAATCTCAACAAGGGTCAGGATTGAAAGTTAATCAATCCATGTGATAAATTTCAACCCAATCCCAGGATGACAAATGTCAACATGAGATGGCTTGAGAAGAGAGGGAAGAAGCATTAAATGCTTGAGATGACATGAAGGTTACCTTTGGAGGGTTTTGTTAGGTTTGAGTTAGTGAATAAAGCTTTTATCCAATAAATAACACCTCTATCCAATGGACAAACTCTTGTGCAAGAGTTAGTGGGGTAACCATGGTCAAAGAAATGAATGCTTGAAGAGACCTATGAGTTAAATGGGGGTTGAGTTAGAGGGAAAGCCTCTAACCATGTGGGCAAGTTGAATTAACCATTAATGGTTATGTAAGAGTCATAAATGGCTATGTAAGAACCATTAATGGTTTGGAAGACTTTAGGGGTTAATTTGTTGAAGACATAAAAGCCTTTAATGCTTTTCAAAGACTTTGGAGGCTTTGAGAAGTGACTTCAAGTTGCTTAGGAATGTGACAATAATTAGGGGATGGGATTAGGCTAATTAGAAATGGTTTAGAAGAATCTAGAATGGGTTTAGGATGCAAGTGGGTTTGGTGGGTGAGAGAAAATAGGATTTTAATTAAAATAAAATTACTTTATTTCAACCAAATAGTGCAACTTGCATTTGTAGGAGAATGCAAGTTGGGGGGGGGGGTAGTTTAGAGTTTTAAATAAATATTTATTTATTTATTTAATATGAGGAAAGGGGTTAAATTAAACAAATATGTTTTATTCATTTAATTAATTGTTAGATTATGGTTTAATGAATTAATTTAAATAAATTGAATAATTTATTTAGTTAATAGAAGAAGAGATTGAGGATGAATTAATTAAATATTAATTTAATTAACTGATTATTGATGGTTAAAATAATCAAATAAATATTAAATATTCATTTAATTAAGTGGACAGACTTATGTGTCTATATTTGCCCCTCTTTGAGACGATGCGGTTTATCGCATCGTTTCAAAGAAAGAAAGAAAAGTATGAGAAATATACCCCATAAATGTTAATTTAGTGGGTTGTATGCACCTTCGAGAGATGGGCCGATTTTTTTGAAAAATCGGGCAATCTTTTGTAAAAGAGAAAGAAGTTGGGGGGAGGTAGAATAGAAGAAATTAAAAATAATGGTGAAAGAATGGGAGAAAACGAAGTTAAAATGGAGAAATGAGAGGCTTCCGAAGTTCATAGGGACCACGATGATGAGCGGGGTGAATTAGGGTTAGGGCTGGGCGGGGATATATGGAGGGGAAGGGGTAAAATGATCTCATTTGCACTTATCTCCCTAGCAGTTTGGAGCTCTGATAGTGACCTTTGGCGAAGGAGTGAGTAGTAGTTATCATGGTCGTGCCTATAGGTGCGGATCCGTCCATACCAGCGGCCAAAGGACTATGGACCAGTGGTACGCAAATCTTGAATTTTTCCTTTTATGCATTTTTGTCATGTTTTTTCAAACGTCAAAGTCCAAGTAAGACAATAGCGCTAAACATGTGTTTTAGTACTTTTGTCACCTAAAATAGTACTTTTGTGCCGCAATGGCACTATTGCATGGTTATTGTAGCGCTGTTGTTTGTTTAGCGCTTGTGTGTCGTAGATATAGCGCATTTGTAGTGTTAGTGCTGTTGTGTAAATGTTGTGGCACTTTTGTCATTAAATAGCGCTATGGTATGGTTGTTGTAGCACTTTTGTTGTTCTAGCGCTGTTGTGCATAAGTTGTAGCGCTATTGTCAGCAGAGTAGCGCGATTGTAGTAAAATACCCCAGTGTTAGAAAAAATAGCTCCTGATGCCTATGTTGAGTGATTGATTAGTTGTTTTGATGAATCACAGTAACCCCATTGAGACTAAGGTCATTGTGATAAATGCTTATTGTAGTCTAGGATTGCCAAGATCGATTACTTGTTGAGACTTGAAGATACTTGATTGAAAAGTATTTTTTGATAGCCTAGGTTGAAACTTAAGAAAGTTTGTAGCAAAATAACTGATATGTGTTGATATGTGTAGGAGGATCTTCCCGTCTTACATATGCAAGAGTGAAACCCTACGATCCAACAATTGCATGAGTAGTTGATTGAGGTGGAGAGAGATTGTATCTGTACAACTGGATTATATGACATGATGTACCTACCCATGATTAATATGAATCACAAACTATTGACAACATTGGTCAAGCGATGGCACAACGAGACGTGCTCCTTTCATTTGGTGATGGGAGAGATGATGGTGACGTTGGAGGACGCATGGAGGATACTTCATATCCCAATTAGGGGGGATATTTTGACATATGATCGACACCTGGGGATGAAAATCGTGCAGAGGATATTCGTCGATGATGTCTAAATTGAGGATGGCTGATAGGGAGAAACTAAAAAATTGGCTCAAATTGTGTGTTTGTAAACAATTTGGCTTGCAAGTTCCCTCAAAGGTGATTGTTGAAGGTTTTTCCACTTGTTTAGGTACTATTTCTTTGATTTATTTCTTTCTCTATACTTCATACCAACCCTGAGATCTTCCTACAATGTTAGTTCTTATTTTCATTCATACTTGCTCTCAAGACTCACAAAAGTGCAACTTTGCTTCTTAGCTCCAAACACCAAAATCTCTCACCAAGAGTTGAAGGAGGTCTAGGAAATTGTATAACATACTTTTAGGCTCATTTCAACTTGGTTTGGTGATCTATTCAATTGTCTTCTTACTCGCTTTGAAGAAAATCTCAAAATAGGGCTACAAAGAAAGAGCCCCAATTAGCCCTCCAAAATTGCTAAAATGCTTTTAACTCCACAAACTGCCAAAACACTTCATGAAAACCTTGCATATCTGGATACCCTTTATGGAGATCTTTCAAGTTTGTGCTATGAGGAGGTCTGAAAAGACCATAAAATTGCTGTTCTATAAATGTGCCTAAAAACAAGGGTTTTCAAAGGTTTTGAGTCTTCAAACACCTTATCACCATTCCAAACTCTTCTTAAAACCACCAAATATTTTGAGAAGGTCTATAGCATCATTATAAATCCTTCCAACTTCCTACCTTGCAAGCATCAAGACAAACATTTGATGTGCAACCAAGTTTCAAGAGGAAAAGTGCTCAAAAACCATTGTATTCAACACTTTGGCAACTCAAAATGCATTCCAACAAACTATTCATTGAAACATCCTCCAATCTGGTCTAAAATATCTTTCCAAACTTCATTCCATGTTAGGAAACCAAAAATGAGGTCCACTAGGTGGGGGTTTGCAAAGAAGATTTGTTTTACACCATGAAAATTCACTAGCCGGGCTATTGGAGCTTGCCTAGTAAGCAACAAAAACCATTTTCTTTGTCATTTACATAAAAAAAAAACTTGTATAAACAATAAGGCTATGTACAAAAACTTGACTCTCAGAGGCCATGGAGAAAGAGCCAAAGAAAATCAAGTTGCTTCCATTATTGAAGCCAAACCCTTACTCAACTGAGAACAGGGCTAAAACAAAATAATTTTGATACAATGTTAAAAATTCACCAGAATACAAACCCAAGTGAGAAATATTTAACACAACATGGCACAACTACCCAAATGAAAACAATACATCCAAATACTTAGGAAGTACGAATTGCTATAGCATATGGAGCAAAAATGCAAGAAAATTGACAAAATTCTTAGTTTTTGTATTGAATTCTTCTTGTTTTTGAATGCCAACCTATTAAAAAGTTGTGTGAGGATTTAAATAGTCACTAAAAACCTAAATCATGCCCAAGTACAGACCAATAACCACCTTTTTCCTTATTTTTACAAATTTTCCAAAAATTGTCAAAATGTTGCTTAACAATTTTGACAATTTTTAGTACAATGAACATTTTTGACTTGTGAGACAAATATACTTAACTCTATCATTGGAAATGGTTTAATATATCCACACAAACATATTTCAATTTCTAACAAGGATTTATAAGGTGTTTTGACCATTTTTTCACATTTTGCCCATTCTAGGCTTACAAAGCATAAAAGGTCAAAAATTGACCAAAAACTCAAAAAAACAACAAACTAAAACACAAAGGACACTTAAACACACAAAACGCACCCTTTGGACATACAACTAGTCCATAATTCATTTGGGACCAACATAATCCATTTCAAACCAAAATTTGATGAAGTGCTCCATGAGCTTCACTAGGTGCTCCTGCACCATACTCTCCCAAAGACAAAGAAGTCAAGTGAATCAGTTTGGAACCAATGAGGGATCAATTCTAGACTGAAGAAAGTCTGATGTAGGTACCCAAGTAGCCTCAGATTTTGGTTTGTTCCTCCACTTGATCAAATGCTCCATATAGACTTGGTGCCTAGTCTTTTTGAGAATCTTAGAATCCAAAATTTTTTCAGCTTGAGGCATGGGTGTAGAAGGAAGAGGAAGGTATAAAAGTGATTGGTGAGCTTATGAAACTCTCTCATCCTCCTTGGGAAGCTGCCCTTTGTATGCAACCAAATCTACAATATTGAAGATAGGAGACAATGCAACATCATTAGGCAAATCAATCTTATAAGCATTAGAGCCATACTTAGCAAAAAAATTACAAAGACCTATCCTCCTCATTTGGAGTTTGCTGGGAATTCCTTTTTGAAGTCTAGACTTATTCAAGTGCACCATAACAAAGTCACCAACTAAAAATTGTACATCTTTCCTTGTTGCATCAACTCTAGCTTTGTCCTTTTGTGAGGCATCTTGGAGAGCTTTCTTTACTTGATCATGGACCTACTTCATAGAATGAGCTACATCATCAACTTTACCACTTCTTTGTTGCACATTACCAAGGTTTCTCAACTCCATAACACCCCTTGGGTGCATACCATACACTATCTCAATAGGACTCTTGTCAGTAGACCTGTTGACACTATCATTGAAGGCAAACTCTGCTTGGTGAAGAATTTGATCCCAACTCTATCCATACTCTTTTGTCAAACACCTTAAGAGGTTACCAAGTGTCCTATTGACCACCTCTATTTGGCCATCGGTTTGGGGATGATAGGATGAACCAAAAGACAAGTTAGTACCCAATCTTCTCCAAAGAGTTTTCCAAAAATATCCAAAGAATTTGACATCTCTATTTGAAATATTACTAATAATCAAACCATGGATTTGAATAACCTCTTTGAAAAACAAATGTGCAATGTGACTAGCATCATGAGTAGTTTTGCAAGGAACAAAATGTACCATTTTACTAAATCTATCAACAACAACAAAAATGCTATCAAAACCAAGCTTTGTTTTGGGTAAACCAACCACAAAATCCACACTCACACATTCGCATGGCCTTGTAGGCATGGGTAATGGTTGATAAAGACCAACATTGGTAGATGTGCCTTTTGCCTTTTGGCAAACCATACACTGCTCAACATACCTCCTGATATCCCTTTGCATTCTTGGCCAATAGTAGAAACGTTGCACAATTTCCAATGTTTTGTTTAGACCAAAATGACCACTCAAACACCCATTGTGCTTCTCTTGGATCAAATTTTCCCTCATTGAGCCTTTGAGAACACACAACTGTCCACCTCTAAACAACAAACCATTTTGCAAGGTAAAGTAAGCATATTCACTATGAAAATGGTTTTGAAATTATTGACAAACCTTGTAAATGGCTACAAAATCTTCATCATTTGGATATAAATCCTTGAAGCAATCAACTCCAATACTCTGAATCTGCATTTCTTCCACTATTAGTAGCCTTCTACTCAAAGCATCTGCTACTTTATTACATTGTCCCTTCTTATGCTTAATGGAAAATGTATATGATTGCAAGTACTCAACCTATTTAACATGTCTATGACTCAACTTATCTTGTGAATTCAAAAAACTAAGAGCTTGATTATCTATGTAAACAAAAAACTCTTTGGGCAGCAAATAGTGCCTCCATTTTCGAAGAGCTTGGACAAGAGCATACAATTCAAGATCATAGGATGAATACTTCTTTTTTGCATCATTGAGCTTTTCACTAAAGAAAGCTACTGGTCTATTATCTTGACTCAAAACAACACCAACTACTATGTTACTTGCATTGCATTCAGTAGTGAACAACTTATCAAAACTAGGAAGAATGAGTACTGGTTGTGTAGCTACCTTTTGTTTCAAGATTTCAAACCCCTCATTATCCTCTTTGGTCCACTGAAAC
The DNA here is from genome assembly GCF_030272615.1 of Cryptomeria japonica. NCBI lineage: Eukaryota > Viridiplantae > Streptophyta > Pinopsida > Cupressales > Cupressaceae > Cryptomeria > Cryptomeria japonica. The sequence continues at coordinate 51,529,506 of NC_081411.1, forward strand.
TTTGCCTTTACTCCACCTTTAATATTATCTAGCATAGGTGCACAAATCTCACTGAATCCCCTTATAAACTTCTTGTAGAACTGTGCCAAACCATGAAAGCTTCGCACTTCACTTGCTGTTTTTGGTGTCGGCCAATTGGTGATGGCTTCCACCTTTGATGTGTCCATTTTCAAGTCTCCACCTGAAACTACAAAACCAGAATAGACTAGTTCCTGCTGCATAAATTCACACTTCTCCAAGTTTATTGTTAGTTGCTCATCATACAATTGTTGTAATACAAATTTGAGATGCTTTAGATGTTCATCTTTAGTTCTACTTAAAATCAAGATATCATCTAAGTATACAACAACAAATTTACCAATAAAATATTTAAGCATTTCATTCATGAGTCTTATGATTGCACTAGGAGCATTAGTGAGACCAAATGGCATAGCAAGCCACTCATAAAGTCCTTCATTAGTTTTGAAGGCTATTTTCCACTCATCACCTTCCTTTATCCTGATCTGGTGGTAACCACTCTTGAGATCAATCTTTGTGAAACACTTTGTACCTCCCAAGAAATCCATCAAATCTTCAATCCTTGGTATAGGGAATCTGTATCTGATAGTGATTCTATTAATGGCTCTTGAATCTGTGTATAGCCTCCATGTTCCTCCTTTCTTTGGTGCTAACACTATAGGTATGACACAAGGACTTATGCTCTTCCTTATCAAACCTTGATTGAACAAGTCTTGTATTTGTCTAGCCACTTCTTTATTCTGTTCTGGGGTCATCTTATAGGCTGCTTTGTTTGGTAATGAGGCTCTTGGAATGAAGTCAATTCGATGGCTTATGGCTCTAGTAGGTGGTAGGGTTGTTGGTGCTCCATCACTTATGACTTCTTTAAAGTTGTCTAGTATTTGCTGCACTTCATGAGGTATTTGAACCTTCTTTTCTTTCTTTTTTTCCTTTGGTTTCACTATGAGAGAAAATCCTACTCCTTCACCCTCTTCAAGAGTGTTTATGAACTCTTTCTCACTCACCAACAAGGCATTTGGGTTTTTGGACTTGCTACCCTCTCCTTCATCATTTAAGGACTGAATTTTATATGTGACTCCATCTTTTTGAAAAGAATAAGAGTTCTTCTCACCATTATGAATGGCTTTTCTATCAAATTGCCATGGCCTACCCAGAAGTAGGTGGCAAGCATCCATTGGGAGTATATCACACAAGATTTTATCCTTATAACCCCCTATTGTGAACTCAACCCAAGCTTGTTCATTCACCACCACATGCCGCTCCTTGTTGAGCCAAGTGACCTTATATGGACTACTATGTGGAACTCTCTCCAATTTAAGTTTATTTGCTGCTTCCTTAGACACAATATTATCCATAGACCCTGAATCTATCACCACTGTACAAACCTTACCCATGATCTTGCACTTGATTCTAAATAAAGATCTTTTTTGAGTTGGTTACTCTTTGTTTGGCTCCTTGATCAAGACTCTTCTCATCATTAAACTTTCCCCATCTTCTGAAGCTAAAATCACTTCTTGTGCCTTACCGCTTGCTACATCTTCTTGCACATATGTCACTCTTTTTTCACCTCCTTGAGATGAAGAAGATTTCTCAGGGCATCTATAGGCGGGATGACCCAACTTTTGGCAATTTTAACACTTCATGGTGGAGAAGTAGGACCCTCTTCCTAGTCCACTAGATCTACCTATTCCTGGGTTGCTAGATCCCCTTCCTCTAGAGCTGCTCTTGCTATTAGAATCCCCACTTTTCTCTATAAGTTTGGACTCTCCTTGGGACCTTTGATTAGCTCCTCTTCCATGAAAATTTCCTTTGTGGCCTCTACCATATCTTCCCCTACCTCTACCTCTATTGCTTTGTTCTTGCTTCTTTCTACTTTTCTCTTCCACTTTGAGTGCCAATTGGTAACGCTTCTACATTGTATTGGGACACAATAAACTCAACTCTTCTTGTATATTCCATCTCAAGCCGTTGAGATATCTTGAAACTTTTATGTTCTCATCTTCCATAACCTTTGACCTCAAACATAGTCTTTGAAACTCCTCTGTATAGCTGCTCACATCTAACTCCCTTTGCCTCAAATTTTGCCTCTTCTTATGTAGTTGGATTTCATAATCATCTAGTATGTAGGTTTCCTTGACCTTAGACACCATTCCTTTCCAGGTTGCTATAGGTTGTTTCCCCTCTTTTTCTCTCTCATCTTGAATGAACTTCCACCATGTTAAGGGAGCCCCTCTCAATCTAGACTTAGCTACCTTCACCTTCTGGGCCTCTATGACCCCATCACATTCAAAGTGATTCTCCAAGCCTTCAATCCACTCCATGACTGAATCTGGATCCATCTTGCCACTAAAAAGAGATATACCTTCTAAGGTTTTGCCACTCAAAGCCTTGAAGGCCTTCAAGAAAGGCTCTTGTTCAAGAACAGGGTCAGGTATAGGTATCTCATCTTCTATTGCTACCAATTTACCCTTATCGTCCACCTTATCACTCACTTCCCTAGTCGTGACCTCTACTGAAACTAATTTTATCTCTAGCTACTCCAATCTCTCCCTTAGTGATCTATTTTCCTCTTCTTGGTCTTCTACCTTCTTGGCTAACTCAGCATTGGTCAACATCTTGAAACTACTCACTTCTACCCAAGACTTCTTGCTCTGATACCACTATGATAGGGAGAAACTAAAAAATTGGCTCAAATTGTGTGTTTGTAAATAATTTGGCTTACAAGTTCCCTCAAAGGTGATTGTTGAAGGTTTTTCCACTTGTTTAGGTACTGTTTCTTTGATGTATTTCCTTCTCTATGCTTCATACCAACCCTAAGATCTTCCTACCATGTTAGTTCTTATTATTTTCATTCATACTTGCTCTCAAGACTCACAAAAGTGCAACTTTGCTTCTTAGCTCCAAACACCAAAATCTCTCACAAAGAGTTGCAAGAGGTCTAGGACATTTTATAACATCCTATTAGGCTCATTTAAACTTGGTTTGGTGATCTATTCAATTGTCTTCTTACCCGCTTTGAAGAAAAGCTCAAAACAGGGCTACAAGGAAAGAGCCCCAATTAGCCCTCCAAAACTGCTAAAACGCTTATAACTCCACAAACTGCCAAAACACTTCATGAAAACCTTGCATACCTGGATACCCTTTATGGAGATCTTTCAATTGTGCTATGAGGAGGTCTAAAAAAACCGTAAAATTGCTATCTTATAAATGTGCCTAAAAACAAGGGTTTTCAAAGGTTTTAAGTCTTCAAACACCTTATCACCATTCCAAACTCTTCTTCCAACCACCAAATATTTTGAGAAGGTCTGTACCATCATTATAAAGCCTTCCAACTTCCTTCACTGCAAGCATAAAGACAAACACTTGATGTGCAACCAAGTTTCAAGAGGAAAAGTGCTCAAAAACCATTGTATTCAACACTTTGGCAACTCAAAATGCATTCCAAAAAACTATTCATTGAAACATCCTCCCATATGGTCTAAAATATCTTTCCAAACTTCATTCCACATTAGGAAATCGAAAATGAGGTCCACTAGGTGGGGGTTTGCAAAGAAGCTTTGTTTTACACCTTGAAAGTTCACTAGTCGGGCTATTGGAGCTCGCCTAGTAAGCAACAAAAACTATTTTCTTTGTCATTTCCATAAAAAAAAAACTTTTATAAACAATAAGGATATGTACAACAACTTGACTCTCAGAGGCCATGGAGAAAGAGCCAAAGAAAATCAGGTTGCTTCCATCATTGAAGCCAAACCCTTACTCAACCGAGAATAGGGCTAAAACAAAATATTTTTGATACAATGTTAAAACTTCACGCTAGCACACAAACCCAAGTGAGAAAGATTTAGCACAACATGGCACAACTACCCAAATGAAAACAATACAACCAAATACTTAGGAAGTACGAACTGCTATAGCATATGGATCAAAAATGCAAGAAAAGTGACAAAATTCTTAGTTTTTGTATTGAATTCCAACCTGATACAAAGTTGTGTGAGGCTTTAAATAGTCACTCGCAACCTAAATCATGCCCAGGTATGCACCAATAACCACCTTTTGCCTTATTTTTATAATTTTTCCAAAAAATTGTCAAAATGTTGCTTGACAATTTTGACAATTTTTAGTACAGTGAGCATTTGATTTGTGAGACAAATAAACTTAAATCTATAATTGCAAATGGTTTACTATAACCACACAAACATATTTCAATGCCTAACAAGGATTTATAAGGCTTTTTGACCATTTTTCCACATTTCGCCCATTTTAGGCTTACAAAGCATAAAAGGTAAAAAATTGACCAAAAACTCAAAAAAACAACAAAAATAAGACACACAGGACACTTAAACACACAAAACACACCCTTTGGACATATAACCAGTCCATTATTCATTTGGGACCAACATAGGCCATTTCAAACCAAAATTTGATGAAGTGCTCCATGAGCTTCATTAGGTGCTCCTGCACCAGTGGCTTTGTGGTGTGGGAGGATATAGCAACACTTTATGAGACGCTACCAACACTATTATCAGGGATCATCGGGGGTTTTATTTCCCCTGATCAATGTTCACATGGATTGGCTGTTGGTTGGGGCCAGGTGATAGAGTAGATGGTGACTAAGGGGACCCGCTATGCATGGGGGCCACATGTGTTAGCACACCTTTACAGGGATTTACACAAGGCAGTGTACCGAGAGACTAGATCACTTGGGGCAGGGATCACTTTGCTACATATCTGGGCTTGGGAGCACTTGCCAGTCACACAGATGATATGTTTTAGGTTTAGGGCGATAGATCAGCCCTATGTTTTTATGTATGGAGGTTCGATGAGCCAACCCTATTTGGGGAAGTTGGAGTTTTGGTGGCAGACATTGGATGACTTAGATACAGTTATATGGAGGTTGTACCTTGATTGTGAGGTCTGGGAGGATGATGGAGAGGCCTTACCATATGTGTATATGACACATTTTTTGATTGGTCACACATCCTACATTGTGGAGAGATAGTTGCCAGGGAGAGAGATGAGACAGTTTGGACGGAGGCAGAGTATGCCAAGGGGTTCAAGGGAGTATGCATGGGTAGTGCGGGAGAGACGACAGTGGGGGATGGTTTTACCCTATGATCAGGCCCTTGCAGAGTTTTGTACATTATAGGTAAGACCATGGAAGATGAGGCCAGAGATTGTAGATGTAGGGCTGACAAAGGAGTATACTCACTATCGTGCCGCTCATCCAATTCCACAAATTTTAGATCTTGCAGAGACTATACCACCTTTTGAGAATGACAAAGGACGGTGATGGAGGAGGAGAGGCAGAGGATTTGGAGGAGGAGGAGGAGGTGGAGATGGTGGGGGAGGTGTAGGTTTTAGAGGAGAAGGAGGTGGAGGTGGTGGGAGAGTTGGATTTGGGGGTGGAGGTGGATTTGGAGGTGGAGGTGGAGGAGGAGGACGGCTACAGAGGAGAGGCAGAGGTGGGAAGCCTTTAAGACTATCATAGGGTCTGCTGATACAGGGAGTAGTGAGAGAAGGAGGAAGAGATATTGGTGGGAGAGTGGAGCCCATGGAGATGGGAGAGGGAGCTGCAGGTGGTGGAGAGGATCCTATGGAGATGGGACAGGGAGCTGTAGGTGGAGGAGAGGGAGATCTATGGGAGTTTATGATTATACGGTTGTAGACTCGGCTAAGGCATAGTTGGAGGATAGGGATGCAAAGATTACAGCCAAGGATGTCCAGTTGTTTACACAGGAGGCCAAGTTGATGGTAGTGATGCTTAGATGTTTGTCGTATTTATGTTGTATCAAAGTTGGAGGGTAGTTTGGCACCCTCTTGAGCAAGTCTTAAGAAATGAGCATCTACGTTATTTCTAAGAATTTCATCAAAGAGTCTGTTGAATTTAGGATTATGTTGTGGTCTTTCTATATCTTCTAGAGTCGGAGTGCTGGGATCTTCATCATTAGTGCCTCCTCCAATGACCTCATGAAAATCATTGAGATTTTCTTCCTCCTCTTCAATCTTTGGTTGTCAGTTTCTCATTGATCTTGTTTGATCCATATTTTTGATGTTTGTGAAAGTGATTATGAGGTGGTGATGACATGTTTGATGGAAGACAAGTTTTGTGAAATGTTTGTTGGAAGATAGATATCTAACACTGAAGGTTGGATGTCAACAAATTTATTTGTGAATTGCTCTTGTGTTTTTCAATAATTTTGATGTGATGAGGTATAACAAGGTTTGAGATGTGGTACAAGCCAAGCTACCTAGTGATGAGAGGATGCACTCATAAACTAGTTTTAACCTATGTAGAAATGCCTCTTAGGATGATTGATCCTAGATGTAGAGACATCCTAAAAGATATTTGTTGGTTTGATTTAAGCAATATCTGAAAAAACTTAGGACAAGACCTCTTTGTGTTTGAGAGTTTTGAATGGTGATGTTTGAATGTGAAAGTGGGTAGAATATATGTCTCAATAAAATTATTCTGTTATGAAGGGGGTTTCTACCTCTTCCTCTCTTACAGGGGTTGTTGGGTCCCCTCGAGCTTCGTTGTATGTGATACGTATTTGAGGAAAGAAAGCAGGATTGATCTTGCCCCCTTTGTTTTTGTGATAATCAAAAGCTCTATATTGAGTAAAATTTGTATTTCTCAAAGGCTCTTTGTCAAATTCGTTGGATTTGCCTTGCAAGTACAAGTGCATATGACGTAAGAATACCCTATGGGAGAGACATAGTTGTCTATTGATATAGAAAAATTTCCTTTTCTTGATAAAGGATTTTGAACCAAGTTGTCTCTTCTTCAATTTGGTCTTTTGATGAAGACTCCTTTTTCTCAAGATATGAGTGATGGTCATACAAAATGATACTTTGTTTCACTTGTTGATATTGTTCTGTTTATCAATATTTCATGTAGATTTGTTGGTTGGATACTTGGTTTCAATTTTTGTGAATTTCTTTGACAAGAAAACACAGCAAGCACACAAGCACAACAACCTTCCCCTTTTTCAATAAAAGGCACAATAGGTGTGGGTTTAAATCAACCCAATCATGAACTTGTTGACCCTTTTATAAATTTATTTTATGTTTCCCAGACCCTGAAGTCGGCCCAAATTGTTACTGGTTTGAAACAAGATGAAGACAAATCAAACACTTTTAATCCCTAAGGTCATGGCCAGTTGCAATATTTTCAGCCCACATCTTGATATTTCTTCGACTTTGGTACTACATACCTTATGAATCTTGCCATGGTAGGTAAGAATGTGATATACTAAGTCTTGCATGAGCATAACATATTGATGATCCCTATGATGGGGGAGTCACCACTTTCATCAAGCTATAAGTAGCCTTTCAAAATGCCTTGTTTATACTCCAGAAAATATGTATGGTAAGTATCTTGGGAGCCAAACCATCTATGCTCTTGCACCGAACTTTTCACAAATATCCTAAATCAATAGAACAGGTGGTTTATAAAATAAGAGGTGCCTAGTAATGTTTGATGTCTTTGGACATAAGTTCATTCTGCAGTGACTCACTTGAGAGCCTTGTAACTTGTGGTGGGGCCCATATGTCCTTTCAACAAGTTAGACTATAAGAACAACTACACCCAAGGTTACAACTTTGTCTCTCACTTGATTTCTATAGCGGCTTGAAGGATTTACCGCGCAAGGTCATTCCCAAGAGTGATCTCTCTCTTGGCAGACCTCTCTTAAAAATAAAAAATTTAGAGCATTACTAACACTTTTCTCTTGCACCTAGGACCACGAGAGCCAAGGGAGAGGATAATGTGTGTTAGAAATGGGACCACTCTACAGATTTGCACAAGCGTGCCAAATACAAAAAACACTTGTTCTTTTTAACCTTTTTATTGTAATGTGATCTATTTGCTATTTGGAGATGTTGCTCCAACAACCATGGTGTTCTTTTTATTCCGCAAAGCAATTTGTTTTGTAACTAGGAAACTGAAAATCCTGGTCAACAAAATTGAAAGCATGTTTTCTCAAAGTAAAATCGCTTTATAAAATAATGGACAAGTTTTTGATTGTTCTTTTTAACTTGCAAATAAAAGATTGATTGTGAATTTTATCCTTGCAAGAAGTGAAAGATTGTTGGTTTGTTTTAAGCTCAAATTGAAATGTTTGTCCCTAACTTGCAAGAAAGCAAACTTTATTTGTTTGATTTGTGGTTGCTTTTAGCTTGCAAATGAAATTTTTTTTTAAGCCGAAATTGAAATGTTTGTTGATTTTTGTCCAAAAATAAAAGATGAGGTTTGTTTTTAAAAAGGAAAATGAATTCTTTTTACCCAACTTTTTAAAAAGCTAGAAAGAAAATAATTTTTCCTAATTTTAACTCCTTGAATCCTAGAAGAAAACGTTAGTAACCTGCAAAAAAGAAAAAACTAGTGAAATAAAAATCTTTTTGGTGAGCTTCTACAAGCCTAAGTTTTTAATTTTTCCGTTACAATTTTTTTTTTTAACAATCTGTTATAAAAGGGCTACTTTGTGAGAACACATAAGCGCTACTTCAGGCAACAATGTCGAAGTACTTGCAAAAGTGCCAAATAAATACCAATAGTACTAAAAGATGAATAAAAGCACTAATTTAAATAATTCGACAAAATGAAAAAACTAACAGACAAAGAGCGCAAAGGCGCTAGAATATTATAATAGCGCTATTTAATAAACAAACGTGCTAAAACTACAACTATAGTGCTAAAAATTAGATCAAAAGCGCTAGAACTAAACAAAAAGCGCTAAATCCTCTTCTGACAATGATGCTAAAACACGTGCCAAAAGCACTAAAGCGCAACTTGTGTGCAGAAATTTATAAGAAAAATCACAAAAAGTTAGTTTGAAAGATCAGAAGGTTGCGTGTTCGATTCACGTCGGGTTCACCAAATGATGCATGCTAAAAAGGATGCACAAGAACACAAGTTCAAATGTTAGTATGTTAGTGACATAAATGAAAGACAAACGAACCTATAATCCTTAACATGCATATCAAGAGAGATATAAAACAGACAATAAGAAGCATACAAAAATGGAAAAGGGAATGAAAACTCCCCAAGATGCTCCTCACAATGCTAATAGTTGCTCCTCCCTTGTTCCTCTCCTCTCCAAGTTCCACATGAGTGTAGCATTAAGCTTTTTGCACTATCTATGGATGTCTTATGGAGATTCAAGATTATGAAAATGAAAATAACTACTTATGCAAGTGTAAACAAGCTAATATGAGAAAACACCTTAATTATTCTATGTTAATTTTAGCCAAAATAATAAAGCAAATGCTCCTAAAATGTTCTCTCAAAATAACTATAAGTTTGATGCATACAAGATTTCCGGATCCATTTGAAGAAGGAATGGACTCTATTTATAGGAAAAATAGAGAAATGGATGGTTGAGATTGAGTAATCTCAACAAGGGTCAGGATTGAAAGTTAATCAATCCATGTGATAGATTTCAACCCAATACTAGGATGACAAATGCCAACATGAGATGGCTTGAGAAGAGAGGGAAGAAGCATTAAATGCTTGAGATGACATGAAGGTTACCTTGGGAGGGTTTGGTTAGGTTTGAGTTAGTGAATAAACCTTTTATCCAATGAATAATGCCTTTATCCAATGGACAACCTCTTGTGCAAGAGTTAGTGGGGGTAACCATGGTCAAAGCAATGAATGCTTGAAGAGACCTATGGGTTAAATGGGGGTTGAGTTAGATGGAAAACCTCTAACCATGTGGGCAAGTTGAATTAACCATTAATGGTTATGTAAGAGCCATACATTGTTATGTAAGAACCATTAATGGTTTGGAAGACTTTAGGGGTTAATTTGTCGAAGATATAAAAGCCTTTAATGCTTTTCAAAGACTTTGGAGGCTTTGAGAAGTGACTTCAAGTTGCTTAGGAATGTGACAATAACTAGGGGATGGGATTTGTTAGGAACCAGAAGGACAACTGAGAGGGGGGGGGCTGAATCAGTTGTCAATTAATTTCAACCCAACTATAAATTTATGCAACTTAAACTTAATACCAGTAAACCAATCTTTAATACTGGTGAAACAAATTAGTAGTGTATATCAATACCCGTGAAACAGATTAGCAGTGTCTATCAATACCAGTGAAACTTAATGCATGAAATAGGAAGAGAAACAACATCCACAACACATAACACAAAGATTTTTGACGTGGAAACCCTATAAGGAGAAAAACCACGTTGGGAAACCTTACCCACAATCAGATGATATTATTGCAGATAGTAAGTGTATACAAATGGGGTTTGCACATGCAGAAAGGCCAACTGCCTAGAGCACACTGCTCAAGAATGGGAGTCACACTGACTACAGTAGGATGGTTAAATCCTAGAACATTGTACTTCTTCAAAGTGCATCTACAATGCTGGATTCTGTACCAGTTTAAGCTCTGATAAACACCTTCAAAACTTCCTTCAACCTTCAAATGATGTTTGCTTGAGTCACTCTATAATCTGCTCATATGATTTTCAATATTCACACATATAATCATACCATACCAATTTACATTACCCTTGATACCATACCATAATCTATCTCACAAATGAGATCTTACATTTATACAAAACCTAAGACCAAATATTAAGGCCGACTCACTAAGAATATTACATTTAGATCAATTACAAAATAAGTCTTGATGCGATACAAGATGTCGACCTTAATACAATAACCAATAATAAATCATCTCCATAACGTGTCGTGTTGATCTGGAATAGATAACGTATACCGGTCCATAACCTAGACCTACCTGCCGGTAATAGGAAATATGTCAACCCGATTAGACCAATAACCAAAACACCAAAACCAAATATCCAAACCATGTCTTCGACATAATCAAGTGATCTCCAGATGATAACAAGTCATCATCATTGCTGATGAACCATATAACCTGCTAGTGAACATATACCGGTGACTATACATAAGCCACTAACCTTGCCGGTGACCACAATGTGCTAGTTCAACAGTAAACCAATATAACCATAGTGGCAAATCAACAATGTAGACCTCCATAAGGATAAGTGTTGACATCAATGACAGAACTAATGCAACACATCCATAATACCAACAGGATTAGGCTAATTAGAAATGGTTTAGAAGAATCTAGAATGGGTTTAGGATGCAAGTGGGTTGAGGATGAATTAATTAAATATTAATTTAATTAACTGATTATTGATGGTTAAAATAATCAAATAGATATTAAATATTGATTTAATTAAGTGGACATATTTATGTGTCTACATCTACAACACAGTCAAAATAGTAACATCAAATAAACAAAAGGATAATTCATAGTTATATAGACTATCAAGAGTATCGGTCACAACAAAATGCAACCATTGTCACAAAATATCAAAGATAAAGCTACATTGATATTTCAAAGCCTCAACATAGAACCAAGATAAGCATTAAAGTAATTAAGATGTGCATGAGCAACTATGGTAGTTAGGAAAGAAAAAACACAAGGTAATGTATAGCATCACAGAATCTAGTCATATGATAAAGGCATTAGGGACACAATTCAACGTCAATGAAGAAAATGCCTTATCAAGGGACAATGATATTCATAAGATTGAAAGTAGTCACTTGGATGAAAAGGTTACCCTTAGAGTTACCAAATCAGTTGAACATCTAGTGAATGTGATGGAACCACTTCCTAAACAAGATAGATCGAAACCTAAGATTGAACCTAATATCACCTTTACCCAAAATTGTAACTCAAAGCATACACCTGATGGACCAATATACATTACTACTATAATTAATGAAAAACCCACATGTAGGGTGCTTATTGATCCACCACGTATGGTTAATATGAATACAAAAGAATATATTTTCACATATGCATTATATCAAGACAATTATGATAAATCCAAAGTCTTGATTAAGGTGCATGATGGTTTCACTTGTCCCACCATTGGTTCCATCGCCCTCAAGTTAAAGTTGAATTTAAAATCTTAGATGTTCCTTTTACCATTATTTCTACCTTAGACCAATTTCATGTGAAGTCAGCTCATTTTTTAAGGCAGTGCCTTATGTAGTCCATTAAAATGTTGAAGTTCTCAGTTCAAGGACAAGTGTAAATTATATTTCATGGTGGGTTGTAGCCCTTGTTTAGACAACTATTTGGTGTATTTGGTGACTGCCCTTTTAAAAAGCTAAATGAATATTTTCCTATGTAATCATAAATATGAATATAAACAAAAAAATCTATTTTTTGTAATCAACAATATGAATATAAAAAATCAAATCTTAATCAAGGACCTTACCTTTGATGGTCTCCACTAAGTAACTTCTTGTGTTGTTGTTTGTGTTGGCTATGTTGGACCCTGCTATTAAGATTCAATACATATTATTCAATAAGATTAACAATGGAGCATAATGAAACATTGAAAAGTGTGTTACCTTATTGAGATTCTCTTTGTTTTAAGAATAGTTTAATATTCTCTACTTAACTGGGCCAACCACGTGAAGGTGGAAGCTCATTTGGCCCTCCCCTCCCAATATCACTCTAAATTCCTCGTTAACATATAACATTCTTTAATCCATTAATAAAATATAACATACATTCTATATCACATAACATTCATTAACACGTAACATTCATTGACACGTAACATTCATCAACACATATCATTCATTAACATTTATTAACACATAATTACATTCATTAACAAATAATACGATTACAATCATTCTTTTCTGAAGCTAAGTAAAAACTAAGTGGAGCATTGTTCTCTTCATCATTTTCCCCTTCTTTAGTTGTTGTGCCCTCTTCTCGTGATCTTAATGTATGCCTAGTCCTGTACTCATGGCGAGGATGCCTAGGCAAAGGGGGGTTGGATGAGGTGGTCAATGCATGGGAACATGGAAAGCACCTAAAGATTAATATATTAAATATAAGAGCAATAACACATTAAGGGAAGGACAGAAACATGTAAAAATATGAGTTGGTGTATGGCACAGAGCATGGTAATCAACTGAACTACTTGGAGTAACATTATCAAAATTAATCCAAAACCCTAAAGAAGAACATAATAGTATAACATTTTGCTTGTATCTAATTTGTACAATTACAATGAGGTTTACCTATTTGGTAGAAGTGCCTAGAGCTACTTCCCGGTCTATGCTATGTGTCGCATAAATGTTGCGTTGTGACAAAAAATAAATATAAAAAAATATTACTGAAATGAAACCAATAGACTTACCAAAAAAACTTAATAATAAAATGGTATATTGGAGTCATTAATTGGAGGTTGGTTTAAATGGTATATATAAGTACACACCACCCCCAGGATAGTAACTTTGTTTGTATCTATGCGATTCAAATTATAATCGATTAGCAACTCTTACCCCGCACTTATTGATTTTATCACACATACGAATACATGGTTTCCCTTGCACGCCTTGAATATGCAATTGGGTTGCCTATAAGTTTACCCAGGTTGTGTACTATTTATAAAACCTGCAATATTCCCCATTGCTTTTGGTCTTCAATAAATGTACATAGCCACTCTTTTACTTTGATCATTATCTTTTAGTTGTATATAATTTGCTGACAGCGCATACCTACACATACTTTGTGTATATCGAACCAACTGCATCCAATTTGTGTAATTGAAACAGGGTCGGACATACTCCATCAATTCAACAAATTTGTTGTAATATACCTTTATGCCATCCATGGAAAATGGGCCCAAACCATGTAATGACGATGGTGCTATGCGATGTATCCTCCCATTAACACAAAAATAAGTGTTTATTGTAGGAAGTTCCTTGGGTACCCATTGTTTCTGTAGATGTTTATACCTTAAGGGCACCTCAATGTTGCCTATGCTCTCATCATCATAAGAACATGACCCCCTTTGAGCAAGAAACAATTCCATGCATTTATGGAATTTTCTTCTAATATTTTGACCTCTAGTTGATCTCCCTCTTTTAGACCTACTATATGTCTCTCTTTCTTGATCTTCTCTTCCTGAATTTCCCTCGCTCAAGGAAGACACGTCTGATAAATACCTATTTGGTGGTATTTGGACTCCATCAAATGAGAGAGATAGTTGGGAGAGGGTCGATTGTTATTGTGAGAGGAAATACATTTTAGGATTCCATGGAGAGAGATGACAAGAAGTTGCAATAGATGGTTCACCATATCTTGTTGATTTTTTGCAAATGCTGCAAATAGATTTGAGGGTGGGTTGTCAAAGATCCATTGCATGGATTGATAAGAATGACTCATAATTTTTACCATATTCATTATTGAGGGTAATTTTGATGAAGGAGTCGACCCTAAAGTTGATGTTGAGATTTAAATTCGAATAAGGCCAACTGGGGCCTCAAGTGTTGATAATTGTATTAGAGTTGTTGCTAATGTGGAGGTTTCAAAAACCGAGCAATTTTGTTTTCTTGGTAATTTTGGAGTTTCAAAAACTCAGAAAAATAGTCTTCCTTGTCACTTAAATAATATAGGAGGGCCGACAAAGTGGAATGAGCTATACCATGTGGATGTAAAGGTGGTTTAGGTGAGAAAAAAAATCAAAGTTTTGACAAAATATAGTTGTTAAAACCTGGCTTATTATTAAACCACTCCAAGATGGGTGTAAAGAGAAAGCAAGGAAATAATAAATGATTTCTATAGGGTGTATTGACTTATACCCACTAATCCATGAGAAGAATTGTCACCTTGCCTTATGTAGATTGTACAGGATCCTCGCCAAAGGGGTTTAGGTTCCTGCATATGTAGTTCATTTATCTTATGTTAGCTTACATATTATATGAAGGTCAATCAAATGGTTCATTACCTTGCATAGACAAAACAACGATCTGTTTGAAAAAATGTCTCAAAGAAATATGTTCTCATGGTGATGGAATGCCATGACAATCCATAGTAATTTGACTATCATGGCATTCCATCACCATCATTTCATTCCATCACCATGAGACCGCATTTCTTTACTTAAGGCATTTTTTCTGACAGTTTTATTTTACAAATTTGTTGTGTTTGATCCATAAGAGATTTGGTAGAGCTGATTTATTTAGTCTAGCAAGCAACTAATCGAGTCTTTATTGGCTTTGTTTGTTTCAAGACCCGACCCTTGCTTTGTAGCAATCTTATAGGCCTGCATATACCTTTGCCTAGCATCATCTATAGCTACTGTATTGCTAGAGGACTCAGACAATGTGTAAAGAAGGGTTTGAACTCTATACTGATAGAAGGCGATGCATAGATAATTATCAACACTATTAAGAATGGTGCCACACAAATTTGGAAAATACAGAGGATTTTGAGGGACATTATGGATTATCTAAATAATGTTCTTGACTATGAGGTCAAACATGTTTTTCAGGGAGGTGAACATGGTTGCAGATTACATGGCAAACATGGGAATAAATTTAAAGGACAAAGGATGGGCAGGTTTTTGAGGCAATCCCGAGTGAGAATTTGGAATAGATTCTATTGGACAACTACGAAGCCTCTTGGAGGGAGAAAAAAGAAGGCATTGGATAGGTACGACTAAGGGAGGGTACTGATCTAGATTCCAAACCACAAATTTGGATCCAGAGTGATAGAGGTTATCATGATAGACGAAAATAAGGCTCCAATTACCATGAATGAAGAGACATTGGGAGAAGGTGGCAGAGATTAGGACCCTTCAAGTCTAAAGATGGATTTGGTTGTCACGGGATATCAGATTTCTTTCTCTTTTAGATAGAGCCCGATGTTTGATAAGGACAAGAAATCATAAGGCTGAGGTTAAATAGGAAGGCAGATCAAGCAATGAATGTAGGAGGAGAACTAAGAGAAAATGGTCCATCACTTTGGGTTGAGCTTCCTATGTGTGGAGGAGACATTTTAACAGTAATGCAGGAGAATTTTTTACTGTGATGAGCTCACTTGGGATACGCTATGGCATCTGGCCAGGGCTATCTTGGGCAGGGACATGCACTAGTGTGATGGTTTCATCTATGAGGCAATTTTGTGCCCAATGGTTGACATCCTTGATTCCAAGGAAGCATGCATATCGATGATTGATGGATTCATAAGATCGATCAATGGGGAGGTGATAGCAAGTGATACTCTCGACTTGGATTCAGGTGGCTAGACTAGTGTTTTTTGCATGTAATTCAATCCAGAATATTACATACTGGATCCACATGAGGAAGAGTTTGAGTTGGAGGATGAGGATTCTCGAGAGGCCAGGGTTGTGCGAGAAAGGAAGAAGAATTTCATGGCAGAGGTTTGGGAGGTCTTTTGGGTGGGTCTCATAAACCGTGACTTGGGGCCCTTTCGGAGATTCCTAAACTCAAATGATAAATGTCTTAGTGCGGCCTTGGCTGTTTATGTGGTGGACATTGGTGAAAGGTTCACTTCAATTTTATGTTATTTAGAATAGTTTTTTTTGTTTATGCTACTATGTAGCCTGCATATGGGATGTAAGGGAGCTATCCCCTTTTGATAGCACTTAATAATTAATTTTTTTTTTTTATGTAATTACAATACATGTCTGAGTTTTGATCTTTCAGTATAATTAAGGTTCCTAGTGACAAGAAGCGTTGGTCACCTCACACATCACATACGATGTCTTCCCCTAACATTCAATTTACTATCAATATATAAAAGAAGTAATCGACACAATCCCAACACTCAAAGAACATCCTTCAAAGCCTTCATAAAGTATACAAACCCTTGCAATACCCGATAACTCAATGATGAACGAATAGTACCAAACTGGTACTGAGAGGGGGGGTGAATTAGTACAAACACAAATACAGTCCAAAACTGGTTTGACAACAAATACTCAAAATGACTGACAAACAGGGATACTGGTTGAAACAGAGTGCAACTGGTAACACCCAAAACAACTAAAACAATCATAAACCGGTCACTCACTAAGATTTCCTCTTAGCTCAATACTACAGTACCATTACACTCTCATGCATGAACAGGTAAACTATCATCAGGTCTTCATAACAGTTAGTTCAATATGTTTTATAGACAGGTTTAAAACACAGAACCATCATATGCTCAACAGGTAATAACAAAGCATCACAAGATAAAAGCATTACACATGACACACATATTTTTTCACGTGGAAACCCAACTGGGAAAAACCACAGTGGGGATGAATACCCACAAGTTGCTTTTGAACTCTTTAGAAGTCCGCTCTTTTAGGAGCCTTGTCCGGTTAAAGACATTACAATAGGTTCTGCTAGGAATCGATCCTATTAGGGATCACCCGGTTAAGGGATGGCTATAATACCCAGTTAGGGGTTAAACATGGTTAGGGTTACCTTGTTAGAGGATTTCAAGAACCCAATAGCTAAAGGATCTCCAGAGCTCTATAGCTTCCTAAAACTCATTAACTTTGAGTTACCATATTAAGGGATTTGAATCAAGCCAGTTAAAGCTACCCTGTTAAGGGATTTGTATCAAGCTTATTAAGGCTACCCTGTTAAGGGATTTCACAACTATTGAAGTGGTTAAAGATCAACAAGAATTACAATGATCTGGTAACAACACTCAATGCTAATGCAGATCTGTTTTGGCTCCTCTTCACCTTCTGCACATTCACTTTACAGATATCTCTTCTCTCCTTTGGTCTGGAAAGAATCACGTATCACTTCCCTTGGACACACACACACACACACACACCTTTTGCCAACAACCTTAGAAAGAAACACAACATCGACCTTATAGGAAATAGATAGGTCGGTAGCAAAAGCCCTAAACTCTAAACCTGTTAGGTTAAAAAATTCAAGCGGTTCAATCCTGACCGTTGAATCATACTGCATTAAATACAATAATCTTGAATCGATCTCAAGACATTCTCCATCATCCATTATCCACCGATTTCATGGCAGCTGATAACCCATCACACATTATCACCGTTTGACAAACTTTGCACATTCCCGAGGTAGATAGGATTAGTCTTCTTCATGCAAGATCCTTCACGCGCACAGGGCTTATGTGGCAACATGATCTATTCTCTATTATACTGCTAACTCATCACACAAAGGTCACCAATTGAGTCACACAGGCTTGAGGTACTCCAACCGGAAATCTTGAAGTGGAAACTACCTACCAATCGGTAGTCACACAATGCTTCCATGTGCCGGTTCCCATAACTACATGCTGGTTCATCTTGAACAAATATGCCGCTTCACTTTGGCATATATACCGGTTCATACATATGTCGGTTCTCTCTTCTCACCTATCACATATGCTGGTTCACATCATGTCACATATTGACATCAATGACAATATACAATATCATTATGTCTTCATACCAGTTCACTTAATGCCAACAATCTCCCCCTTTGGCATTGATGGCAATGTACAAAGATATCTCTCCGCTTCACATCTTCTCCCCCATTTTTTGCAGATATCTTTTCCACTTCACTTCTTTTCCCCCTTTGACAACAATGCCAAAGTGGAGACACAAGCATCTCTGTTCCATTATGCTGCTCCCCCTGAGGAGTAGCATCCTTCAACACATCAATCAACAGAAAATTTGACTATGCAATACCTGACTGATGTGGAACAAATACTTTTAGTTCACCTCCTGAAGGGCCAATACCCCCAATTCACCTCTTAAATGCACAAATGTAGTCTTTGGGAGAGGCTTGGTGAATATGTCTGCTAACTGCTCCTTACTGGAAACATGTTCTAGTGCAATCTCTTTATTTTGAACCTTTTCCCTCAAGAAATGATACTTAAGCTCAAAATGCTTGGTTCTAGAATGTAAAACTAGATTCTTTGAAATATTGATAGCACTTGTGTTATCATAGAATATACTTACTCGTTCAGATACAGGGATTTTGAAGCCTTCCAATACATGCTTCATCCAAATTGTCTGAGTGCAGTTCATGAAAGCTGTAACATACTCCACTTCCACTATAGACTGAGAGATACAACTCTGCTTTTTACTCATCCATGAGACCAGTCTACCACCAAGAAAGAATGCACCACCAGTTGTGCTTTTCCGGTCATCCACATTACCTACCCAATCAACATCTGTGAAAACTTTCAGATTGAAATCATTGCTGTATGGGTACCACAATCCATAGTCAACTGTTCCCTTCAGATACCTAAGAATCTGCTTGACTGCAATCAAGTGGGATTCTCTTGGACTTTTCTGGAACCTTGCAGTAATGCCAACTACATGTGCAATATCTGGTCTACTATGCACTACATAATGTAACTTACCAATCATTGATCGGTATTCCTTCTCATCAACTAGTGTAGAATCATCCTCTTTTGTCAATTTGCAACTGGTCACCATCGGTGTACCAACCGGTTTGCTATCTTCCATGCCAAAAGTCTTCAACACCTCTTTGACATATTTGGACTGAGTGATAAAGATTCCATCTTTCATCTGTTGGATCTGCAGTCCAATGAAGAACTTAATCTCCCCTATGAGTGACATCTCAAACTCTTTCTTCATCTCATCAGCAAACTCATGACTCATCTTGTCATCTCCACCAAAGATAATGTCATCAACAAAAACCTCACAGATCAGGATCTGATCTCCTTTAGACTTCAAGTAGATATTGCTATCTTCACTTGTTCTCTCAAATCCAATCTTCACAAGATAGGAATGTAGGCACTCATACCATGCCCTAGGTGCTTGCTTTAGACCATATAAGGCTTTATGCAACCTGCACACCATATCACTATCTTCATATAGGGAAAACCCATCCTTTTGCTCTATATATACCTCCTCTTCAAGTACACCATTTAGGAATGCAGATTTTACATCCATTTGATATACTTTGAACCTTTTAAAAGCTGTATATGCAAGAAGAATACAAACTCCTTCCAATCTGGCTACAGGAGAAAAGGTTTCTCCATAGTCTTCTCCTTCTTCTTGAGCATATCCTTTGCACACCAATCTGACTTTATTCCTAATCACTGTGCCATCTCATTCAACTTTTTTCTGAACACCCATTTGGTGCCAATTACATTTTTATGCTCCGGTTTGGGTACCAAGGACCATGTACCATTTTTCTCTATCTGATCAAGTTCTTCTTCCATTTCCTTGATCCAGTCTTCATCTTTATGAGCCTCTTTGAATGATTTAGGCTCAAATTCAGAGATCCTACATGAGTTTGCTCTAATCTTTCTTCTTGTAAGGATTCCTACATCCTTATCTCCTATGATCTGCTTAGGATCATGATTCAGCTTGACATACCAAGGAATGGTCTTGATTGGTTCTTCTTGCTTTTCCTCTTCATCCTCATCTTCATCAGTATCAACATTCATCGGTTCAGGAACACTGTTACTGGTACTTGGTTGACAAACAATCGGTTCCTAGAAGGTTGCAACCAGTTCATTTACAGCTTGCTCACTGCCGGTTTCCTCAGTTTTCTCAGAGGATTCATCAACTCTTACATTGATACTTTCCATAATTCTCTGAGTCCTATTGTTGTAGCACTTGAGAGCTTTACTCTTGGTGGAATATCCTAGGAATATTCCCTCATCGCATTTGGCCTCAAATTTGCCTTGATGTTCACTCCTCTTGATGTAACATTTGCTACCAAATACCCTAGAGTAGCTAACCATAGGTTTCTTATTGGTCCAATACTCATAAGGAGTTTTGTCCTTACCTTTCTTGATGAGTACTCGGTTCATAGTGTAGATTGTAGTGCTCACCGCTTCTCTCCAAAAGGTGTGAGCTACCTTTCCTTGAATCAACATGGTTCTAGCTGCTTCAACCACAGTCCGATTATTCCTCTCTGCTAGGCCATTCTGCTATGGAGTCTGGGGGGCAGACAGTTGCCTCTTGATGTAAAATTCTTCACAATACTTGTTGAATTCATTGGAAGTGAATTCCCCTCCTTGATCAGTTCTGAGACACTTGATCCTTTTACTACTTTCCTTCTCCACTAATGCTCTGAAGGCTTTGAATTTCACAAAAGCTTCAGACTTGTCTTTCAAGAATGTGACCCACATCATTCTTGAGCAGTCATCAGTGAGAATCATGAAGTACCTATCACCTTGCACACTTCTAGTTTTCATAGGACCACACAAATCCGTATGCACAAGATCAAGCAAGTTGTCAGTAGTGAAAGATTTACCTTAAATGTTGAGGAAGACAATTTCCCCAATTGACACTCTCTACACAAGGTATTATCCAGTTTTCTTAGCACCGACAACCCTCTAACTGCCTTGATCTTACTAGCCTTCACAATGTTATCAAAGTTTACATGACAGAGTCTCCTATGCCATATCCAGCTATCATCAAGCTTAGCCATAAGACATGTACTTATATTTGCATTCAGATGAAATAGGTTACCTTTGGTTTGCATGTTGATGGCCACCAATTCACCCTCTTTTCCTTTGATTCTGCAAACTCCATTCTTGAATTCCAGAGTGAGGCCATTGTCATTCAGCTGGGCAACACTTAGAAGGTTGTGTCTGAGACCTTCAACCTAGTACACATTGTCAGCACTGCTCTTTCCATTAAGAGAGATGGACCCTCTGCCTTTGACCATGCATGGTGCATCATTTCCAAAGTGAACCACACCACCATCATACTCCTCCAAGGATAGAAACTTGCTCCGGTCACCAGTCATATGGTGAGAACAACCACTATCAATGATCCACTCATTGGAATTATCAAACCGGGAGACAAGAGCCTTCTTGTCTGCCACATCTTCCTTTACAACAACAAACACAATGTCTTCATTCTCTTCATCTTCTGATTCCTCATCCGTGACACCTTCATCAACTACTACAAAATAGTTTCTTTGGTTTCCTCCTTTGAATTTCCTGAACCTTTTTGGTTTGTCCTTGTTATCGCCATTAGGACAGTTTATAGCAATATGTCCTATCTGGTTACAAGAAAAACATTTCAAAGGTAGCTTACCTTTGTATTTACTGGTTCCTTTAGGAAGCTTCCTGGGAAGGAGAGCTTCAAATGTCATCATAATCTCCTCATCATTCATTTCTCTACTCTGACTAGGTTCCCCACTAGTGCTAGCCTCTTTTCCTTTTCTGGATGGTATAGCCGAGGCTTTAAATACTGATTCAATCTTTTGAACATTGCCATCAAAACTATTTGGCTCATAGGCTGTTAACTTGGCTATGATGGAGTCCAAGGATACTTTAGACTTGTCTATTGATCTCAGCTCTTGAATAGCAGCAACCCTTATTGCATAGACCGACAGCAGGGATCTCAGGACTTTGCTTACCATAGTGGAATCTTCTATTTTACCACCTGCACTCTTGATTTCTCCAACAACCATTTTTATTCTTATTCCATACTGCTGAATGGTCTCACCTTCAACCATCTGCATATCTTCAAACTTCCCTCTCAAGCTTTCTTCCTTAGCCTATTTTACATGTTCATCACCACCATAGATATTTTCAGGAGCATCCCATACCTCTTTGGGATTTACCTTGTCCTGAACATCAATAAACTCAATGTTAGATAGACTACTAATGAGGGCTTCCATGACTTGCCCATTTTCTTGTATCTCTCTCTTTTGGTCATCGGTGAGAGTACTGGTAGGGACAACATAGACATTCTCAACATAACTCCAGTGTTGAACACCCATGCTTAAGATGAATATCTTCATCCTATCTTTCCATATACTGAAATTTTCCCTGTTAAACTTTGGACCTTCCCTCTTCATCATTTGACTGGGATCTTTACCTCAAGAGGTTAAGCTTACAACACAGAGGACCTAGAGAGCTCTAATACCAATTGATAACTCAATGATGAACAAATAGTACCAAACTGGTACTGAGAGGGGGGGGGGGTGAATCAATACAAACACAAATACAGTCCAAAACTGGTTTGACAACAAATACTCAAAATGACTGGCAAATAGGGATACTGGTTGAAACAAAGTGCAACCAGTAACACCCAAAACAACTAAAATAATCATAAACCGGTCACTCACTAAGCTTTCCTCTTAGCTCAATACTATAGTACCATTACACTCTCATGCATGAACAAGTAAACTATCATCAGGTCTTCATAACAGTTAGTTCAATATGTTTTATAGACAGGCATAAAACACAAAACCATCATATGCTCAACAGGTAATAACAAAGCATCACAAGATAAAAGCATTACACATGACACACATATTTTTTCACGTGGAAACCCAACTGGGAAAAACCACAGTGGGGATGAATACCCACAAGTTGCTTTTGAACTCTTTAGAAGTCCACTTTGTTAGGAGCCTTGTTCGGTTAAAGACATTACAATAGGTTCTGTTAGGAACCAATCCTATTAGGGATCACCCGGTTAAGGGATGGCTGTAATACCCGGTTAAGGGTTAAACATGGTTAGGGTTACCTTGTTAGAGGATTTCAAGAACCCAATAGCTAAAGGATCTCCAGAGCTCTATAGCTTCCTAGAATTCATTAACTTTGAGTTACCCTATTAAGGGATTTGAATCAAGCCGATTAAAGCTACCCTGTTAAGGGATTTGTATCAAGCCAGTTAAGGCTACCCTATTAAGGGATTTCACAACTATTGAAGTGGTTAAAGATCAATAGGAATTACAATGATCTAGTAACAACACTCAATGCTAATGCAGATCCGTTTTGGCTCCTCTTCACCTTCTGCACATTCACTTTGCAGATATCTCTTCTCTCCTTTGGTCTGGAAAGAATCACGTATCACTTCCCTTGGATACACACACACACACCTTTTGCCAACAACTTTAGAAAGAAACACAACATCAAACTTATAGGAAACAGACAGGTCGGTATCAAAAACCCTAAACCCTAAACCTGTTAGGTTAAACAATTCAAGCAGTTCAATCCTGACCGTTGAATCATACTGCATTAAATACAACAATCTTGAATCGATCTCAAGACATTCTCCATCGTCCATTATCCACCAATTTCATGGCTACTGATAACCCGTCACGCATTATCATCGTTTGACAAACTTTGCACATTCCCGAGGTAGATAGGATTAGTCTTCTTCATGCAAGATCCTTCACGCGCATAGGGCTTACGTGGCAACACGATCTGTTCACCATTATACTGCTAACTCATCACACAAAGATCACCGATTGAGTCACACAGGCTTGAGGTACTCCAACTGGAAATCCTGAAGTGGAAACTACCTACCAATCGGTAGTCACACAATGCTTCCATGTGCCGGTTCCCATAACTACATGTCGGTTCATCTTGAACAAATATACCGCTTCACTTTGGCATATATACTGGTTCATACATATGCCGGTTCTCTCTTCTCACCTATCACATATACCGGTTCACATCATGTCACATATTGACATCAATGACAACATACAATATCATTATGTCTTCATACTGGTTCACATAATGCCAACAATACCAAGAAAAAGTCCCTAAAAAACCCTAGAAGATCATTGAAAAGGGAAACAAATAATTCTGATTATGTTTGAAACACACATAAGATGAAGCTAAGTGATTGCTCACCTATAAACTAATTTTTTCTACCTTGTGAATCTCCTCTCTTGCACGCGAATGAACTCTTCATTCACCACCATCTACAAATCTGATCCTCTCCTACTTTGCCTTATGGGAATGAAGTTTTTCAAACTCTTTTTCTTTGCCTCGCGGGAATGAAGTTTTTCAAAGTCTTTTGCTTTGCATAGTAATTTGAAATTTAAATTGACCTATGGGATATTATAATTATATGTAAATGCGATATTTCGATTACATAATTAAATGGGATATAATATGGGTAATTATAATTAAATGAGATATTATATGGGAATATTTTAATTATATGTAAAAAATAAAATTGACCTATGGGATATTAAACATTTTTATATGAAATTATAAGTAAACATTGTCAAGGTATGGGATATTATATATTTCTATATGTAATTATATGTAAAAACAAAATTGACCTATGGAATATTAAAAATTTCTATATTAAAAATTATTTATGATATTTTCCAAAGGTCTATTGTGAACAACCTATTAGTACATTGATGCAATATTTTGTACCACGTTCTACGTCACTATGTTGTTTTGAGTCTTTTAGTTTGAAAAATAAGTAAGGCTAAACATAAAGACAAATCTATTCAATTTTTATAGTGGGTGATCAAGAATGAGAGTTAAAGTTGACATTATGCTCACTATGACTAGTTCGTAGTTTGTTCCAGGGTGTTCCAAATAAATTCACTAGAGTATTGCGCTATGCACTAGCTATAAAAAGTGCGTGGATTTTCATTGGACCAAGTATAGTGTGGGTTGGGTGACATGTAGTTCATGTCCCCACTCTTGGAGTAACATGTGGGTTTTAGGACCTAGTTGACTAGACATTGTGATTGATAAACTAACTTATGGATGAGTTGTAGATATTATGAATATTGTTAATCTCTCTCTCTCTCTCTCAGATGTCTCCATCCCATTTTATCCATTCTCTCCTTGTCCTCCCTTTCTCTTTCTCTCACATCTCTCTCTTTCTCTTTGCCTATTGTAGACACCTAAAAGTTGCACAATGAATTAAGTGAATTTAATTCATTTAATTATCCCTAATTATTTCAATTAATTAAATTAAGGTTTAATTAATATCCCTATTCTTCTAATCAGCCTATTAATCAAATTAAAGATTTGATTAATATTCCCCTTCTTCTATCTAATCCATTTAATTAAATCTCCCTTGAAGCCATTTAATAAAATTTACATTTAATTAAATCTCCCTTCTAGCCATTTTAATTAAATTTACATTTAATTAAATCCCTCCACTTGCAGAAATTGAAAAATTTACATTTAAATAAATCAATATGTATTTAAATCTATAAAATGCAAGTTGCTACCAGCAATTGAAATAAATTAATTTTATTTTAATTAAATCCAATTTTCTCTCACCCACTTACAAAATCCTACATCTCCCACTTGCCTCCTAAACCTCTTCTAGAACCTTCTGGATTCTTCTAAACCTCCTAATCCCATCCTAATCATGGCTAATCTCCTAATCATGTCCTTTCCCTAAATTTGAGGAGGTCACTTCTCAAATTTGGAAGAAAGTCTTCTAAGTGCATTTAAGACTATTTCTTCAACAAGCTAACTTGTTGAGTTCCCCAAATTTGGAAGGACTCTTACAAATTTGTCCCCATAGTCTTCCTAACCATTAATGGTTAACTCAACCTTCCCACATGGTTAGAAACTTTCTCTCTAACTTAACCTTCATCTAACCCAAGGGTCTCATCAAGAACTCATGGCTTTGACCCTTGTTATCTTATTAACCCTTGCACAAGAGTTTATCCTTTGGGTAAAGGCTTTATCCATTGGTTATTCACTAACCTACCCATAAACTTACCTCCTAAGGTAATCACCATGTCTCCTCAGGCATTTAATGCCTCTTGCTTCTCCTCTCAAGCCCTCTCAAGGTGACATTTGTCAAGTTGAGATTGGATTGAATCCCTCAAATGGATTGATAACTTTCAATCCGAGCCCTTGTTGAGATTATTCAATCTCAACCATCCATTGCCCTATTTTCCCTATAAATAGAGCCCATTCCTTCTTCAAATATCCAAGTATTGTGTGCATCTAATTTATAATATCATTTCATCAAGCTTTGTTAGCCTCTCTTTGATAATTGCATTTTTAGATCATTTAGTAGCATCATAGCTTAGATTCATCATGTTTTTCATATCATGTTAGTAATATCATTTTAATACCATTTTCATGTTAGTTTTAGCTTCATATAAATATCTTGCACCATATCATCATCTAGTTTCATATCTAAATCATTCATTAGGATCATAGTTGCATCCATTTTGATCCTAAAATCCTCTAAATCTCATTCTCTAGGTTGTCATCCAAGAGATCAAGTGCTCTTCCAAGTGAGGGCCACCTTGAATCTTAAGGATATTTAGAGATAAAGGATCATGGAACGATTTTGAGAGTTTTAGATTCACTAACTTGTTTTGTTGATTTCTAACCTCTAATGCAATGTTTCATGTGCATGTTTGAGATGTTTTCCTATCTTGTAGGCTAATACCACATTTCTAACATACACATATTACTCTCTCTCTCTCTCTCTCTCTAGCTTAGATTAGTCCATTCATCTTATGGATTAGGGATCTTCTTCAATTAGGATTCATTCAATTCTTTTGAAAACAATAGAAAAATGTCTTAGGGATCTGCTTCAATTAGGATTCATTCAATTAGATACTCTCCAATTATTTGGCCAACTAATAGAGTGAACCTTTCAAGGTTTCTAACCCCCTCACTTTAGGCTCTGTAGAACCTAGGCGGGTGTACCTACTCACCAATTAGTTCTCCAAATTGGTGCTTGATGATGTTATTTTTTTTCTCGAGTACCCTCTAGAGGGGGAATCATCCTCATTTTTCTATCCTACTATTGATACCCCAAAATCTAGTAACAATACCTAGTACCCCTAGCATGTCAGTCATCACCAAGCTTTTGTATTTGGCATAAGTGAAAGGTTGAAGCTACAAAAGTTTTCTTTAACTCAATATAAGAAGTAAAAAGATAATCAAGAAAGTAGAAGAAATCAAGTAATTTAGACAATATTATATTTTATCCCAAAGGTATATGCCACTTTGAGATAAATACCAGAAGTAGGAAATACAGTGTGTTGGATATAGTAAATTTTTTATTTTATGCAGTGCTTATCTCCTAAGAGTTAGGGTTTTAGGGTTCCTGAGGGTTCTATGTCTTAGGTTCTTCTTTTAGTTCTTCCGAGCTATGTTATTTCTTGTTGTTGACTTATGATAGCAGGTTTTCATATCTTAAGTGATGATTGAAAGGGCTATTTGTCATTTGATTACCGGCCCCTTGCATTAGGAATTACCGTTCGTAAAGGTTATTTTAATATGCAAAATACTCCTAAGTATTGTTAAAACCCCGGGTCTTGAGTCAATTATTTCCCTAGGAAGGCCCTGTGCACAATAAATTAACCCATAAGGTTTTCTACTTGTTCTAAATGATCACCTAAGTGCCGACCCCAAGTGACTTGGTCTCATCGGATAAGATTTACAAAGAAAGCGCCCCTTGTCCCTTATCTCGCTGATTGTTTCAATGTGATTAACAAAATCACAGGATAAGGAAATTATAGTTTTCAAAGAGTGTATCTTATCCCACAGGGTCTCAAGGTTACCATAATAGCATTATTGGGCAACGCGGGACAAGTCAACAAAGAAGGATGCTATGCTTTTCTTAACCCGTACATTCCCATGGGGATAAGAAAAGAGTCGCGGGATAAGAAAATAACTAAGAAAAGGGTAAAAGGGCTTATCCCGTAGGGAGAAGAGATCCACAACAAAGGTGAATGAAAGATCAACGGGTAAGGTATATGGCACTTTGAGTCATTTATTTCCCTAAGAAAATAAGAAAATAACTAAGAAAAGAGTAAAAGGGATATGGAAATATTTAAGAAAAGGGTAAAAGGGCTTATCCTGCAGGGAGCAAAGATCCACAATAAAGGTAAATGAAAGATGCCACTTTGAGGTATATGCAACTTTGAGTCATTTATTTCACTAGGAAGGCCTTGCGCATGATAAATTAACTCGTAAGGTTTTCCACGTGTTCTAAATGATCACCTAACTGCCGACCCCAAGTGACTTTGTCATGTGGGATAATATTTACAAAGAAAGCTCTATTACTACTTATCAGGTTGTCATTAGTTTTACATCCAAAGTCATTATATATACTCTAGTCGGTTACTACTATCGAAATATTCAGTCGGTATGAACAGAACAATTGGTTATAGAAGAAAGTATTCACAGAGCCTAGTATGCACCAAGCTGTCTACCGAGTATCATTCCATGTCTACCGAGCATAAATAATGATACACCGAGTGAAACGTGTTACCAGATTCATTGAAGCTAAACACACAAATGAAAACATGTTACAAGATCGAGGAACATAGAACCGTTATCACATTGGAAATTGCACTTAAAGATTGTGTATGATTTCGAGGTCATTTATCCAATGAAATATTTTGTATAGTTATTCATTCGATAAATCATGTTTGTAAGATCGAAGCAATGAATTAGATCATCGACATAAGAGATCTATTTATACAACATGGATTAAGGATAAAATGTGACAGACAGAGATAT
This sequence comes from Cryptomeria japonica, assembly GCF_030272615.1. NCBI lineage: Eukaryota > Viridiplantae > Streptophyta > Pinopsida > Cupressales > Cupressaceae > Cryptomeria > Cryptomeria japonica. Next base: position 51,558,582 of record NC_081411.1, read on the forward strand.
ATAGAGGTGTATGAAGCAAGACATGTGTGATACATCAGAAAGAACTAAGTGTTATGACTGTTCCAGAGACACAGAGGTCACCGAGAAGGATTTCAGAGAACAGTCATATTGAGTTACTTTATGGGTTACCGAGGTATGCTATAAGCAAGGTAATCTTACTTTGAGCACATAGAATCTGCTATAACATTCTAGATGTAAAGTTGTAGATATTTGTAAAGATTTTGTTGAAATATTTTGAAGTTGTAAGAGAAACCTTTAACAGGGTAAAAGACTCTAACCAAGTCTATAAATTGTAAAGCCTCTAACCAGGTACAACATTTAGTTTAAGTGTTGTAAAATCCTTTAGCAAGGTAGATCTAATAGATCTTGATACTCCTAACAGGGTAAGCTATCAGAAATAGCTAAACATGTAGCTCTAACTGAGCACTCTTTATTATTGCAGTAGTGAAGTTGTGGGTGCCATCCCCACCATAATTTTTCTCTCTAACAGAGAGTTTCTATGTAACCAAAATATATGTGTTATGGAGTAAATCATGTATGATTGTTATTTATTTGTTTTAGCTCTATGTTATGTTGCAGCAGTTTTTGGTTTATGCATAACAGTAAAGATATTGTTGTTAAAAGGATTTGAAGTACTGATTCACCCTTGCCCTCTCAGTACATTAGCTTTCCATATTGGGCCTAACAACTGGTATTAGAGCTTGAATCTTGCAAAAAGGTTTAACAACCTAAAGAGAAAGATCTTATCAATGGAAGGCTATAAACAATCTCGGAGAATTGTGTATCTTCAAGAAGAGTTGGATCATGCTAATCAAGTGATTGTAGACATGCAAAGACAAATGCAAAAATCATTGAAAGTGAGAAGAAGATCATCTGATGATTTGCAGGACTCTCAAGAGTTAGTGGAACAAATTGAGACATCATCTGAGAATAGTATATCTGAAGAGACTGAAGAAATGATTGGAGTATTGAAAGAAAAGAACAAAGCACTGGTTGATCAGCTATAAGCAATGAAAAGAAGTCATGTACATTTCAGCACACAGATGACTAAGAATCTTGATGCATTGAGGACAACTGAGGATAAAGTAAGAGATCTAGAAAGAGAAAAACAACAGCTTGAAGCATCAGTATCTAAAAAGAATGATGAAATCATAAGGTTGACTGGAATTCAACAAAATCTGTCAGATAAATTAGGTTATGCACATCATGAAGCAAATCTGAAAGATGATGAGAATCAAGCATTGAAACTTGAAATATCAAGGTTGACCAATGAACTTGAAACAGAAAAGAAATCCAAGGAAACACTAAAGAAGAGCTATGAAGCATCAAAGATGTTGGATGAGCAGCTGAAGACAAGAAGAACCAACAAAGAAGCAGGACTCAATTACAAAGGAAAATACTCTACCAAGAAGGGAATTCGTACAACCGAGAGAGGAGAATCATCAAAGCAAGATGGAAACAAGAAGCACATCAAAAGAAAGAAGCCTATTTGCAACTACTGTGGAAATCAAGGTCATACTGCTAACATGTGCCAAATCAAAAAAGGTAAGCAACCGAATGTCACCAAGTCTAATGGTTATTGTTACAATTGCAATAAATATGGTCAAACATTTAACCAATATAGGACAAAGTCTGTTAACAATTATCAAAAGGCAAAATTCAAAGGGTTTTGTAAAAACTGCAATAGATATGGACATAGTACCAAGAAGTGTTGGCTTAAGCAAAAGAACTACATGTGGTCTACACACTGAGCAAATACTGGAGGTTACCAAACTCACACAGATCCTTACCGATAATATTCTACAGTACCATGGGATTACAATACAAGGATATGGTGTGAATGTTGTGGAAGATATGGACATATAAGTGCCAACTGCTTTATAAGGTTTGGAATGAAAAACTGAAGATCATGGAGAAATCTTGGTATGACATGTTTTTATTGTCACAAAGTGATAGTTCTGATATTTAATGTTAAGTACAGATGCCAAGCTAAGAAGATGAGAGGGGGGGGTTGAATCATACAAACTTAATCTTCCATAAAAACAATAGATTCAACCTCGGTAACATATACTTTAGTAATATAACCAAAACTGCTAAACATGCAAACTCATAAGAATATAAACATCATAACACTCATTAAACCATATTTAACGTGGAAACCCAAATAGGGAAAAACCACTATGGGATTTCGGACCCACTAATAAATATACTCTTCTAGAGTATGCTCGATTAAAAGAAAATCCTGTTAAAGATTACAAACACATTGCTAGATGTGACCCGGCTAAGGGATTTCCCTCAGATCTGTTAGGATCTTCACCTTGTTAAAAGTGACCTTGTTAAAGGATTTCAAACACTCAATCAGAATGTCACCTTGCTAGAGGGTTTTACAAATAAGACTGTTAAGTCCACTCGGTTAAGAGATTTTCTGTCACTTCACAAAATAACAGTAATAAAAATCTATCTGCAACTTCACATCTAAAAATGCTAAAGCAGATTCTTATTTGCTCAATACAATCTAGTCATAGGACTTATCTTGTCCATCTGCTGGGCTCTATACTCTGTTAATCAAACAAGTCTTCAAGCTTCGGTGCTTGGTAATCACTATGTAGCATCCCTGTGCATACACTTGCCCGCATACATTGTTTATCAACACTTCCTTATTTATAAACAATTTGCTAACCGCTTAATCTCCTTGATCACATTTCCCATGATCAATCATTACCATCAGATCTTCAAACTTGACCAAGTTCAATGTATCCTTCAATCTAAAAATGTTTTTCCCCACCTTGGAACTTGCATACATTTCTTGGAACTTGTGCTAGGGTATTGCGGTTCATTCTACGCTGTAGATCTTCCTGCCGATTTTCCTTTGCCATAGATTCTTTAACAAACTTCATGCACGGCATACCAATCTTTTAATCAATTCCAGGTCATCAACTTCCTTCATTAAATAATGCTTTTATTCATTCAATGCATTCTGTTACTACTCGGTTGCAACTCGGTAAATACTAAACTTCACTCGGTAGACAGTCTGCCTTCATTAACCGATAGCAATAACCTTAGGGTTTACTGACTAGGTTCCTTAGGGTTTACCGACTAGGTTCTTTGCTCGGTAACATAGTATAGTATTAACCCTACAATCACCAACATATGTAGGATATCAAAAAAAATCTAAATATCATGATCTCATCATTGTCTAACTCGGTAACAGTTGCCCATTGAATAACTTATTCCTCCCCTTATTCATCACATTCTTTCTTTGTCTTTTACCGACATCTTTATACTCACCAAATCATGCTTCTTAAGATATGGCAACATCATACTGAATTAGAAAATCAATTTCTTGACATCAATGAAAAAATAATAATATTAAGACAGTAAACATCCTTAATCAGTTATATCCATAATTATCAACAACCTTCTCAATATCCTTATAGAAATGCCAACAATCTCCCTTTGTCTGTTATAATGCCAACACAAAGTTGGACACTTGGCTAGAGATTGTAGAGATCAACCTAGAGGAGACACTGAGGAAATAAAAGAAAAATTGTAGATGATTTGGAAAAAGAAGGAAATTGTGTCAAATGAAGAAAGCACCTTACCTACCAAGTTAGGTGCACCTATTTCAAATTAATCGGTAAAGGTATGAAGGGACTACATTCTCTCAAAGGTCAAATCTTAACAGTTCCTATTTTATTATGTACTTAAGTCAAAATCTACATAGTTAAAGATGTATTAGTAACTTTGAAATTCTATCAAAGTCTTTTGGAGCACTATACAGGAAGACTGTCAAGTCGGTGAATATAGGAAGCCTATCAAGTTGGTAATGAAGGAAGTTTGGTTACTTGGTTAAAGTGCAAAAAGGAATGAAAGTTTACTGGAACCGAGTGCATTTAATGTTTTTGAGCTAACCTGGACGGAGCCCGATAAGGTATATTGTGTACTTAAAGCATTTATGTGGTCATTTTTCACTCACCAAGTTTTCAAGAAAGCAGAGCAAAGCGAATCAAAGGCGATCAAACCACCTCCAAAGCAAAATTCAAGGTATTTACATCAATCTCAACGCATTGTTAAGCTAGTTTACCGATCATATCAAGTTGTTATTATCTGCTAAGTGTGAAGTGTCTGTCGTTTGAAAATATTCAAACCCTAAGGATCTTTTGTTAATTCTTATCTGAAATCTGCAATGGCACCTAAGATCCAGAATCCCATTGTTGTTGAGAACATCGAAAAGCCTTCACTAAAATACTCTTTAACTCCCAAAATTGCATCTGAACCGGATGACAAAACTGCATTTTCACTCATCTCGAACAGAGTTTTATTAGTCGAGGATGTGAGATTCTTCACCAAATGTCGAGTTGAAGAACTAGGTCACGTTGAAATCAAAGACACATATGATGAATTGTGCACCGATGGTAAAATGGATAGCAAGTATGAGCACATTAAGATCAAGGGATTGACTGAAGCCCTAACCTATCCCCATGTATTCAAACCCCAGTGGGTCAAGTTTGTTCTAAGTAGCGTTCATGATGACTTCATGTGGCTAGAAGAGCAACCGTTTAAGATCACCAAGGAAATCATTCATTTGATCACCGGTTACCCTATTTATGATCATGCTCGAGCTTAGAAAATGATATCACAGAAGGAATTGATCAGTTTAACTGGAGTAGAATCAGATTGCAGAGGACAGAAATTGAACAATGTCACTGATGCAGAACTAAAGTTTGCCATTAGAGTAATAGGTTACTGTTTCTTCCAATCAACAAGGGAAAACAGTGTACCCTATGCAGCAGTAGACTTAGCATATAAAATTGTGAAGAAAGGCATGAAAATTGATTTATGTGAGGTGTTGCTAAAAAATCTATTTGAGAATCTGAACACCATAAGGAAGCCAAAGAAGAACAATTCGGCCAATACACTAAAGTTTGGATCACTGTTAATATGCATGTTTTTCTATTTTGAAAAATTCTTTCCATCAGTCGGTAAAGTTGTTTGGGAGCTACACCAACCAATCACCCATCAGATTAATGACTTCATCAAGAAGCTAGGTGATAATTTTAATGATATTATGGATGATTATTTTAGCAAGTTTTAGGAAAGGATGCATAACAGGTACCAGATTCCACCCAAGCTAGTGGAGAAATACAAAGATGACATATGTTTTGAATTGGATACTGATTACTGTTATGTGAATTCTATTGAACAAAGAACTCAATCTTTGGCACCTATGGGTTACAAGATTGATTTTGACATCATACAATAGCAAATTGATGCATTTCTTACATTACCAAGGCATGCTACCGAGCTGAGGTATGGAACATATGAAGAAGTGAAGGAAAGAGTAAAAATGAGCATTGTAGTACCCAAAGCTACAAGGAAGACAACAAAGATGATAAAGGCATTAACGGAGAAATTTGGAGAAGATTCTTCCTCCACACTTGTCAAAGGCACTATAGCCATTACCGAAGAGGAATCTGAATCTTAAGAGGCAGCTATAACACTGAGCACCAAATTGCCTAAGGGAAAAGTGCTGAAAAGAAAGAAACAGGATACATCAAAGGCCTCACCGACTCCTCCAGCAAAGCGACCTAACACATGAGCATCTACAGCATCACCGAGTAAGAAAAAAAAGAGTGTTGCTGCACCCAAGGTAACAAAAAATTACAAGCAATATACTCGGAGACTCATTTCGGCAAAAGAGTCTAGTGACATCGAATATGAAGATGCAAGCAAATTTCAGATTGTCAAGAGCAAGAAGGTAAATGTACATAGTGTTGAAATTTTTTGTGCTAAACTGAAGCAAAATGGTGGATTTGGATCATTCAGATATGTTAAGTATGAATCTAGAAATGATGCTGAAAAGAGACAAATAGAAGAAGCTGTCATCTGCACACTTCTAAAATTCCGATTGGTCCCATTGGAAGTATCTAATTCTCTTCCAAAAGAATTGTATGTGCATATTGATAACATGTGGAAATATGCAATGGACTCGAAAAAATAGATTAGAGAAAGAAGTCTGGTACATCTCTTTCCAGACATGTCGGTAGATGAAATCAAAGAAAATATGACAAACTACCACAAAAACTTCCTAGTCAAGCAAAAAGCTTTAAAATTGATGAATGGACTTTATCTGGAAGTAGAGAAAGAGACCAAGGAAAAATGGCAGGAAATCTTTAGAATCAAGGATGCTAGTGAGCAAGTTGAAGTTGAAATAGTAGATGTCACCAAGCAAGATCCTGATGTCACCGAGCAAGACCCTGCTGACACCATACAAGTAGATGAAGATATCATGGATACAGAGACATCAAAATAGGAAATGATAGAAGGGAATGCTTATGCCCAACTTGTATCCAGTGAGTTAGTTTTGGAACAAGTTCAGCCCTCTCCTTCAGTCAATCAACCTATCTCAACTAAGACCCCTCAGGATATGGAACAAGGCACCAAAGGTCACAAGTCTACAACAAGAGAAGGTACTTCTCAAGAATAGACCTCACAAGCACCTTCTAGCACTAAAAATGTTGCAACCAAGACACCAAAGGACACTACAGAGGCTAAAGAAATCGGCCAAAGTGTTGCCTCTACCGAGCAACCTACTGAGGGTCATCAAGCCTCACAAGCCATTATCTTAGTTCAATCGATGAAAGGTAAAGAAAAGAAGATGAAAAAGCATAGTTTCAAAGTAGATTTGTCAAAACTGATAGTGTTGCCCAATGTTGATATATCCAAATTAAAGGGGCAAGCACTCATTGATTTCAGTGAACTATGCAAAGCCAAAGTCGAACAAGAGAAGCAAATGGCTATTCAAAAGAAAAATAAAGTACTTCAGAAGGTGAAAGCACTCTTAACCGACATGCTACCTGAAGCTACAGTGACAACAGATGCAACTATCCATGTACAACTGGATGAACTCCTAACCAAGATAGAGACATCTGGAGTAGATGCATTAGAATATTTGAGCAAATTAAAGGACAAGGAGTTCACTGCAAAAATGATTGAAGAAGTACAGAAAGCTATTGCCATTGGCAAAGTTAAACTTGTCAAATTTATTGCTGAGTTGACCCCTCAACTCAAGCACATTCTTTATTTATTTCAGAAACTCTATAAATTCTCTTTATTTATTAAAGATATCAAGAATAAAACTAAAGTGATTGAGAAAGAGATCACCGATCTCTCTAATAAGTTGACCACTGCACCTAATTCCATTCAGAATTTTTATATCAAGCCACAACAACTCATGGCTCAACAATTGGAACTAAGGAATGAAGAACACAAGATAAGGATGAACATAATGACACTACAGACATTATTCCTTCCTCTTATTTCCTCTGTCCAAGAACAGATCAACAAGGCTACATCCCTATCCACTCAACAAGAGGGAAGCACATTAGATGGACTCATTTCACTGTTAGTTGACATTACAACTTAGAATTCACTCATGGACAGTGTTAAGGATGCCCTCTCTGCCACTCTCACCGATGCAAGGACAAAGTATAAATCCATTTTTGACAAGTTGCCACCACCGAGTGGTAACTAAATTTTGATGTTTGTCAAAAAGGGGGAGTGATATAGTATCAAAGCATCAAAGTATCAAACAAAAGGAGTGTAGTATATAGGGGGAGTATATACAGAGAAAAATAGAGTATTCAAATATAGAGTCAATTTTGACATAGCAGTGAATCGAGCAGTTATCACAGAACATTGATCACCGAGCATACAAAATCAGAATTTTATATAGTATATTGATAAGGGGAGTATATCTGAATATACTATTTCATTAACTAATGCATAGACTATTTGTTTAGTCAAATTTTGTAAGTATATAGATTTTTGAGTTATGACTTTGAAAATAGTTTTGTCAAACATCTCAACTAATGTCAAAAGGGGAGATTGTTACTACTTATCAAGTTGCTACTACTAAAATATTCAGTCAATATGAACAGAACAGTTAGTTATAAAAGAAAGTATTCATAGAGCCTAGTATGCACCAAGCTGTCTACCGAGTATCATTCCATGTCTACCGAGTAGAAATAATGATACACCGAGTGAAACGTGTTACCAGATTCATTGAAGCTAGACACACATATGAAAACGTGTTACAAGATCAAGGAACATAGAACCGTTATCACATTGGAAATTGCACTTAAAGATTGTGTATGATTTCGAGGTCATTTATCCAATGAAATATTTTGTATAGTTATTCATTCGATAAATCATGTTTGTAAGATCGAAGCAATGAATCAAATCACCGACATAAGCGATCTATTTATACAGCATGGATTAAGGATAAAATGTGACAGACAGAGATATACAGAGGTGTATGAAGCAAGACATGTGTGATACATGAGAAAGCACTAAGTGTTATGACTGTTATAGAGACATAGAGGTCACTGAGAAGGATTTCAGAGAACAGTCAAAGAACAGAGTAAACATAAGGGTTTACCGAGTTACTTTATGGGTTACCGAGGTATGCTATAAGCAAGGTAATCTTACTTTGAGCACATAGAATCTGCTATAACATTCCAGATGTAAAGTTGTAGATATTTGTAAAGATTTTATTGAAATATTTTGAAGTTGTAAGAGAAACCTTTAACAGGGTAAAAGACTCTAACCAAGTCTATAAATTGTAAAGCCTCTAACTAGGTACAACATTTAGTTTAAGTGTTGTAAAATCCTTTAGCAAGGTAGATCTAATAGATCTTGATACTCCTAACAGGGTAAGCTATCAGAAATAGCTAAACATGTAGCTCTAACTGAGCACTCTTTATTATTGTAGTAGTGAAGTTGTGGGTGCCATCCCCACCGCAGTTTTTCTCTCTAACCAAGAGTTTCTGCGTAACCAAAATATATGTGTTATGGAGTGAATCATGTATGATTATTATTTATTTGTTTTAGCTTTATGTTATGTTGTAGCAGTTTTTGGTTTATGCATAACAATAAAGATATTGTTGTTAAAAGGATTTGAAGTATTGATTCACCCCTCCCCTCTTAGTACATTAGCTTTCCATATTGGGCCTAACAAGCGCCCCTTGTCCCTTATCCTGTTGGGTGTTTCAATGTTATTTTCAACCTCACGGGACAAGGAAATGATAGTTTCCAAAGAGTGCATCTTATCCCATGACACATTTGCATCAATGATCTAGCACTGCAGGATAAGAAGAAGGAAATAATTACAAAGGAATCCTTATCTCACGACAACTACAAGGTGAGAAAAGATGCAACATGGGATAAGGAGCAGCTAAAAGAAACAAGTAGTAGAGGCCTATCCCACAATGATCCAGGAGCACTGTGAGAGGCCTGAGGGATAAGGGTTATCTTAGGCACAAAGGGGAAATCTTATCTTGCAAGTTCTCGAAGTCACCACAATAGAATTACAGGGCAATGTGGGACAAGTCAACAAAGAAGGATGCTATGCTTTTCTTATCCCACACATTCCTGCAGGGATAAGAAAAGAGTCGTGGGATAAGAAAATACTAAGAAAAGGGTAAAAGGGCTTATCCCGTGGGGAGAAGAAATCAACGTGTAAGATTCAAAGGTGCACCGTGGGATAAGAGTGCTAAAGGAAAGAAGAGGAAGTTTTATACCATGATGTGTTCCTCTTGTTCAAAGATGGCCATGGGATAAGAGTTATAAGATGGAAATAAGGGAAAGATTATCCCGTGCGTTCCCGTAGGGATAAAAGGAGTATTGCAAGATAAGACAAAGCTAGTTAAAAGGCTTATCCTGCAAATGGTAAGAACATAAAGGAAAAGGGCTTGTAGGCAGAAGGCTAGGAGAAACATGGGATAAGGCTTCCGAGGTAAAAAAACATAAAAGATTATCCCACAAGGATAGAAGAAGGGGTAAATGACATCACAGGATAAATAAAACAAGGGAAATTTATAATAGAGGATTATCCCACGGAGATAGCTGAGATGACTGAACGAGCTTCTGAGAATATGAATTTCTAAAGTGACAAAGGGGACTTTAAGTGGATGCCACGTCACTGTTCAGGGAAGGTCAATGAGCAATCCTGACCTTCTATTGAAAGATCAATAGATGAAATTCAAAATTTGCGCTAACGAATACCTCTATCTAGCACGAATGAATTAATGACATTGTAATAAAATAAGAATTTAATGGCATTTTTCATACCTTGCACACAAAGAGAATTCACAACATTCTAGAGCAAGGAAAAAATGATTTCTAGCATTCCAACGTGCCTTCCAAGCAATTTGAGTAATAAAGAAAACCAGTAAGTGATTATGTCCTGCTTGTGCACATTATCAAATTGTTGTAGTAGTATTTTGAGTTGTCTATGTGTGTGCCCTAGGGGTCAGTAGGTTTTACTCTTGTATTTGCTTTCTGAACCATCTCTTAGGTTCAAGTATTAAAAATGGCATCCCCTACTGAGAAATATGTTGTCTTTGCCAAAGCAAGCTCATCAATCCCAGTATTTTAGGCTACGCCTATGGGTATGGTTGCCCCCATGCAATAAATTATGAATTCCCCCTTTGTGAAACCAAGCCCTAGAAATGTCCCACAAACATCTGAAGAGGCCAAAGCTAGATCCCCACCACTATTGTTTCCGACATTGAGTCTTCAAATGAGCCTTCTCTTGCTCCTAAACCAAGAAAACCCACTCCAAAGAGGAGGAAGAGCACAAAAAATGATTCAACCATAGTGAACTCTATTGAAACCCCATCCCCTAGTACAATAGACCCATCTGCTAAGGAAGCCCCAACCCCACAGGGAGAAAACCCTCAGGAGCCAGCCAAGGAGGCTACTCAAATTAAGGAAAATACTCCCAAGCCTGCAAAGTGCTCCAATAAAAAATCCAAGAGAGAGTCATCAAACCAGGAGGAACAACCATCAACACCCCCCCACTCCTCTTGTTCCCACTATGACCACTGAAGAATTGCAATATGCGGTCGAGCAGAATTGGAGGAGAGTGCGAAGAGGCCAACCAGACAGACCAGGAGTATGTACTGGGACTTTCTTGAACTGTTTAAAGGGTTCACAATGCAGGATCATCTGAGAAATGTTTTCATTGACAATGAGGTAGGGTGTAGGGATGCCATAATCAAGGAAAGGGGCTAGGACATTTTTCATTCTTTCCATGGTAACAGAGACAGGGCCATCCCAATGTGCAACCCTTGGATGCTGAATGTGGGTAAATTGGTGGTGCCCAATATTTTTGTGGAACAAATGCTCATAAGGGAATTGGAAATGCAAATGATATTCCAAGCCAGACTATTAGAACTACAGAATGCTATGTCCTACTAGACATATCTTCCGGGTCCATCATTGAATGTTTTGGGATAGATAAATCTTCCCTCACAAGCATAAACATGGACAAATCGAAGAGAGATTATGAGAAAAAGAAGGAAAGGTATAGGGAAGACCTTGTTCCTCATTTCATGAGGAAACTCTAAAAGGATTCACACAATTATGCCCTGCCAACTGAAAGGGAGCCCTTCATGCTTGATTTCTTTGAGCCATACTTTGTTAAAAAATTATTATGCACTGGGGCATGTCCTTGGAGTTGATTGCGGGCTCACAAAATTGCATGTTGACTTTATGATGATGGATATTAATATTCAACACCCTTCAATAAATTAATTGTATGATTTTGCAAGTGTTATTCATGATAGGATTCATGAGGGGTTGATGAAGGATAAAAATAAAGATGTGAAATTATAATTCATGCACTATTCTTTGGTTTGTCATTTGATACTGGGACCCAGAGTTGAGAATAAGGACCAATGATCCCTTCACAAGTCTCTCATGGCTAGTGCAAATATGGACTTGGGTATGGGACAAGGGGTCCAAATTTGGTGACTATTGTGTATTCTTTGATCACTTTGTGATGAAATTTTTTACAAGGCTTGGGGTAGTGTTGCTAAGGCTACCTAAATAATTTATTAAGTAACTAAGAATAAGGAGTTGCAGGGCAAATGGATTGGTATACCCTGAGGGTGCATTCACCCACAATTTTGGGGATTTCTTCTTCTATGGAAATTGTACAATTATCAGAATTTATGGATGTGAGCAGGGGCCCCATGTTTTGCCAATTTTTCTCTCCCCAAGGTTGGCTTTCCTATAATTAATTTGGCAAATGATGTGGATGGAAAAGGAGCAAATTAGAATGAATAGAAAGGGAAAGCTACTCCCCAGGGTAACGGTATTCAACAAATTCACTATGGGTTGTGATGCATTAGAAAAGGTGCATAACTTTTTGGTAAAAAACCACATACTAAGAGTTGTCCAGGCTAGGCATTATGACCTCGAGGGGGTGTATAAATGATATCAGAGTTCTTGTGCATTGAAAAATGTCAAAGGTAGACACTTTTGCATTTCACACATTAGACAAGGAATTTTTGTCTTCCAATATTTTATATCTTCTTTATGGATTTATTTAGATGACAACCATCTACAAGTGATTCAAGATAAAAATATATTAACAAGAATTAACAAAATAATATACACTATATTACATAACAAGTAAAACAAATGGAAAATATAATATCTATACAACAAATTGAACAAATAACACTACTTACCTCATGTATTTTCTAAGATCATATATAACTTGCTTGACATTATTGTTGAAGTCTTCTAAGAGAGATAGAGGTAGAACGTGCTGCAACAATTATAAAATGATCCTTTCATTGTTTTTTCGAAACTAGCACTAAACATAATATAATGAAAATTAGATGAAGTATAAAAATATATAGAAAATATACAAGAACATGAATTACCTTAATGAAGGTATGCTAATCATGCCTTCTCATTCCTCGCCCAAATTCACTTTTCTTTGTTATGAGATTGTTTATGTTCGCAGCAAATCTTGTGGGAAAATGAATTTTTTGTATGACATCTTTTATAGCATTACTTTGTTACTCCTTTAAAAAGAAAGGAAGGGAACTGTGTAGGGGAAAAAGCGAGACTAGGTTAACATGCCCTAATCCTACCTTTTGACACACATTACGGAATATGAAAGAGCCTAGAGATATCGCACAATTGGCTACTTCTTTTTGTGAAAGAGAGAGCCACGGGATATCTATTAGGATTTCTATTCCCTTGTTGAAATTGTAAGATAAATGATGTAAGTTCAAACCCTAATCCCAAAATGCAAGTATGAACTAATAACAAGATTGCAGAATTGAGATTAAACAATGAACAGCTGTAAATACAAGGATGAAATAAGAATGCAGATGTGTACCTGGAGTCAAAATCGGACTGAAAATGTTTGGGACGGGAGCGCGGGCGCCACTGTCCTGAAAACTGCACCGGAAACTGTCGTTCTGAACTCTGAAACACTGTCGGAAAGCTGTCTGAAAGCTGTCTGTCCGGAGGACCAGGGCGCCCAGCGCCTTTGTCTCAGGGACCAGGGCGCCCAGCGCCCCTGTCCTGGCAGGAACAGGGCGCCCAGCGCCCCTGTCCCAGTCTTCTGCTCTGCAATTTGACACAGAGTGCTGTCTCGACCTGTTCTCTTCGGATCTGTATCCTGTGGCGTCGTCCGAGTCCCGAACCTGCACCGATATCTGAAAAAAGGGTGTATGGGCGGCTATATATGGTTTTTCCTTAGTCAAACCCCCGCTTCGGTGATTTCCACCTCCACAAATAGCCAAGTTGTTTTGTAAAATGTATTGTGTGTGCAGACCTAGTGTGTGTGCAAGGTCCTAAAAATGCAAGAAAGCAAACTAGAGCAACCTAGAAAGTAAACCCTAATTGCTTGTAAATGACAATGTAAATGCTCTAAATCAAGATGCAAAGTGATCTAAAGCATGAATAAATGATATATTGAAGCTTATGCAAAGACATGAAAACAACATGAAATCATACCCAACCCTCAAGGGAGGAGTACAAGCCAATCTTCAGTCGGTAATCTCCTATTGTTCTTCAATGTCTTCCAAGCCCTAAGTGAAGGAATGAAATTGATAGATTCTTGATAGAAGGATGTTGAATGTTGTTGAAGTCTTCAAAGATCTACTCTTTCGCTGCATATGAGGTTCCTCCAAACAAAAATCGGATCCCTTCAAATGAAGAAAGAGAGCTCTTATGTAGGACACCCTAGATCGTAATTTCATCTTTTGGCCGACCTAGAGATTGAATATCCCGCCAATTTCTTGGGGTTAAGCTTTATTTTATGATTGGATTGTGCTCCCAAAATTTTGGGAAAAATATTCGGGACCATGTGCACTCCGGGCGCCATGGTCCCGACAACTTTTCACCAAATTTTCAGGGCCGTCGGATATGATGATTTTAGAGAGAATCCCGAAGTTACAGGTGATTTCGAGATGTTTTGACCCCGAAACCAAGCCCCCAAGTTTGAAATAGGACTTAATTAGGGTTTTTGATTGAGTGATGTATTGGAGGAATAAAATGCAAAGGGCACGCTTTAGCGAAAGGGCCCAACTTTATGATGCAAAGGACGATGAAATAGGACCTTAGACCTAATTAATTTGATTAATTAAGTGCTAAAGGAGAAATGCAATGCAAAATGTAAAATGCACTAAGGCGGGTGCTAAACTAGGTGTGAAATTGTACCACCCTAGCAAGTGCGTACAATTTATGACACTACAGGAACTTATATTAATTTGGTCTCCATCGCTATTTAATTGAATGATATTTTTCATTGCATGATTGGATTCCTGAATGTCACTACAAATTTTTACGATTTTTTCTTTGTCACACCTTCCATCCAATATTTTCCATAATGTCTCTGTTACATTCTTTCGAATATGCATAGTATCAAACAAATGCACAATTTGTAGCTTCTCATAGTACAGAAACCTATTAAATTAATTGGGATAAATTTTTAGTCCCTTTGGAAGGTGGTAATTAATGCCTTGACGACCTTCATGAAGCATATAAGTTTAAAAAGTTAACAATGCCAGTCATCGTCAATTACAACATGAGTAAACAAAAGACAATATAAAAATATAAATTCCAAACATATCATATATGATAGATAAACAATTAGATCGAATGGAATTACCTTGACATTTAATTATATTATATTCCAACTTCCATAGGTGAGGTGTCATTCTTCGTGGTTTTGATGTAGTCTCTTCTTTCCCATTGAAAACATATTTTTCAGTAGTTCGATACTTATGATTTTTGTGGAGGAAGTGCCTATACTCATCAAACACCTACTTTCCTAATCTTGTTGAATGACGAGATTTCATCTTTGGATAACAAATTGGACATGCAAATTTTCCCTTTGTTTGAAGACCTGCAAGATCATGTATAATTGGATTAAATATGTTAATTTTTATAATTATATATATTGAATGGATTATTTAAAAAAATGCATGATTTATACTTTAAAAAATTAAACATTATTAAAGTGTGCAAGTTGAACATTATAACAAACCACAAAAACGTGTTAACCTTGGGGCATCATGAAGTGCCCATACAAGCATTGCATGGAATTGAAATTTTCTTTGTCCTATTGGTCTAGAGACTGTTGGCCATTTGGAGGAATTGATTATGTGTTGCATTGATGTCAACACTAGCTATTTTGGTTGCTGTACCGGTATCCTTTTGGTCTCGACAGGTTGTTTGGTTTCTGGTTGGATTAGATCATTATGATCTGGTATGCTGTGGTATGTTTGGGTTATGGAATTGGATTATTCATGCTACTCAGATTCATGTTTAGTCAGTTGGTTTTGATCTAGTGATCATATGCTATCCTGTATGCTGGCAAGCATGGTTTGTTGTTCCGGCGAGGGTTTCACCGGCAGAGCTTTGTTGAAGATATTTGATGATATGCATAAGTGGTGTTGGTGCGGCTTCTAGTGGAGATTCAAGATGCTGATGATGATTACGTTCGAGACTTGGTTGATTGGGATCATTTCTTTAGCGTGTGTGGACTGATATTGGGTCCCGGTATTGTCTAGGTTATGGACCAACTTAATGTAGCGTGTGGATTGGACTTCTTGATGCGTTTTTGGGATGTATTATGGGTTGGATATTATTTGTTTGGTCTAAGGCCAACACTTTTTATAATTATGTAATTATTTTATTGTCTGGTGTCCGACCTTATTGTTTGTGGTCGAGGGTTTGTATATATATGATGTAAGATCTCATTGTAGATCATATGTAAGGTGTAGTGAGCGAATAATGTAATAATAATCCAAGTAGAGGATTTGGTTGATCATTGGTGATCAAGTTGTGTTTATGTAAGAGGATTTAGTCCTTCGGTATTGGGCTTAACTGGTGTAGCGTCCTAAAATTGCGACACTTGCAATTTCGACTGCATTTCGGTCTTCACGATGGTGACGCAACACGGAACCTGAATGGAGACCCCGAAACTTGTCCACGACATCAAAAACTGCATTTTCTTGCGCCCTGGTCCTTCAGGACTAGGGCGCCCAGCGCCCTGGTCCCCCAGGACCATGGTGCCCAGCGCCCTGGTCCCCCAGGACCATGGTGCCCAGCGCCCTGGTCCCTGGCCCTATTTTGGGCCCGGTCTCTTTTGGGACCTCGGGTCTTTATGTTTGCAAATTGGAAAATAATCTTCCAAGGTCGGCCTAAGGTCAGAAAAATCAGTCTTTTAACCCTAATTGACAAGTATATAAACTACATTTCCTCTCCCATTTTGGAAGATGGAAAAGGCGTGGAAACGATACTCAAACATTCAAGCATTCAAGCATTCAAGCATTCCTTCAAACAATTGATCATTCCAAGTCTCCATTCAAGGCTAAGTGTTGCATTCAAGACAAGGATTCAACCATTGAAGAGGAGATCACATACAACATACAACATACAACAACATCTACACCTTCGCATGTAAGAATACAAACATTCTTACAACAAGGTACTAGTACTTGTTTTACATTACAAACATTTACATTTACAGCATTTCTCATTTCTTGGTTAATTCCAAAACTGGGGTTTGACCTAAGGGCAAACCCCTAATCCCTAACCCCCCAATCATCTTCGCTTTTCTGTGTGTAGGTTGCAGGTACGCGACTGAAATTGAAGATCTGGAATCCTTGTGCAGAGATAAACAGATCCCCCTTCGTTTCGCGGATTTTTTGAAGGACCGTGTGCACTCCGGGCGCCATCGTCCCATCAACTTTCGCTCAAATTTGTAGGACAGCGCCGTCTCGACATTTTACTGCTAATTCCAGGTCCGCAGCTTCATCCTATATTCCTATCTCTATTTATAAGCGAATCTTTCTCACTTTTCATGCATTCCTAGCTTAATCTTTCTATCCACATTCTTTACAAAAGAGGGTAGCCTTGCTGTCTTAACCCTTGAAACTCATTGAGAATCCAATCTTGCATTGTGTGAGATTGGATCTTGTGGGTTTCAACCCCTCTTTTGAATTTAAAGTCTCCCCTAAGTGAAAACCATCAATCCTAGTGACCTCCCTTCTCTCTCCTTGGAGTTGGAAGAGGGGAGAGCAACTAGGGTTCGATTTTCCGCTTTACATTTTGGTGAACCTGACGTGAACATCCTTTCTGATTATTCATGGTTAGATCTGAAAATTGGATTCCTTGATTACATTTCCATGTTTGATCTTTTGCAAATTTTAGAGGTTAATTGCATAAAAACCCTAAAATTTCTTTTTAGTAATTGAGCTTGCGAAATATTTAATTGTTAATGCTTGTTTCAGATCTACCCTTCTACTGCAAATTGTCAATTCATATTTGTGCTTTAATTCTGAAAATTAAGTGGTTAAGTGTCAAAACCCTAATTTTTGAAACCCTCTTGATTCAACCTTTGTCCGACAATTTCATTGATCAAAACAACTCCAAATCAGCTGTAACTTTGGATTCCGCAATAAAATCATAATATCTTTCATCCCTGAAAATTTGGAAAAAAGTTGCGAGGACCGTGTGCACTCCGAGCGCCATCATCCTCGACATTTTTTTCAAAATTTCGGGAGCTAGATCTTACTGTATTTTTCTGCTAAAATCCAGAATTTTGGCTGATTTTATCAATTATAACACTTTCAAAATTACAGTCAAAGTTGGTCTAGTGATTGCTTGGATTAAGGCTCCTAATCATTCAAAAATTGTTGAAATTGAAATTTTGTGTCAAAATTGTGTTCTTACTGTCCTAAATCTGAAAAGTGTGTTTGCATTCATTCGAAACTTCAGTGCTTTATTCAAATTCTTGCAATTTGTGACTTTTGAAATTAAGTGTTCAATTACAACAACTTTGATTTCTGCTTTCAAAATTGAATTTTGCGTGAAATTGAGTCAACTTTTAAATTTCAAAACTTGCATTGCTTTTGGTATTCCCTCTAAAATCATAAAATTCAAAATTTCAGTTTCCCTCTCTTTTTCAAAATTCAAATTTTGCATTTTTCGACAATCTTGGTAGGGTTCAATTTTGAGATTGCAACTTTAATTTGGCCTATCTATAGATCGTAAAATCACTCAATTTTTTCAGATTAGCTTTAAAATCATCATAACTTTCATCCCTGCAAATTTCAAAAAAAGTTGCGAGGACCGTGTGCACTCTGAGCGCCACGGTCCCTGACATTTTTTCCGATATTTCGGGAGATTGTCCTGATTGTATTTAACAGCTTAAATCTAGAAGATTGGCTGATTTTACTGAAATTTGCTACCTCTAAATTCAAAATCTTCTCTCTCTCCCTAGTGCATGAGTTTTACAACAATAAGCCCTACTTACACTATTCCCGTTAGACGAAGCCTTAGAATTAAGTCTTTCCAAGGTTTAATTACTGAGGAGATAGAGCCTAATTTGAATAGCCTTTTTAATGAGGACATGGGTAATTCCTCTAATCCTCCTAATGATGAAGAAGCTCTCCATGAGGTTTCTGTAGAACAACTTTCGAAATTGGATAACCAATTTGGTGATTTTCAGCAATGGATGTCTCAAGAGTATCTCGATAGTCAAGCTCTTTCATTAATTGAGGGTCTAAAACGTATGGTTCAAAGTGATAAGAATGGAATTGATATTTTGCGTGGTATTGCACACATTGTGGATTCGAATGTGATGCCTATGAAGAGTTGTGCTGAAACTTTAGGTTATACGCAACCTCCCACTCAAGTCAATCATTCTGTTCCATTGACAACTCCTATTGCTAGCATACCTACCTTTACATCAAACATAATGGCTACTTCTATACAAGACATTCCGCCTATGATCACCAGTCATGGGGGAAATCCTTCCTCTTCAATTAACCCTCTTCCTTCATTCAATCCGACTTCTTCATTCATTCCTTCAATGAGCGTCCCTATTACATCTTCATGAATGAACATGACACAAGGGGGCAATTCATTTAACCATTCCATTCCTCCTTGTAGTGTTCCTCCTTTCCAATCATCCCCTATGACTAACTATCAGAGTGTCCCACCACCTTACTCTCAATCAATACCTTCTTTCAATAAGATCATACCTCCATCTCAATCTAACACGTCTAATATGAATTCTTCGACTGAAGCGACCATTAATAATCTTGCACAAACTGTCTCTTCTTTACAGCAACAAATTGCCTCTATGAATCAATCTAAGTTTAGTGTGCCCACATTTGATGTTGCGAGCCCACTTTCTCTTGACATTGTTCGAGGTATCCCTCCTAAACATGTCGAAATCCCGCATTTGGAGCTTTATAATGGTAAAGGTGATCCTCTAACACATGTTAAGACTTTTCAAACAATATGTGCCGATTTTGCTTATGACCAAAGGTTGCTTGCAAAACTGTTTACTAGAACATTAAGAGACAAAGCCCTACAATGGTATTGCTCGTTGCCTTCTTATTCTATTAATTCTTTCGAACAACTTGCAAATGCTTTTATTCAACAATTTCAAAACAATATAAGTCCTAAAGTTACTTTGATTGATTTAATGCATTGCAAACAAGGTGTTAAAGAAAAAGTGACTGATTTCATTGGTAGATAAAAGCATTTGTATGCTCAAATTTCTTTTCCAGTGCCTGACAATGATATTCAGAGAATCTTTATTTCTAATTTACAAAAAGATATTCGAGACAAACTTCTGTTTTCTGAGTTTACTTCTTTCCAACAGTTGTGTGCAACTCTTCACAATTATCAACTGACTGTGAGTCAAATGGAACAAGTAAATCCTATGGCTCCGAGTGATAAGGGTGATAGTAGTCAACAACCATTTGGAAAGTTTAAACCGAACAGAGAATCCATCAAATTCAATGAAAACATCATCAACAACAATGTGAATGCAGCATCAGGTGTGCCTCCTATTTCTAAGTTTTTCAAGAAAGAAAGAAAGTTTACTTCTTTGAATGAATCATTGCATAGTATTATGAATAAGTTATTGGAACAAAATGTGCTTACTCTCCCTCCTATAAAGAAAATCGATCCTACAAAGATTAATTCACCCTATTTTGATAACAAATCTTTTTGTCAATTTCATCGTCAACCTGGGCATGATACTGAAAAATGTTTTGCTTTAAAGGGTAAAATTCAAGATTTGATTGATAATAATACTATCTCTATTTCTGGAGTGAATGATAAAGGCAATACATCTGTAGCTCCTCCTAACCAAAATCTTCAGATTTTTACTGATCCATTACCTTCTCATACCTCTAATGCGATTGAGGCTAATGATTCCTCTTTCTCATCTGATGGTCTTGTGTCTATGACTCCGAATGTGATTAACTTTGTAGAGAAGCAAGAAAACCCTAAAGAACCTTCCATCACATTTGATTCTAGTGAAACTATCAGGGCACCTGATGGTCCTTTATACATAGTTGCAAAAGTCAAGAATACACCTTGCCGTGGAGTGCTTATTGATCCTTCATGCATGGTTAATGTTATTACTGAAGAATTCCTTTTTACTTTGCAATTGAATCAAGTGATCTATGACAAAACAGATGTGATTGTGAAATTATTTGATGCATTTTCTTCTCCTGCAATTGGTTTTATTACATTACCTATTGAAGTCCATAACAAATCCCTTGATGTGAACTTTGCTATTATTCCTTCATCCGAACAATTTCGTGTGAAGCTTGGCTATCCTTGGCTATCTTCCATGAAAGCTATTGCTTCTCCTATTCATAAGTGTTTGAAATTTCCCCATAATGGTGAAGTTGTTACTGTCAATCATAGTCTCTTTAAACCAGCTGAAAGAACTTCTAGCATTCCTATTGATTATTTTTGGCCTAAACAATTCCAATCTCTTCCACCGCGAAGTGATCATCTTTTCAAATCTTATGAAAAGTGGAAAACAGATATGATCCTATCTCTAAGTGAACCTAGAACACCCAAACTTGATATTCCTATCGTTCTTGAGAAGGAAGTTCTTCCTTTGAAAAATAAAACTAATGTCTTTCCTCAAGAAGATTCCCAACCCATTCCTATGGATGTGACTATGTCTATGTCTAATAAGCTTTCTAAAAGTAGACCTATACCTCCTTGTCGTGATGGACTTGGTCTCCTTCCTAAACCAAATATTCCTCCTTTATATGGAGCAGTTCCTCCTCCTTCCTTTTATAGAGAGAAGAGACCTTCCTCTTCTCCTATTATCCAGCCTAAGAGACCACAACCTAAACACCCAAGTGATAAGGATGAGAACATTCCTCCTCCTCAATCTTCTCCTCAACTTCCTACTAAGACTAGACGAAATCGTTCTGCACGTGAATGCCGACGAAAGCATCGTCTTAGAGCTCAAGCAGCTGCTTCTCAAACTTTGCAATCTCCAAAAACACCTTCAACAAGCATTATTCCATTTTCTCCTCAGCTAGAAATTGAGCCAAAATCTCCTAAACATAAGATGCATGATGGTCTTGATCCTGTGCGAGTTAAAGATCCTAGTTTTATAAATCTTGATGATGATATAGATGAAAATGTTACTTCTCTTTCTTCTGATAGTGAATATGAACTTGTTGATATTGATAACCATTTATCTAACGAATTTTCTAAAGCACTTATCCTAGCTCCTAGACAAGAACAACGTGGCTTGGAACATGAACATAGCCCTTGTTTGGATCTTGTGATAGCTCCATCTGCTGTGTTGGATGTTCCTCCTCTAGCATGTTCCCTACCTTTCTGAAACATTGATCAGCAAGATCGGGGGGTAGATGACGTGCTAGACTAGTTATATTAGCATAGCAGATTCTCTCCTCCTCTCTTTTGTTACTTCTTCTATGTGTTATTCTCATTCTTCTATTTGTTGTCCTTAGTGTTGTCTACTTGAGGATGATGCAAAGCATTGAGATCTCTTTTGGTCTCTCTCATGTTGACTCAAAAGACACATGTGTTCCCTTCTTCTAGGTGACCTTCCTTGATTGGGGAATGAAGAACAATTATGCATACATACATAGGATATATATACATGAATTATTATACAACATACTGACCCCGAGGAAAGCGAAGTCACCTCGTGCTTTGTGTTTTTATCCTTGGGTTTATCTCACACTTGTGGGCTAAATCTTTGCGATAACGTGCTCCTTTCCTTTCTCATTTCTTATGTGTATCACTACCTTAAAGCAATCACCCCTGTTGAGGCGTGTGAGATCGCTTTAACGTAGGGGGGCATACACCCCGTCTATCCCTTCAGGATACTTGAAAATTTCTTGGCAAACTTAGCTTTGCCTTGAAAATTTGTGGTATTTCTCTTACATGACTCATAGTGAGGGAACCTTACTACTGACAGTCATGGTTCTCCCTCGTGATCTTCCCTTTTACTTTGTCAATCAAAGTCGTAAGATCTGTAGTCCACTGGGGGCTTGGTGTGTCTTGCCTCCTTGACGTGGTGAAAGTCTTTCAATGTTGTTTCCTTGTACTTTACCGGAAGTATGAGCATACGCCTATACTCCCACTAAAGTGGGGGCTAAATGTAGCGTCCTAAAATTGTGACACTTGCAATTTCGACTGCATTTCGGTCTTCACGATGGCGACGCAACACAGAACCTGAATGGAGACCCCGAAACTTGTCCACGACATCAAAAACTGCATTTTCTTGTGCCCTGGTCCTTCAGGACTAGGGCGCCCAGTGCCCTGGTCCCCCAGGACCATGGCGCCCAGTGCCCTAGTCCCCCAGGACCATTGCGCCCAACGCCCTGGTCCCTGGCCCTATTTTGGGCCCAGTCTCTTTTGGGACCTTGGGTCTTTATGTTTGCAAATTGGAAAATAATCTTCCCAGGTTGGCCTAAGGTCGGAAAAATCAGTCTTTTAACCCTAATTGACAAGTATATAAACTACATTTCCTCTCCCATTTTGGAAGATGGAAAAGGCATGGAAACGATACTCAAACATTCAAGCATTCAAGCATTCAGGCATTCAAGCATTCCTTCAAACAATTGATCATTCCAAGTCTCCATTCAAGGCTAAGTGTTGCATTCAAGACAAGGATTCAACCATTGAAGAGGAGATCACATACAACATACAACAACATCTACACCTTCGCATGTAAGAATACAAACATTCTTACAACAAGGTACTAGTACTTGTTTTACATTACAAACATTTACATTTACAGCATTTCTCATTTCTTGGTTAATTCCAAAACCGGGGTTTGACCTAAGGGCAAACCCCTAATCCCTAACCCCCCAATCGTCTTCGCTTTTCTGTGTGTAGGTTGCAGGTACGTGGCTGAAATTGAAGATCTGGAATCCTTGTGCAGAGATGAACAGATCCCCCTTCGTTTCGTGGATTTTTCGAAGGACCGTGTGCACTCCGGGCGCCATTGTCCTGTCAACTTTCGCTCAAATTTGTAGGACAGTGCCGTCTCGACATTTTACTGCTAATTCCAGGTCCGCAGCTTCATCCTATATTCCTATCTCTATTTATAAGCGAATCTTTCTCACTTTTCATGCATTCCTAGCTTAATCTTTCTATCCACATTCTTTACAAAAGAGGGTAGCCTTGCTGTCTTAACCCTTGAAACTCATTGAGAATCCAATCTTGCATTGTGTGGGATTGGATCTTGTGGGTTTCAACCCCTCTTTTGAATGTAAAGTCTCCCCTAAGTGAAAACCGTCAATCCTAGTGACCTCCCTTCTCTCTCCTTGGAGTTGGAAGAGGGGAGAGAAACTAGGGTTCGATTTTTCGCTTTACAACTGGAACTTTACTCAGGCATAGGAGATGCTATCTTTGCAGTTCATTCTTTCTTCCGGATTGTAGTCTAGATTTCTATGTAGTCAGTGAGACTCTTTTTTTGATGAGTAGTGTGCTCTAGGCTATTGGCCTTCCTATAAGTGCAGGCCCCTCAATTGTAATTCACATACTTAATGCAAAAGTATTATCTGACTATGGGTAGGCTTCCCAATGTGGTTTTCCCTTTACCAGGTTTTCCACGTACAAATCTTGGTGTCATGTGGATGGTATTTATTATTTGATTGTTGTTTATGCTTAATTGGTTTATTTGCTATTTTGGTAATTGGTTTAGGCATTCCTGTATTGATCTTTTGGGTTCCGGTATTAAATTTTTAATTGTTGGAAACTGACACTTATCAGATGGCAACAAGATCAGATTGAATTCATATACTGACATTAGGAGGCATTTATTGATAGACACCGACTTTGGAGCATTCAGGGCTACATCGACACCAACACTGACACCAACACCAACATCCAACACTTCAGGAAAGATGACATCAAGGAAGATTTATTTAGAAAATCATTTTGTAATTATTGTATAAAGCCGACATTGTATATATTTTTTAATGTATTGTAAGCTGACATAAGGCATATTGTTTGTAAGGGTATATAGGTCAGGTTGTTGAGGTCATTATGAGATATAGGAATTTATGTGAGGATAGAGCTTGTGGATAAGGATTGTGGAATGTGAAGATCATTTGTATGCAAATATTATATCATGCAATAATCTATAGATGTTTTGTAAGACATTCTGGGAGGAGAGGTGATACCAGTAGCAGTGTTGAGGGTTTATGAACCGGTACATAACAAAGCTATAACTGGAACTCTATTTGGCATAGAAGATGCATTTTGTGAGTTCACTTTCATTGTTTTACTTTAGCAGAAGCTTGCAGTCAGTGAGACTCTTTAGTGATGAGTAGTGTTCTCTAGGAAGTGTTCCTTCCTACATGTGCATGCCTCCATTATATGTAATATCTTTCATATGACCAATGAATTGATATTGTGGGTCACAAATCCCACCGTGGTTTTTCCTCTTTGAGGTTTTCAACATATAAATTCTATGCATTATGGTGTTCATTCATGTGGATGGTTCATTTTCTTCAAGTTATATGTTTATTTGTTTACCGGTTTATATGTGTTTGGTATAAAAGAATAAAATCTTATCTTACTCGATATAACATTGATTCACCCCCCCTCTCAGTGTTCTTAGATCTCAATAATTGGTATCAAAGCTTGGTACCTCAGAGGAAGTTTAATAGCTTGAGGAAGATCCTAAAACCAGAATCTTTAGGCATGACTATGAAAAAGTAACTTGAGATGGTTCTTGAGGATTATGATGCTGAAAGGATGAAGAAATTGAAACTGCAAGATGAACTGAATTCTATAAATGAATTTATTCTTGTCCTCCAAGAAAGGTTATCATCTGCTCAAGCTAGAAGGAAGGAACTTTTGTAAAAACAAGATGATGATAATTCTCTCAAGGAACAATGTCAGAAACTGAGTCAAGCAAACATGCTCATGCAAAATGAAATGCAAGACCTGACAATGAGGATGTCTAAGGATATTGAGGATAGAAAGAAGAAAGAAGAAAATCTTGCTACATCTTTAAAGAACAAATCTAAGGAATGTGATAGATTGGCTCATGAGAATGATATGTTGAAAACTAGTTTGGTGCAATCTCGGAATAATGAACAAGAACATGAAAGACAAGTAATATCTCTAAGAGATGATTTGACTACTACAAGTGAGTACAAAGAAATGTTTAGGATCAGTGCTGGACAATTGGATGACTTATTAAAAGGAAAAAGGCATAGTGATGATTCTACAAGACTTGGATTTCTACAAGGTGAAAGCTTCGGTACTGCAGATCAGACAACCGGTGTGCAGAACTCATCAGAACAGAGGAAATCGGTAAGACAATCTAATGCTTATAAATTTAATGGTAGATGTTTTGTTTGGAATAAATTTGGGCATATGGCTAAACAATGTAGAAATAGATTAAATCAAAATTACAATTCTGTTCCCGATCAATGCACAAATTGCAAGAAGTATGGTCATAAGTCAGAAGACTGCAGAAAGAATGCTAAATGTCATGCATGTGGAAAGTTTGGTAATTTTTCTAATCATTGTAGGTCAAGGAATGATACTAGATATGTCAAAGCAGTTAAGAAGAACAATGTTACATGTTATGCATGCAACAAAATAGGTTATATTGCTGAGTACTGTAGAAGCAAGACTTAACCAGTTAGCAATGATAATGAGAAAGGAAAGTCGAAGGTAGATGATATACAACAAGATCACACCAAGAGATGGGTTAGAAAATTTGAAGGACCAAGTGGAGATGGATCTATACTAGTAACTCCACCAGTAGAATAGGGCATTCCTCTACCGATAGGAAATTCCACCGGTAACTGAGGCATAAGCCTTAGGGGTTGGAAAACTCACTGTAAAATCTTGCATATTACCTCAAAGGAGATCTAAGGAGATCTGGAGAGTTGTGTTCATCATTGATGAAGGTTCACCCAACACAAGACTATGAAATGACATCTGGGAGGGTAGTTCGTGAAGAATTTATGATAATGAAAGATTAGGGTTTTATTTGCTGATAAAAAGGGTAAGTGGATTCATCCTCACTCATCGAGCATTCAAGCATTCAAAGTGAAGGAAAGGCAAATTAAGAGTGTGCAAAGGCATTCTGAAAGGATTTCGAGTAGTTATCTGAGAAGCACTCAATCTTCCCACTAGTGTTCACTTTTAGGTATTCTTTGAAATGGCATTTGGATCTTCAACTCCTACATTCATTGCAAATACAACTATTGTCGAAGTCAAGGATAGGCTAAGGCCCATATTCAAGGAGGTTCCCTCGATTGCTAAGAAGGAAGACTATGCTGGAGCATTTTTAGAGTACCTGATGACGTGATGTATGTTGAAGACGCAAGGGCATACATTCACTACACCCTGGAGGATCTAGGCATAGAGGAGATCAAAAACATGTATCAATCCATGATACTGGGCAGCTCCAAAACCATCAAGCAAGAATATAAAGCAATTGAGGATCTAGGATTAACCGGTATTCTCTACATACTGAAATTCAAGGATGAGATCATCAGATATGTTCTGATCAGGATTCACAAATTTTTTTTTAGGATGGATCGGCCTTACATGATCGCCAAGGAGGCTATTCATGTAGTCACCAACTTACCCAAGGTTGGACAAGAACCTGAAAAGAAAATTTCCAAATCAGAGGTCAAGGAACTCACTGGTGCAACTCATGATCATAGATCAATGAGGATCAACACAATCACCGACACTAATGTGAAATTTGCAAGTATGATAATCAGTTATAAGGTAACTTAATCTAGTCAATTGAATTGTATTGCTAGTTATTGCATTCATGTTGCATATCAGATATTGAGGAATGATGCAAAATATAATTTATGTGAATGGTTGAGGTGTGAGTTGATGTTAAATCTTGGAAAGATCAAAGGAGTTAAGAAAGGAACTTTTAGATATGGAAATCTCATGGTATGTCTAATGCTTTACTTCATGAATGAGCTACCTAGTCTTGGAAAGAAGTGTTGGGCTCATGACATACTGATTGGTATGCAGATCAAGGAAGCAATCACTAGTCTTGGTACCAGTAGAGAAGAAAAACTTTGGGGTTATTTCAAAACATTCCAAGAAAATATGAGGCAAAGGGAGAGGTTATCAAAGAACATTGTGGAGAAATATTCCACTGATATTTTTTTTATGGTGAAGACCAATGAAACCCTTATGGAGGAAGTTGAACCAAGGACCATCTCAGCCAAAAAGCTTGGATATGAGGTGGATGACAACATTCTGGACCTCTATGCAAAAATGCTGCTAGATGCCCCATTAGATGACAAAACCAAGCATTTTGGCACAACTGAAGAGAAGGCCTTGGAAGTCAAATTTGGATTTAATAGGAAGAGAAGGAGAGGAAAATATAAAATATGTATACCTTTGTGTAGAATGTCATGGACATAATAGATACTAAAATGGGTTTTGGATCTAACCCGACAAGAGAACTGACAACAGCTAGCACTCCAGAAGTGAAGAATCCTGAAGCTTACAATTCCAACATCACTTCTGATTCTGACCCTGAGGACAATGAATCTCTAGCGTTCAGAAGGGTATAGAGGAAGAAATAAGATCAACCACCAATAGAACAAAAGAAGGTGGAGCCAAGGAGGAGACTTGTCAGAAAGGTAACAAAACCTACTGCACCCCCACCTTTGGCAAGGAAGCCTACACAAAAGAGGAAACTAGTTACATCTACTCTGGCAACCCCCATCAAAAAGAATAAGAGTGATGATACTGAGTCTGGTAAGGCCAAAATTACCTGTGCTGAGTTAATTGATGAAATTACAAAAGATGGAAATTTGAAAAATGTATCTATGTATTATGAGAGTTTAGAAGAAAATGAGTAGAATGAGATAGAAGAGGCAATTTTGTTACATATAGACATATATAAGAAAGACTTAGTAGAAATTTTGAAGGAAATACCTCTATCTTTGTACAATAAACTAGATGATAGAAGGCTTGACACAGTCAAGAGGGATAGGAAGATCAAAGAGGTAGAACTTTTGACTTTATGTGGTGCTATTAGTAATGATGAAATGAAGAGATGTATTGATGTTGCTAATAGGACAATTTTCAATAGCAAACCTTGACAGATAAGCCTAATGATGGGTAGACTGAATTGTTGGAAATGTGCCTCTAATTCACTTGACATGTTTGGGTTGAACAGGCTAGCCTACATTGATGGAATAACATAGTGTTACCTTCTTGGTGGTAGAACACCTTTTGATCGGTATGACTTACACTGATGTCTTCCTCTCTTTCAAGATAACTTCTACTCTCAGGATGAGTGCATGAGAGTTGTGCTGATGACCTGATGAAGCTATCTTAGGTGGTCTGGGTTGTCATCGGCTATCAGGGGTTTTGGTCTAGAGTTAAGCCGATACCCGATGAAGTCACCTTTGGTGATCGGGTCGATATCAGCTATCGGGTTAATGTGCTAAAGGCTATGCCAAAATCCTGACGAGTCCGCTTTGTTTTGTCTTGGAGTTCATCACTTATTGGGATAGCAGTTCTGGGCGTGAGCCGATGACCTAATGAGACCACTTTAGGTTATCAAGATAAAAATGCAGATCGAGGTAAACTCATAGTGTTGGTTCCGATGCGCTGATGAGCTCCACTCTTGGTTCTTGGAGATCAGGGTAACACTTCCTATGTTTTACCGATGACCCGATGGAGTTGCCTTTGACGGTCAGGTATCATCAGGAGATTGAATCTACCATTTGAAGGCTATATTGATGGCCGATGGAGTGAAGACCGATGTCGTTGTGAGATTGAACCGAGATCCAAAAAGGTGATCACTCAAACACTAAGGATGAGACTGTCGGTGTATATGAATGCGAACCAACCCAGTTTTTTGCTGCATGTGGGATAATTGACTTTCCATGAACCGATGCAAGAAGACAATTAGACTTTAAGTTGTTGCTGCAGTTGCTCAGATGAATGGTCAACCAATTTGGTATTTGAAGCCAAATGTGAACCAAATGAAAGTAATGAGTTACGATAGCCATTGAGTGTCTTATAATTGTTATCTGAGTGTTGTATGTTACATCTAGAGTGATTGTTTGACAAAGTGAAAGGAAATATTTAGACTGAACTTTATTGTATTTGACATACTGATAATAAAGTTATTTTCTGTTGGTGGTGGGTTTTTCTCCCGAAAGGGTTTTCCCACGTTAAGTCTGTGTGTTCTATCTCTATGTTGTTTAATTGTGTCTGCTCATGCTTGTGCCATATTCTGGAAAAGTTGTAAATTTGTAAACACTAGTTTGTTTTCCCCTACAAATTGACATTAGGGAAGCAAATTTATGTACTTTCTTTCCTTACAAGTGGTATCAGATCTTGGCCTATTTTGTTATCCTTGTTGGGTAGGGTTGGTTTTTTATGTCAATTATATTTTAGTAGGAGTGTTGCAGTGTGTCTACCTGTTTAGTTTATAGGTTAAGATGGCGAGAATCTCAAGGCGCATAGACATGGAGAAATTTAATGGTTTCAGTTTTGAACTATGGAAACTCAAGATGGAAGACTTACTGTATGACTGAGATATTTGGATCGGTATGACTACATATAAACCTTCAGGCATGAAGAACTAAGATTGGGACTTAGCCAACTGGAAGGAAAGGGTTCTAATCAGGCCATGTCTTGCTGATTCTATTATGTTAAACGTCCATGAGGAGAAGACTACACATCTTCTCTGGAGTAAGTTGGGAGATATTTATCAAGGTAAATCCTTGGTGAATAAACTTTTCTTGAGGAAGAAATTGTACTCTCTAAAGATGGATGCAGGAACACCATTGGTAGACTACTTGAATGAATTCAACATGGTTCTTGCATAGTTAACTTCTATTGGTGTGTCTATTCAGGAAGAAGAATGTTGCATGCTGTTGTTGTGTTAATTTCCTGACTCTTGGGAGCACTTAGTGATGGCTATCGGTAGTACTACGACCCAGTTCAAGATGGATACTGTGGTTAATATTCTTTTGTTAGAAGAAATGAGAAAGAAGTCTTCTGAGACAATAAAAGATGCTCTCTTTGTTCGAGGCAAACTGAAGGACAAAGACAAGAAGAAAGGGAAGAAGTCCAAGTCTCAAGAGAGATTTAAATTTCCAGGCAAGAAGTCAAAGATGAAGTGCTGGAACTGTGGGCAGAAAGGGCATATCCGAAAGGATTGCAAGGAGGAGAAGAAGAAGAAGAAGCATTCTGACACTGAGTCTTGTCAAAGTGATGCAGATGCATTTGTAGAAGCCTTGGCAATGGCTACCTCAGATGACACCTGGTTAGTAGATTCTGGTGCATCTTTCCACATGAACTCCCACAAGGAGTGGATCTCTAAGTATAAACCATATGCTGGTGGAAAGGTATACCTGGCTAGTGATTCTATGTTGGAGATTGTAGGGAGAGGCAGAATCAAAATTCAGTTCGTGAAGGGAATAAATGGAGTCCTTCATATACTAGGTTTGGCAAGAAATCTTCTCTTTGTAAGTAAACTTAATGATGTTGTAGTACAACTTACACTTGTATCTAGTGGTTGCAAGATGACTAGGGGTTCCATTGTTTTGACAAAGGGTGATTGTTTTGGTACTTTATATAAGTTAAATGCTGAACCTATATGTTGTAATGAGACCTCTAAAAAGTAAGTTAAGAAAACTGTAATGATGCATAATGCTAATTCATTAGAAGCTAAACTTCCTGTTGAGAAAACAATGCTCTGGAATAATAGGTTAGGCCACATAGGTGAAAAAGGTTTAAAAGCCTTGAAGAATAAGAATCTGGTTGAAGGTCTGGATGATTTTAGTTTTGAGTTTGATTTCTGCAAACACTACATATATGGAAAACATAACTGTGTTTAGTTTTATTCTAGTTCTCATAAGTCTTATGATATTCTGGATTATGGTCACTCTGATGTGTTTGGTTCAGTTGATGTACCTTCTCTATCTAAGTCTAAATACTATGTGCCTTTTGTAGATGATTATTCAAGAAGGGAATTTGTGTAATTTCTTCAAAGTAAATCATAAGTGTTCAGTCAGTTTAAGGAGTTTGAGAACCTTGTTGAAAATCAAACTGAGAGAAAGATTAAATGTTTAGAATAGACAATGGCGAGGAATTTTGTAGTGCAGATTTCTACAAGTACTATGTTGATCATGGAATTAAGATACATAAGACTGTACCTTACACTCCACAATTGAATGGAGTTGCAGAAAGGTTGAATTGGTCTCTAATGAAGAAAGCAAGAAGCACGTTAAGCGGAGATGGGCTGGAACAAAAATTCTGGGCTGAACCAGTTGCTACAACATGTTACCTATTGAATCGTTCTCCTACTTCAGCATTGGTTGACAAAACACCTATGGAAGCATTGTCTGGTAAGAAACCTTCTTTGAGGCACCTTTGTGTTTTTTGTGCAGAGGTATATGCTCATGTGCCTGATGTGAATAGATCTAAGTTGGATAACAAAGTGGTGAAATGTATCTTCATTGGCTATGGAGTTGGTGTAAAAGGATACAAACTTTGAAATCCAGTGATTGGTAAGGTGATGTACAATAGAAGTGTGATTTTTCATGAGCTGAAGCCTATGTCACTAGATCATAATAAAGAAAAGAAAGGAGAAGCTGAGGTTGAAATCTCTCTAGCCAAAGAAGAATCTCCAGAGATACCTGAAAATGAGGAGAGTTCAAGCAATTCAAGTAGTTCTGAAGAAGAACATGATGATGAGCCTCCTGTGGAACCTCAAGAAGCCTCAACACCAAAGTTGAGAAGATCTACTTGAGAGAGGTGACAACCTAATAGGTATACACCTAATAAGTATAGTCACTCTATGTTGAATGTTAATTGTGCTTATGCTTTACTTGCAGATACTGATGAGCCTAGGATTGTCAAAGAAGCAATTGAAATGCCTGATTTAGATTCCTGGTTGGAAGCCATGAATGGTGAAATGTCATCATTGGATAAAAATGGAACTTGGGATTTGGTGCCATTACCTAAAGGTAGAAAGCTTGTATGCTACAAGTGAGTGTTTAAAAAGAAGTATGGTCTAGATGGCAGCATTGACAAGTAGAAAGCAAGACTGGTTGCAAAGGGGTATTCGCAAAAAGAAGGCATTGACTATGGGGAAATCTTCTCTCCTATAGCTAAGATAACATCTATTAGATTTCTCTTATTACTTGCAGCAGCATATGATTGGGAGATTGAGCAGATGGATGTGAAGACAACATTTCTTCATGGTGATCTTGAAGAAGAAATTTATATGTACCAGCCTGAGCATTTTGTGGTAAAAGGTAAAGAACATTTGGTATGCAAACTCAAGAATTCTATGTATGGTTTAAAACAATCTCCCAGAATGTGATATCAAAAGTATGATACATTTGTTTTGTCCTTGGGATTTGTGAGATCAAAGGATGATCATTGTGTTTACTACAAAACTGATGGTGATAGGATTCTTATCATAGCTTTGTATGTAGATGATATGTTGTTCATAGGAAACACAAAAGGTATGATCTCAGATTTAAAATATCAGATTTTTATGAAATTTGAAATGAAGGACTTAGGACTAGCAAATTACATTATGGGAATGGAGATCAAAATGGATAGATCTAAGAGGAAACTTTAGCTCAACCAGAGAAAGTATATAACCAATGTTCTTGACAGGTTTCATATGTCTGACTGTAAACCACCGGTTGTTCCCATCTTGCAAGGATCTAAGTTGTTTGTGCTTGATAGTCCAAAATCTCCAAAAGAGATTGAAGACATGAATAGTGTACCTTATGCAAGTTCTATAGGCAGTCTGATGTATGCTATGGTCTGTACAAGACCAGACATTACCCAACCAGTGGGATTACTTACCAGGTTTATGTCAAATCCAGGGAAAACGCACTGGGATGTTGAAATGAGAGTGTGTAGATATCTGAAGGGTACTTCAGACTTTGTATTGTGTTATTATGGTAATCTAAAGGATTCAAAGAGAACTCTCAGCATTTCTGGTTATACAGTTTCTGATTGGGCAGGGGATATTGGCAATAGTAGATCCACTAGTGGATCTGTTTTTGTCCTAAATAGTGGAACAATTAGTTGGATGAGAAAGCGGCAAGTTGTAGTCACTTTGTCCACTACAGAGGTAGAATACATGTTGGCCACACATCCTTGTAAAGAAGTAGTCCGGCTTAGGCGTTTGAGTTCATATATTGGTTTTGATGCAGGGCAAGTTGAAATCTAGAGTGACAATCAGAGTGCCATATGTTTGGCAAAGAATCCTACTTTCCATGCTAGATCAAAACATGTTGATGTTCAGTATCAATTCATTCATGACATGGTGGAAGATGGAAAAGTTTATCTTAACAAGGTAGACACTCTAGAAAATGTTGTAGATACCTTGACAAAACCAGTGAACATGGACAAGTTTAGGTGGTGTTCAAATTCTATGGGTCTTGATACCCATGTTTCTCAGTAACGTCTGAAATGGTAATTGGTCTAGTGAATTCCTCATCAAGTGGGAGTTTGTTGGAAATGTGCCTCTAATTCACTTGACATGTTCGGGTTGATCGAGATAGCCTAAACCGATGGAACAACAAAGTGTTATCTTCTTGGTGGAAGAACACCTTCTGATCGATATGACTTACACCAATGTCTTCCTCTCTTTCAGGATAACTTCTACTCTCGGTATGACCACATGAGGGTTGTGCCAATGACTCGATAAACCTATCTTGGGCAGTCTCGGTTGTCATTGGCTATCGGGGGTTTCGATCTGGAGCTAAGCTAATACCCGATGAAGTCACCTTTGGTGATCAGGTCGATATCAGCTATCGAGTTGTTACTGCATCATTTATCCATCATGACAAGAGTAAATCACCCTATAAAATTTCATTCGGAGTCCTTGTCTTTCTTGCAATGCCTCGATTCAAGCCCTTAGTCCGCTTGTAAATTGTCTTTAAATCAAAAATGCTGAGTTTTAGTAATTGGTCGAACTCTGTGAACACATTGAACCATTTCAAACTAGGTTCATTAGGTTCATTTAGGTTCCACGGGTTCTTAGGTGTCTTGGGGGTTTTCATACTAACAATCTCTTAAAGTGTTTTGCAGTGGTTCCTTATTGGTCTTATTTGGTGATGTGTTATGTCATCTCTCTTTAGGCGTTGAACTCTTTGAACCTAGTTCAAAAGGTTCAGATGTGTTCAATATGTTCAACAAAGTTCAAATGGTTAGCAACAAATGACATAGTTAATCCTTTCAGAAAAGATTTCTCCTGGGCATGGTGTATGCCTTGAACTACTTGAACCCCAATGAAGTCTGTTCAAAATGTTCATGTGTGTTCAAATTTGGTGGGTCCTGTGAGTTAAAATATTTGATGGTGCATTTATTGCCAAGTATGAAGAAGGTGAACCATATCTTGGGTGATGTCAATTGTTGGAGTTTTGAAGCAAGTAATCATTTTGGGAACTGGTGGTTACTTCAAAAATGCCGCCATGCATTCAATGCATGCATGTGATGTCCAATCCACTAGCTCAAAACACTTAAACTGACAATTGGAATTATTGCACTTAATAAGTCCGTATTATTGCTCTTTCTATAAGGTATGAGAGGATTTATTCTCTGAAAATTTGTTCCTCGTCACTGCGGTGATATTTTTCTTGGATAGAAGGTTTGTTTGCTGGTAGTCATTTGGTTGCTCTCAACTATGAAGGTGAGTCCATTTCTTGTCCTCTCCAATGATTTTTACCTACATTTCTTCTCTCGTAGTAAGGTTTGTTGAAAGAAAATAAGGCTTGTCATTTATTAATTATGAAGTCCACATTGCACCTGTTCGGGAATGTTTTTAGTCTTGCATGTATAGAGCCCATAGTCAGTGATATTGACCTTAAAAGGGAAAATCTTGAAGTTTTAAAAGAAAGGGTGTTCAAGGGAATTGATGGTTCCTTTAGTGTGGAAGTTTTGAGTAGTGGTCTCATAGAGGCGGCAACCTTTCCCCCAGCTATCTGTTGCCCAGAATTAGTTAGGGAATGTATTGCTAGGTATGATCCAGCCTCCGAAACCATCAGGAGAGATAATGGTGAAACCCTCCTTGCCATTAACTGTGAAGTAATTTCCTTTTTTTTCAGGCTACCTGACTACCAGTTCTCAAACGTTTCTCCCACCCAGTCAATCACCAAGTTCAACGCAGATAGAACCGGGCACCGAAATAACGTAGCAAAATATTGGTTGAAGGTTCCTCAAAGGGGTGGTTCCAAACTGCTCAAGAATCCTAATAAGAATCATATGTTGCCTCACATTCATGATGTCATGTTACTATTGCACCAAGTAAGAGGCTCTGCAGAAGCTTACAGTTTCAACGAATGGATTTATTGCTATGTGCAACTAGTATTAGAAGGGAAGCAATACCTTGATTGGGTAGAGCTGATTGTCGATTCAATGAGGGAGCAGCTGAGTATGGCCAAATAGTTTAAGCAAAATTTCTTCATGTCTTTGTATCTTATATACTGTTTGGCATGTGTTAAGGAGATAGTTGGAATACCTAGACAACCCACTGAGGAGGAGGTCCCCGTATATGATTTTTACCCTATGTTGCAAAAGGATAATGCCTTGCAAGACTTTAGGAGGGTACACAATGCCTTTCTAGGAGATTTGTGCTATGAATTGAAGAATATGAAAACCAAAAGAATTTCTGAGGATGCATAGGCATTGGTGAAGAGGTTTGGCAACTTCTTTATCTAGTTTCCTCGCTTCTTCTATATAAGGATAGGCGGCTTTGAGGAAGAGCCCTTCAAGCTTCCTCATTTTTGTTCAGATTGTTTTATTTTAGCAGAGATATGTAGGCAACTGACTATTGTGATTAAAAAGGCTCAACCCAAGGACAAATGGGAGGGTCATTTTCCCATTCAGTTAGGTATGCTATCCTGCAGTTCAATGTCAGACGCTTTGAGTATTGGAGCGGACTTGAAGAACTTCAATTTTCCCCTGTACCATGAAAGGAAAGGTTTTGATAATAAGGGTTTCTCCCGAAGTCTTGGTCTAATGCCGTATCTCCCAATTCCACAATTAGAGGACTTCTAGGAGGATTGCAGTGATGAAATCAAGGTGTTCAAAAGGGGAAACATGAGGTTGATGTTGGAACAAGTCATTTCATTGCAGGTAAAGCTTGACATAGATGGGCTTAAAGAAGATTATCTAGAATTATTTGAACCTAGATACTTAGCTCAAGACAAAATCAAAGTGTCTTGTATCAATTGGGATGAGGAAGAAGAGGACGATATACAGCTGAAAACAAAAAGGGTTTTGGAGAGAACCGCAAAATGGATTGAAAGGAAGAAAGTAGTGAAATTAGGCACCAAGTCTAACTCTGCGAGAAATAGTGAGGTTACTCTACATTCACCAAAGCATTTTTCTAATAATGCTTCTATGCCTATTCATGTAGGTAAGGATAAAAAGCCGCCTTAGGTTAGGCACAAGTCTAATCTAGCTTTGCATTTCTCACTCCTCGACATACCCAGTCACGAAGTGTTGCTCAGAGAAGGATGGATCAAGCTAAGGATACAAAGGTGAAGGATAAGATTCTTGAAGCTTAGGTATTTGAGGTTAAAGATCTAGACAATGACATTACTAATGCCCTGGATTCCCATGCGGTTACCATAGCTATGACACCACCCTCCAAAATGATCGAAGGAACAACTAGTTCCAGCGCAACGCCTAAGTGGTTGACCACTTCGGTGAACAGAAAATGGAGTTCCATTCCCGTGACTATTCCAATTCAAGATATGGTCGTTAAGTACACAGAGAAGGGCCCCAAGCCAAAATTTTTCAAAACAATTGCTCGACTGGATAGTGATGAAGGGACCGGAAAGTGGGTTGCTGAGATTGCCCCATACAAGCCCAAGGAAGAGGACAAGGAAGTCAGTGCAGAAGATTTTGAGGTCACTACAATGGAGCTGGGAAACATGAGTAGAGATTCAGATAACCATTTCTTCTAGGTATCTGCAAAGAAAATGCTCACCAGGTCAGAGAAAGATGGGCAGGAAAAAAGAGAGCTAAAGCAACATATAAGCATACTTGCTCAATTCATTGACAACATCGGTTGCTTCGGAGCACTTCTTATATCCCATGCTACAGAGAGCTTTGATCCTACTTCACTATAGAATAAAAAGCTAATGAGTCAGGTTCAACGAGCTAAAAGCATTGCAGAGGCTGTTGAAAGATGGATTGAAGGAGTAATTAAAGACGAAGAAAATTATATCATGAACTCCCAGAAATTATGTGATGAGATGTAGAGCCTCATTGTAGAGATTCAAAACCAGGTTTTGCCATGGGAGAAAGAGGAACACAAATGGGAGAATGTCTTGCCTATGTTTGCTAAAATAGAAGAATACAGAGCTACCAAGTTTTTGACAGAACATCAATCAAGCTGGTAATAGATGAATGTCAACTCTTCTTGCTGAAGAAGACCATAATGCGGTGGGTGATCACTTCCAAATCTATGATCTCTGATGATAAGATTTTTGTGTATGAACTCCAAGACCTCCAATGTAGTTTAGTTAATGACAACAAAGTGGTTAATCTTGACCATGATAGGCAGTTGGGGATTTGCGGGCTGAACACACAGGATGCGATAATTTTTTTTAGGATATACATGGAGAAAATTAAAGCCAAGAGCAATTTTACTCCTGAAGATATAACACGGTTTGCTTGGATCGAATCCATGATGTTTATTAGTAACGATCAGTTACTGAAACATGCCGAAAAGATGGTAAAGCACAGATGGAACAAGGAAGCAGTGAAGGCAAAACTCAATGCGATGAAGATCCTGAACCAATCAATAATCTAGGAACTCGCAACTGCCCACGACGCCCAAGAAAGGGGAGAAGAAGATGATGATGGGAAAGCAGCGTAATGCATTGATCAAGGCCCTATTTTTATGTGTTTTTCATGTTTATGCAAAAGACTTCGGGACATCTGTCCCAATTATACTTTGTTAGTTTCATAACTGATTTAGAGGAGGTCGAGTTTTCAGGGAGACCTCCTCTATTCTAAAAACTATAAATTAGACTAAGATGGAGGGGATAGGGGTTAGATTTTGGTTAGAATTTTGTTATTTTTTACTTAGTTTCTTTTTGGTTTGAAAAGTTCTATTTTTCTAAAGGAAGTCATCAGACTTTAAAGATCTGGAATTGAAAAGGGTTTTATACTTGTATTGATTGTGTCTTTGTTACATAAGATATATATATATATATATATATATATGTATATATACATATATATGTATATATATATATACATATATATCTATATACATATATACATATATACATATATACATATATATATATATATACATATATATATATGTATATATATATATATATACATACATATATACATATATACATATATACATATATATATATATATACATATATATATATGTATATATATATATATACATACATATATATATATATATATACATACATATATATATATATATATATACATACATATATATATATATATATATATATATATATATATATATATATATATATATATATATATATATATATAAAGCATCATATTGTTTTTTGGGAGAAAGAAAACCTTTGAGTTTTGAATCTGCACCGTGGCATATCTTTGTATATGTTGATCAAATCAAATGAAAGTGATCACCTTTTCAATGCAGAATGCTATTTCTTTTTTGAGATTCCTTATTGTGAGTTTTTAAAGGATGCGTGTTTGAAAAGAGATTTTGTCTCTCTTATCTTTTTTTTTTTTATGAACCGTAAAATTGGTGTTCTGAACTTTGTTTTAGTCACTTCTATTTCTCATGTTGAAGCATTTAGAAAGCTTATTTTTCTCTGAAATATGTGTAAATCATTAGCCTCTCATCAAAAGAATGAAGTAGGTAGCCTTACGTGCTTTCAGGTTAAAAGCATACCAGTTAGAAATTAATTAGATTATTCCCCGACTAAGTAATAGAGGGAGCTGTACCTATGAAAAAATTCAGAGGGAAGTAGTATATTACACTTACCCAACTGTTCAGTTGAACTTTTGTCTTTAAAAGAAGGCGATAGAGTTTAAAATTAATTATTTCAAATTGTTGGTGTAAATAATTATTCATCTTGGATATTATTACAGTTACTTAAGTTTACTTAGGATAATGCATTTTCATAGTAGTTTGGGTATGAGACACTTGGGTGTTTGTGCCACATTGGGATAGTGTGTGTAGGAGAAATTCCACCTTTTATGGTGTTGATCTTGTTGTTACACTCCACTCTTGTTGTTACACTCCACATTCAGTGGGTGATCCACCTCATGTGGACTATTATATTATTTCTCCTACCTACCCTTGTTTCTTATTGAGCCACATGTCATGTTTGTGTGCTCACATATCCCTAGCCTTGCCTATATAAGCAAGCTCATCTACATTGTATGTAACTATTGAACAACTATTGAATCATTGTTATTGATCATTTTCTATTGATGAGAATACAGTTTATTCTTGTCCCATATTATGTCTCTATTTTGTACATTTCATTGAGCTCTTGATCTTGGCAAAATCCAACATGGTATCAGAGCCATTTGATCTTCATTGATTCATCTTGAAGAGGCATTATTGCGATGTCAAGAGGCAGATCTAAGGAGCAACATCTTTTGGAGGTGTCCTAGACCAGATCCGACCCCGCCATTGCGTCCAGAAGGCCGTTTCCATGAATTTTGGTTATAAAGTCGGCCTATTTTGGTGAGAAAATTTTGCTTTGTTTGAGACAAATTTCCATAACTCAGGAACATCGCTGAGGTTGAAATTTTTGCTTAGAGATCTTAGGAACCCTAGGGGTGACAACACTGGATTCTTGTCCTTATACCAGATCACAAAGGAGAGAGGGAGTAATTGATAATTATCTTGAGGAATTGCAAGGGTTATCATTTGCCACAAATTTCACTCCCAAAAGAAACGCTAAAAGTAGGTCTTCCTCTCCTACCAATACCACTCCTATATCTTCCTCTTCAAGTCATTGGCAGGCACTAACACTTACTGGAGTTCAAGATCCTCCCCTTGTAACTATTTACCCTATTTTCATTATGGCCCAACCATGGGGTGCCACAGTTGGACCTATTTCCCTCGGAGCTCATAATCCACTTCCAAAAGGAGCAAGGGATGTTCTACCTAGGTTTAATGGAGATGGAAAAGTTTCCATTGAGGAACACTTGAATTCTTTTAATGTAGCTACTGGGATACTGGCAATACAATTTGAGGATGTGGCTGTTAGGCTTTTTGCTCAAACTCTTACTGAAGGGGCAGCAGATTGGTTTAGTCATCTGCGAGCGGGATCTATAACTGATTGGAAAACAATGAAAACCGCTTTTGAGAAAAGGTTCAAGAGCATTGATGATGAACACTCAGTACTGGCTCAGCTCACACAAATGAAAAAAGAAATTCATGAGCCAATGAGGGACTATGTAGCTAGGTATAATAAGATTATCCATAAAATTCCCCAGGCTAAAAGATCAACTACTGACAATCAACAATATTTCTTTATAAACTCAATGCCTTCTGATGTTGGTTTCCACCTCAGAAGAAATAGGCTAGCTGATCTCAAGACTGCACAAAATGAAGCTATAGAACTTGAAGATGACTTAATAATAGTCGGGAAATGGAGAAAGGATGTGAAAATGCATCAAGGTCAACCCCAAGCTTCCACCTCTTCAACTGATCCAGTTGTTCAAAGGCTAGTCAATGATATGATTGCTTTGAAGAGGTAGATACTGAAACTTGGAGTTTCCTACCCACAACCTTATCAAGGTATAAGCAGAAAAACCCCAAACCAGTATAATTATGGACGATCTTTGCAGTTGCCTGCTGCCTTGCAAAGATTACAAATAGAGGCTCCTCCTAAGAAGGGTGCTATGTGCTCTTTTCACCTCACTATAGACCATGATGGAGGTTCTTGTCCGGATATGATAAGACATGTTCAAATGAAAAACACAAAGGATGAACTAGGTGAGTTCTCTGAAGCAGAGAAAATTCAAGAGGTACCTGACGACTCTAGATCATTCTACCTTGAATATGAGTCAAATTCAGAAAGAGGTGGTAATATTTTGGCAACTCTTGAAGATCCTGCATGTGCAATCCTTACAAGAAATCAATGGACCTCCCAGCATGCTCATTTCACGAACTCTTCTGGAGCTAATTACAAAGGTAAAGACCCCACAAGTAATGGTTTTCCTTCTCATGCAAAGATCCCTAAGGTTAAGATTCTGCAAAAGAATCTTGAAAGTAAAAATACTTCTTCTCCTTCTCCCTCCTTTGACATAATTGAGTTTTGTAAAGCTTTGACTATTCAACTTTCCACTATGGAATATTTGAAACTGAACCTGAAGGAACTAGACAAACTGGTCAAGTATGTAAAAGGAGATTCTTCTTTAGACTCCTTAGTGCATGAATGTGTGGGGCATAGTGATTTGTTTGCTACTGAAAAACCTATGTCTGTCCCATGCCCTTTCATTGACTTGGTTAATCCCTGTGCTTTTCATAATGTTGAAGATAGGCTTGAAATTGAGGTTCTGAAACCTGAACCTTTCTACATATCCCTTCTCCTGAATGGTCAAAAGCTTAGCAATTGTATAATAGATTCAAGAGCATTAGATAACATAATGCCTTCATCTGTTTCTAGGTCCTTAGGTTTAACTCTTACTAAGACATTTGGGAGATGTTATTCAATGGATGAGAAGTAGGTCCCTCTTATTGGACAGGTAAAGGATGTCCACGCAGTGCTAGAAACATGTCCTGATAAAAGGGTAAAATTGACTATTCTGGTTGCTGACATTCCAACAAGTTATGGGATGCTTTTGAGTAGAACTTTTTATAAGGAACTTGGAGGTGAAATTAAGATGGACTAGTCAGAAGCTATCATTCCACTTGGGAAATAGAAAATCAAACTTGAACCTGAACCAAAAAATAAATACACAGTCTTTCCCTCTGATAATCCTAAAGCCCATATTCTGTTTCAAGAATGTGAATTTGGAAACTATCTCATCCTTGTGCCTGATGAAAAAGAATTTAAAGAAGTAGTTGATGATCATGGTGGATTGTAGCATATGGAATTTGATGGAAGTTGCGCCAATTCTTGCTCTGAAGCCGGGGTAGTTTTGCTCTCCCCAAATGGTAACATTTTTCCTTTTTCTTTCAAGTTGGATTTTAAGAATACTAATAATACTGCGGAGTATGAGGCATTATTGTTAGGATTAAATGAAGCCAAGTGTAAAGGTATTAAATTTCTCAAAGTTAAGGGGGATGCGAAGCTGATTGCTAGACACGTGAGAAATGTCTATTCAGTTAAGAATGATAGATGAGATAGAATTTTTTGATGCCTTCTTGATTGAAGCTATACCAAGGGATCAAAACACTAGGGTGGATTCGTTGGCCGTTTCAATGTAATGTCCCCTTCTCATTGATGACCTTCTAGTGGTCCAATAGCCTATTCCTGAGACCCGTAGGCTAGGTGGAATGAAGAATGAGGGTCCAACATTGATGAAGCAAGGGCTTACTATTTTTAGTAAGTCAAGGAATGGCCATTCTGGTGTCACTGCCATACTGAGCTCTCTATGTTTTGCCTCTGGACATGATGATCATGTTTTTTTGAGCAGTAGTTCTTGACTTACTATTTTTAGTAAGTGGCTGTGTGGCACAATTCTATTTTTGGCAGTTGACAGGGTTCTAATTTCTGCAGTAGTTTTGTGGTCGTCCGGGCTCAATTTCATCCTGGTTGTGATAATAATCAGTATGGGAGTCATTTGCGACATAATTAAATATTAATTCCTTATCCTAAGGTTAATATTTAATTAATCTGATTATTGGCTACTGGTTTATTAAATGTGGGATTAATGCCTATTTTATCCTGAATTGTGGCAAAATTCATGTGTACTATGGGATGTCGAAATATTTTAGGAGAACAATAATTCATGTTGCATCTCCATTATGTGCCAAGTGATTTACGTGGGCCCTCCCCCTTTTTGGTGTGAGTCTTAACTTTGGAAGAAAGTGGCGCTACACTTGGGTCCACTTGTAGTGGAATGAAATTCAAATGCAAGGCATGGAATTTGGAGGGATGGCATTTGGATTTGAAGAGTGAAGTTATAAATATGAGGCTTGGGCTCCCATTTGCACTATCTTGAAAATTTGTAATGTTATGCTGTCGGTTTGGCGATAGAACTTGAGGCTTTAGAGTGCGTCTCCCTAGTGCTACTTGGTTTCGTACTTGAAATACAATACCTAGCCGTGCA
Organism: Cryptomeria japonica; assembly: GCF_030272615.1. Classification (NCBI taxonomy): domain Eukaryota; kingdom Viridiplantae; phylum Streptophyta; class Pinopsida; order Cupressales; family Cupressaceae; genus Cryptomeria; species Cryptomeria japonica. Next base: position 51,602,481 of record NC_081411.1, read on the forward strand.
TTGTATTCTCCTACATTCTCAGAGTTTACCATAGACATTTTTGGTGTTGAAGTGATTCTAGAGACTCGCTGGTTTTGCCTGTGGCTGAAGCATATTTTTGATCACACCTCTTTGCTGAAGTGATTGACGGTTATGGGTATCAGGTCTATCTTCCTTCCCAGCACTGGCGATAAACTTTGCAAGTTTATAGCACGTTTGTTTGAGTTTTGAATTTATTATGCCAAATGGAAATTCTTAGGCTAGGCATGGGTTTTTTGTGTTGCATTGGGATGCATGCAAAATAAATAAGGGCTTGTTTAGGGTGTGGTTTTGATTGGTTGTCATTGCTTATGATGTACGGTGGGTTAGGGATTGGCTTGAGTTGATTTGGATGTAAAATGAGGGAGTTATGAGTATTTTGGTATTTCGATAAGCTGTTGGTTTGTACTTTCAACCTGCAGATCAGTGTAACAAAAAATTATAGTCATGTTGTAGAAATCTGCAATTATTCTTCTCATCTCATCTCTATGTTGTAAGGTTGTTTCAGTAGTACGGATCATCCCTACTTTCTGCTTTCATTTGTATTTCCCACTGCATAAGTGGAAGAGGCTGGCTTGCCACCTTCTAAGTTTTGTAATTCAGTTTTTGTACTCAGTCCTCCCGCTGAATAAGTGGTCAAGTGATAAGTTCAATACAATGGTCTTCCTACTTAAATATGCGGTAGAGTGATAGCTTAATGTAATGTCCTCCCACTGAAATACATGGTAGAGTGATTGAATTTTAGTTTCTTGTCATTTTCCCTTGGTCAGTTTATCGCCAAGAGTTTGGTTTCTATCTTGTTGGATAAGCAGAAGGGGCTAGCTTGCTGCCCAGGCATTGTAATTTCAGTTTGATTATTGTTGCCAACGATCCCCGGAACATTGTATGCTCTCACCCTCCCAGACTAGGCTCTGGGTGAACAAAAGGTGGAAGGGTTCCTTTTCAGTAGTTTGGATTATTTCTCTAATCTTAACGGGATATTTGTTGTGGATGAATTATTATTGGCCTAAAAACAAAAAAAAAAATTACTGGGATATTACAGTGGTATCAAAGCTAGTTTTCCTGCCAGCCTGTGAGAGTCAGTGGGTTTAGAAGTCTCCATGAGTGATAGAGAGGTTAGATACTACAACCGAGAGAAGAAGAGACAACGGTTTCAGATTCCTATAGTGCCCGAAGAGGACACATTTTTAGAAGTACTGAGAAACAGAGGGAAGGATCTAGATACCTTAGATTTAGTGGATTCAATGGTAGATAAGACTACAGAACCAAATGAGGCACTTGATAAGAAGGCAGAGAGGCAATTCAATGCCATGATGGACATGATGTCTCTATTGGTGGCCAATCTCAACCAGAACATTGTTGGGGTCCCCAATCAACCCAACAATGGACCAGATGCCAGCACTTCTAATGCTCTTGTAGGCAATGGAAATGAGAGTAACAATGGAGGTTCAACCTCAAGGCCTTTACAACCTATATTTCTGCCAAGAGAAGTACAACAAGCTGAAATAGAGATACCCACAACTGATGAAATAAGGAACAACTACATGGAGTATGCTTCTCTTCTTGGTGAGATCTGAGATATCCTAACTCTAGATTAGTTTATGAATCAGAAAATGAAGAGAGGAAGGAGGAATGACTATAAGTTTGCTACCCCAAGATATTTTTAGCAAGCTCTTGGAAGAGTGACCTAAGCACACTTTGATGGAAGCGCTAAGGGTACAGCTAGAGCATGGGTACAGAAGTTGGACAATTACTTGTCCTTGAGGCCTATGCCGGAGGAGGACGCCATCAAGTTTACTACCTTGCACTTGGATGGAGTGGTCCATGAATGGTGGTACCATGGGTTGGTAACCCTTGGTCATAACTTAATCACCACCTATGCTGATTCCACAACAAGCTGATTGAGAGATTCGACACCAGGGATCCAGAGGTGAAGTTTAGAGAACTTGCACAACTCAGGCAGCAAGGTTCATTGGACACTTACATGATTGAATTTCAAAACCTATCAATCATGGTGAGTAGCATTTTAGAGAAGCAGTTGGTTTTCCTTTTCACTGAAGGACTTGAAGAACCTTTGAGAGGATGGGTCAAACCTTTTGATCCGCTCACCCTGGCAGAAGCTATAAAAAAATCTAGAATTATGAAGTTGGCTGCCCCAAAGAGTAAAATTCAGTCCAAGCCTTTCCCTTTTAGAAAGGACAAGAAGAAATTCATGAATCAGACCAAAAGGCTCCCTTTGCATATGGATGATGGGCTCTGTCAAGAGATTCGGAGAAAGAATCTTTGTTATTCTTGCATAGAACCTTGGGTTCCCAGACATAGGTGCCATGGAAAAGGGAATTTGCATCAGATAGAATGCTATTCAGAAGATGGGTTAGATTCTGAAATTTTAGAATAGAAAATAGAAGTTGAGGACATCAAGTATGAAGAGGGTCTTGAAGGGCCTGAATTTGGGTTAGAAGATAGAGGAGTGGTTGCTCAACTCTCAAGCATTCACAAAAATGAGTCTTTCAGAGTTCGGGGAGTGATTGGAGAGCATCATGTCATAGCTCTCATTAACACAAGTGCAACACGTAACTTCATTGATGAAAGGATTGTCGTAAAAAAGGGACTAGTGGCAGAGGAAGTTGAGGGCTTCAAAGTCATGGTAGTAGATGGCTCCACCGTATCCTATAACCGAGTGATTTCCAACATGTCTCTGAAGCTGGGAAATCATGAAATCATAGATGATTTCTTTGTGGTGAGTATTGGAGGGATTGATGATGCAGTCCTTAGGATTCAATGGCTGAGAGCTCTTGGTGAGATCACACTAAACCTACAAACCATGGAGTTGAAATTCATGTCTAAAGGAAAGAAGGTAGTTTTGATAGGAATGTCGCATGGGGGACTTAAAGTGGTATCCTTGAAAAGAATGGAAAGGGTAATCCACCATAATCAGGTGGAGTGGGTAGCGGAGTGTTTGATAATGCCTTCCAATCCCTTGGTGGATAAGGGCAGTTGTTCCTTAGATATTTCAACAATGGTCAAGGATAGAAGCAAGATCATGGTAATGCCTTCAGAACCACAACAAGAGCACATAAATTATCCTAAAGACATTCAAGCTTTGATAACTAAGAGAAACAAGGTGCTCAAAAATCCCCCTCCTGGCAGACCCCCTGAAAGAGGTGCCGAACACATTATTGAGCTTGAAGAGAGAGCTAAGCCCATCATGACTACTCTTTACTGATATCCCAAGAAGTAGAAGGATGAGATTAAAAAAGAAATTCAGGAATTTCTTGACATGGGTTATATACGGCCTAGCAAAAGCCCCTTTGCTTCGGTTGTTGTTTTGGTGAGAAAGAAGGATGGGACCATGCACATGTGTTTGGATTACAGAGCCCTAAATCAGAAAACCATAAAGAATTGGTATCCTATTATGAGAATTAATGAGATCATTGACGAGCTACATGGGGCAGTATTCTTTTCCAAGATTGACCTCAGATCGGGGTACCATCAGATTAGAACAAGAGCTTCAGATGTGGAGAAGACTGCTTTCAGATGCCACTTTGGGAACTTTGAGTTCATAGTCATGCCCTTCAGTTTGACTAATACTCCTACTACATTCCATTCATGCATGAACAAAATCTTCAAAGAACAGTTGAAGAGTGTTGATATTTTTTGATGACATCCTAATTTTCAGCAAGTCTTGGAAAGAACATTTACAATAGTTGGATGAAGTGTTGGGCATATTAGAATCAGAGTCCCTATTTGCCAAGGAGCCCAAATGTGAGTTCGAGATGGAAGAGTTGCTCTAACTTGGCCACATTATCAGTGCAAGTGGTGTGAAGGTGGATCCCGAAAAGATTACGGCCATCCTTGATAGGCCTACTCCCAAAAACATAACACATTTGAGGGGATTTTTGGGATTGTGTGGATTTTATCAAAGGTTTGTGAAGGGATATTCTCAGTTGGTGGCCCCCCTTATAGATCTCACAAAGAAGGGAGCTTTTGAATGGTCCAAAAAGGCACAACCAACATTTGAGCAGTTTAAAGGGATCATGAGTTCCTGCCCAGTTTTAGCATTGCCTGATTTCACCAAGCCATTTAAGCTACAGTGTGATGCATCTGGAGAAGGTGTTGGTGCAATCCTCATGTAGGATAAGCACCCTATAGTCTTTAAGAGTAGAAATTTGAGAGGTCCCGAGAGACTATATTCCATTTATGACAAGGAAATGCTTGCCATAATGCATGCCCTTACAAAATTCAGACAGTATCTGGTGGGGAGTAAGTTCATTGTTAAGACTGACCACAATAGTCTTAAACACATCATGCATCAAAAGGATCTGAATGAGAGACAATAGAAATGGGTGAGTAAGCTACAAGCTTACGATTTCCATATTGAGTATGTTAAGGGTAAAAACAATGTGGTGGCAGATGCCTTATCTAGGAGACCCCATTTAAGCTCACTTTGCGAGTTTACTACTGATTGGAGAGAGTTGTTGCTTGCTGATTATGCCAAAAATCAGTTTGCAACCAGCCTTATAGAAGGTACTTTTCATGATGAAAGGTACAAATTGGTTGAGGGATTGATCCTGTACAAGGGAAGAATCTTCATAGTAGCTGAATCCTAGTTAAAAGAGAAGATTTTGAAGACTTTTCATGACATTCCCCTTGCTGGTCACCAAGGTTATTTCAAGACATATAGGTAGATCAAGGAGAGATTCTCTTGGAAGGGACTTAAAAAAGATGTTTTGAAGTACATTAAGGAGTGTCATACATGTCAGAGGAACAAAGATGAGCACACTCTACTAGCTAGTTTGTTACAACCCTTGCCTATTCCCGGTCAAAAATGGGAAAGTATTTCCATGGATTTCATCATGGGGTTGCCTCAGGCTCAAGGGAAGGATAGTATCTATGTGGTGGTGGACAAACTTACAAAGTTTGCTCATTTATTTGCCATCACCAACTCTTTTACAATAGCACAAGTTGTTGAAGTGTTCTTTCGGGAGGTGTTCAAATTACATGGTTTACCGAAGAACATTGTGAGTGATAGGGACAACAAGTTCCTAAGTGCTTTTTGGCAGGAGATTTTCAGATTGTGTGGTACTGTGCTCACTCCAAGCACTGGTTATCACTTTCAAACTGATGGGTAGACCAAGATAGTGAATAAGTGGTTGGAAGGTTATCTTAGAAACTATGTCTCAGAGCAGTAGAATACTTGGGTGAGATGGCTTCACCTAGGGGAGTATTGTTACAATTCCTCCTATCATATGTCCATTCGGATGTCACCATTCATGGCACTCTATGGTTATGAAGCTCCTAGCTTCGTAAACTTGGTATTTGGTGATAGAAAGACCCCTTAGGCAAAGGATATGATGCAACAAAGTTAGGATATTCTGAGGATTTTGAAGGACAATCTCCAACATGCATAGAATCAGCAGAAGTTATATACTGATCAACAACGTATTGAGCGCACCTTTGAGGTGGGCAACATGGTGTATTTGAGGCTCCATCCCTATAGACAATCTACTCTCAAGAAGAGTGGGGTTGAGAAATTTAAGCCTCAATTCTATGGGCCTTTTAGAGTTAGCAGAAGGGTTGGAGAAGTGGCTTATGAGTTGGAATTACCAGCAAGCAACAAGATCCATAATGTATTTCATGTGTCTTGCCTTAAGAAGGCTTTGAGACATAATGTTGTTGCTTCAGCCGAGTTACCTCCGCTTGATGAGGAGGGAGAGTTGGTTTTGGTTCCGGAAGCTATTCTTGAATTGAGAGAACGGTCTTTGAGGAGAAGAGTGATCAGGGAATACTTGATCAAATGGAAGAATCTACCAACAAAGGATGCTATGTGGGAAAATGAGGAGATTTTATTGCATCTAGCCTTACAGTTGCTTGAGGACAAGCAATTTTGGGGAGGGCAGACTCTAATGTCCCCTTCTCACTGATGACCTTCCAGTGGTCCAATAGCCTATTCTGGAGACCTGTAGGCTAGGTGGAATGAAGAATGAGGGTCCAACATTGATGAAAGAAGAACTTACTATTTTTAGTAAGTCAGGGAATGGCCATTCTAGTGTTACTGTCCTACTGAGCTCTCTATGTTTTGCCTTTTGACGCGATGATCATGTTTTTCTGAGCAGTAGTTCTTGACTTACTATTTTTTGTAAGTGGCTGTGTGGCATAGTTCTATTTTTGGCAGTTGATAGGGTTCTGATTCTGTAGCAGTTTTGTGGTCGTCTGGGCTTAGTTTCATCCTGGTTGTGATAATAATCAGTACGGGAGTCATTTGCGACATAATTAAATATTAATTCCTTATCCTAAGGTTAATATTTAATTAATCTGATTATTAGCTATTGGTTTATTAAATGTGGGATTAATGCTTATTTTATCCTAAATTATGGTGAAATTCATGTTTATTATGGGATGTCGAAATATTTTAGGAGAACATTAATTCATGTTGCATCTCCATTATGTGCCAAGTGATTTACATGGGCCCTCCCCCTTTTTGGCGTGAGTCTTGACTCAGGAAGAAAGTGGCGCTACACTTGGGTCCACTTGTAGTGGAATGAAATTCAAATGCAAGGCGTGGAATTTGGAGGGATGGAATTTGGATTTGAAGAGTGAAGTTATAAATATTAGGCTTGGGCTCCCATTTGCACTATCTTGAAAATTTGTAATGTTATGCTGCTAGTTTGGTGACAGAACTTGAGGCTTCGGAGTGTGTCTCCCTAGTGCTACCCGGTTTCATACCTGAAATACAGTACCTAGTTGTGCATTGTATTCTCCTACATTCTCAGAGTTTACCATAGACATTTTTGGTGTTGAAATGATTCTGGAGACTTGCTGGTTTTGCTAGTGGCTGAAGCATATTTTTGATCACACCTCTCTGCTAAAGTGACTGACGGTTATGGGTATCAGCTCTATCTTCCTTCCCAGTATTGGCAATAAACTTTGTAAGTTTATAGCACGTTTGTTTGAGTTTTGAATTTATCATGCCAAATCAAAATTCTTAGGCTAGGCATGGGTTTTCTATGTTGCATTGGGATGCATGCAAAATAATCAAGGGCTTGTTTGGGGTGTGGTTTTGATTAGTTGTCATTTCTTATGATGTACGGTGGGTTTGGGACTAGTTTGAGTTGATTTGGATGTAAAATGAGGGAGTTATGAGTATTTTGGTATTTCGATAGGCTACTAGTTTGTACTTTCAACCTGTAGATCAGTGTAACAGAAAATTATAGTCATGTTGTAGAAATCTGTAATTATTCTTCTCATCTCATCTCTATGTTGTAAGGTTGTTTTAGTAGTACTGATCATCCCTTCTTTCTACTTTCATTTGTAATTCCCACTGCATAAGTGGAAGAGGCTGGCTTGCCGCCTTCTAAGTTTTGTAATTCAGTTTTTGTACTCAATCCTCCTGCTGAATAAGTGGTCGAGTGATAAGTTCAATACAATGGTCCTCTCGCTGAAATATGCAGTAGAGTGATAGCTTAATGTAATGTCCTCCTTCTGAAATACATGGTAGAGTGATTGAATTTCAATTTCTTGTCATTTTCCCTTGGTCAGTTTACCGCTAAGAGTTTGGTTTCTATCCTGCTAGATAAGCAGAAGGGGCTGGCTTGCCACCTAGGCATTGTAATTTCAGTTTGATTATTGTTGCTAATGATCCCTGGAACATCATATGCTCTCACCCTCCCAGACTGGGCTCTCGGTGAACAAAAGGTGGAAGGGTTCTCTTTTAGTAGTTTGGATTATTTCTCTAACCTTAACGGGTTATTTGTTGTGGATGAATTATTATTGGCCAAAAACAAAAGAAAAATTACAGGGATATTACATTCAGCCTCTCTTTTGTTACCACACCCAGACTTTAAGGATGATTCATATAGGATTGAAATGATTTATAGGCCTAGTGTCCCTGATAATGTAAACTATTGGCAAGTATTTGATACAGATGCTTAGATCAAAGACTTTTTGGAATGCGCTCATTCATTCTCCCAATCATATTTTGAAGGTTCTGAAAATAATTGCAAGGAATTTAGTTTAGATTCGTGTGTTGATTCTGAAAACAATTTCATTTAGCTTAAAGGGAACAAAATTCCAAAAGGGCTAGTGACTTTGGAGATATTTTTCACCCGAAATGATGCGTTCATAGGCAAGAAAGCTCTTGAGGATAATGAGAAAGGAAGTTGTGAAAAGATTAATCTGGGTGATGAATCTAATTCTAAGGTGGTAACAATTGGCAAATGTTGCTCCTCTGAGGAAAAACAAATTCTTAGTGGGCTATTGAAGGAATACATTGATGTTTTTGCTTGGTCCTATGATGATTTGAAGGAGTTTAGGGATGGATATTTTCAAGATCAAATCTCGTTGAAGCCTGATGTTTCTTCTTTCAGACAGAAATTGAGAAATTTTAATCCCATGATGGCAGACACAATTTTTAAGGAAGTAGATAAAATGATTAAAGCCATAATCATATATCCAATTCATCACTCTACTTGGGTAGCCAACATTGTGCCCATGAGGAAGAAGAATGGAGAGATTCAGATTTGTGTAGATTTTCGCAACTTGAATCAGGAAAGCCTTAAGGACAACTATGCCTTACCCAATATAGATCATATTCTGTAGACGGTATCTGGGTCAGAAATGATGTTGATGTTAGACAATTTTTCTGGTTACAATCAAATTAGTGTTGCAAAGAATGAACAAAATAAGACAACCTTCATCACTCCGTGGGGAACATTCGCATATAATTGTATGCCATTTGGTTTGATAAATGCTGGAGAAACCTTTCAAAGGGCTATGGATTCTTCTTTTAAGGATTTTCATGACAAAATTATTGTTGTTTACCTAGACGACTTGACAATGTTTTCTAAAGAAAGGAAGAATCATCTCAAGGATCTGAGGGTAGTCCTGCAACGCTGTCGAGAGCATGGAATCTCCTTGAACCCAAAGAAGTCAATTTCTATGTAACTAAGGGTTAATTATTGGGGCATATCATTTCAAAAGAAGGTGTCAAGATTGATCCGGAGAGAGTCAATGTAATTCAACATCTCAGCTTGCCTTCAAATCGGATTGGAGTAAGGCCTTTTTTTGGCTAGGTGAATTTCTTAAGACGGTTTGTACCCAAATTTGTGGAAACTACCAAACATATCATTAGCATGTTGAGTGAAAGGTATACTTTCAAATGGATTGAAGAAGCCAAAGAAGCTTTTGAAAAAATCAAGAGTTCAGTTGCAAATGCGCCTACTCTCATCAACCCGGATTTCAAAAAGGATTTCATTTTATACTGCTACGCCTCAGAACATACAATGTTTGGAATACTGTTACAAATGGATGAATCTAAGATAGAAGCACCTATAGCGTTCATGAGCATTCCACTCAAGAAGCATGAGCTTAAGTATTCGCTTTCAAAGAAACAAGCCTTTGCTATGGTCAAAGCTATAAAACAATTCCGATATTACATTCTGCAGTCTCAATCTGTGGTTTTTGTTCCAAATTCCATAGTGAAAAGCATTTTAACTCAACAAGAGGTCGAACTCAATAAAATAGCAACATGGGTAACAAAAATCTAGGAATATGATCTAGACATTCACCCTACAAAGACAGTCAAAGGACAAGGCTTATGTAAATTGATAGCAGAAAATGAGGTGGAAACATGAAAAGAGTTACCATTGACCCTATTTATTAGATTACAAGATACTTGGTTTTCTGATGTGGCCTACTATTTGACTTATGGCAGCTGCCCAAGTCATTTGTCAGCAAAGGAGCAAAGGAATCTTAAGTTAAAGGCTGCTAAGTATGTTATTTGGTAGGATGTCCTATACAAAAAAGGTTTGGATGGAACATACTTAAGGTGTGTGGATAAGCCTCAACAGCAAAAACTTCTGGAGGTTTATCATGATGAAGCCTGTGGTGGGTATTTCTCATCCTCTGTAACTGCCTTCAAGATTTTAAGGAATTGCTTTTATTGGCCTGGCGTGTTTCGAGATGCGTATATTTATGTTAAGGAATGTGAAAAATGCTAACTCTTTTCCAGGAAACCACATTTAGTGGCTCTGCCTCTAAGGCCTGTGGTAATAGATGAACCCTTCAAACAATGGGGTATTAATTTCATTGGGCTGATAAATCCTCATTCCAGTGCTGGGCATATGTACATTTTGACAGCAACTGATTATTTTACCAAGTGGGTGGAGGCTATTCCCACTAAAAAGGAAAACTCAGAGGTCGTGTGTAACTTTCTCAAAGATTTCATCTTGGTCCATTTTGGAGTTCTTCAAAAGATTGTTGCAAATAACGCATCTTATTTCTCCTCTGAAGAACTAACTATGTTTTGCTATGAACATTAGATTACCCTCTCACATTTCTCTGATTACTTTCCATAGGGTAATGGACTAGCAGAATCGAGCAACAAGAACTTGATAGTGATTATGAAGAAGTTGGTTGACGAAAATGCTTGAAATTGGCATAAGAAGGTATATGAAGCTTTATGGGCAGACAAAATTATGCCTAAAAGAGCCTTCATAATGGCACCTTTTGATCTTGTGTATGGGATCGACGCAAAACTTTCTTTGCCCCTGGAATTGTCAGCAGCCAAGTTTCAGATAGTAGTGGAGGATTCTTTTTTCAGAATGCTCTAGAGAAGAGGGTTATGTATCTAATGAAGTTGGAGGAAGAAAGAGAGATGTTGGTGGATAGAATTATAGAGCATCAGAATAGAGTGAAGAGGATTTTTGACATGAGAGCTCAACCAAGAGGTTTTCTTAAAGGAGATGAAGTACTTTTATGGGATAAAAAAAAAGAACCAAAGGGTGCCCATGGCAAATTTGACTCATTATGGAAAGGCCCATTCAAGATCTATGAAGTGGTGGGATAAAATGCTTTTAGACTCAACTACTCCAATGGAACAATTATGCCCTATACTTACAATGGGCAAGATCTCAAGCTCTACAAACTGTGAAACCTGTGGTTGGGATTTCTTGTATATAGTAGTTTAGGTGTTTTGTTTCATGTCTGTTTAGGTGTAGGTCTTCCTTTGTTCCCTTATCTATTTTTGGCCATGCGAAACCAGAGATTTAGAGTTCTTTGCATTTTCCTTCGAAAAATACAATCCCCAGTCAGAGCCAATGTTACTGCATCATTTATCATTCACGACAGGAGTAAATCACCCTATAAAATTTCATTCAGAGTCCTTGTCTTTCTTGCAATGCCTCAGTTAAGTCCTTAATCCATTTGTAAATTGTCTTTAAATCAAAATTGTTGAGTTTTAGTAATTGGTCAAACTCCGTGAACACATTGAACCATTTTGAACTGGGTTCATTAGGTTCATTTAGGTTCCGCGGGTTCTTAGGTGTCTTGGGGGTTTTTCATACTAACAATCTCTTAAAGTGTTTTGCAGTGGTTCCTTATTGGTCTCGTTCGGTGATGTGTTATCTCATCTCTCTTCAGGCGTTGAACTCTTTGAACCTAGTTCAAAAGGTTCATATGTGTTCAATATGTTCAACACAGTTCAAATGGTCAGCAACACATGACATAGTTAATCCTTTTAGAAAAGATTTCTCCTGGGTGCGGTGTACGCCTTGAACTACTTGAACCCCAATGAAGTCTATTTAGAATGTTCATGTGTGTTCAAATTTGGTGGGTCCCATGAGTTAAAAGAATTGATGGTGCATTTATTGCCAAGTATGAAGAAGGTGAACCATATCTTGGGTGACGTCAATTATTGGAGTTTCAAAGCAAGTAATCATTTCGAGAACTGGTGGCTACTTCAAAAATGCTGCCATGCATTCAATGCATGTGTGCAATGTCCAATCCACAAGCTCAATACACTTAAACTGACGATTGGAATTATTGCACTTAATAAGTCCGCATTATTGCTCTTGCTATAAGGTATGAGAAGATTTATTCTTTGAAAATTTGTTCCTCCTCGCCGCGGTGTTATTTTTCTTGGATAGAAGGTTTGTTTGCTAGTAGTCATCTGGTTACTCTCAACTGTGAAGGTGAGCCCATTTCTTGTCCTCTCCAGTGATTTTTACCTGCATTTCTTCTCTTGTAGTAAGGTTTTTTGAAAGAAAATAAGGCTTGTCATTTATGAATTATGAAGTCCACGTTGCACTTGTTCGGGAATGTTTTTAGTCTTGCATGTACAAAGCCCATACTCAACGATATCGACCTTAAAGGGGAAAATCTTAAAGTTATAAAAGAAAGGGTGTTCAAGGGAATTGATGGTTCCTTTGGTGTGGAAGTTTTGAGTAGTGGTCTCATAGAGGTGGTAGCCTTTCCCCCAGCTATCCCTTGCCCAGAATTGGTTAGGGAATGTATTGCTAGGTATAATCCAGCCTCCGAAACCATTAGGAGAGACAATGGTGAAACTCTCCTTGCCATTAACCAAATTTCCTCTATTTTCAAGCTACCTGACTACCAGTTCTCAAACTTTTCTCCCGTCTAGTCAATCACTGAGTTCAATGCAGACAGAATCGGGCACAAAAATAATGTAGCAAAATATTGGTTGAAGGTTCTTCAAAGGGGTGGTTCCAGATTGCCCAAGAATCCCAGTAAGAATCATATGCTGCCTCACATTCACGATGTCATGTTACTGTTGCACTAAGTCAGAGGCTTTGCAGAAGCCTACAGTTTCAACGAATGGATTTATTGCTATGTGCAGCTAGTATTAGAAGGGAAGCAATACCTTGATTGGGCAGAGCTGATTGCTGATTCAATGAGGAAGCAGCTGAGTATGGCCAAACAATTTAAGCAGAATTTCTTCATGTCTTCGTATCTTATATACTGTTTGGCATGTGTTAAGGAGATAGTTGGAATACCTAGACAACCCACTAAGGAGGAGGTCCTCGTATATGATTTTTACCCTATGTTGCAAAAGGATAATTCCTTGCAAGACTTTAGGAGGGTACACAATGCCTTTCTAGGAGATTTGTGCTATGAATTGAAGAATATGAAAACCAAAAGAATTTCTAAGGATGCACAGGAATTGGTGAAGAGGTTTGGCAGCTTCTTTATCTAGTTTCCTCGCTTCTGCTATATAAGGATAGGTGGTTTTGAGGAAGAGCCCTTCAAGCTTCCTCATTTTTGTTCAGATTGTTTTGTTTTAGTAGAGATATGTAGGCAGTTGACTACTGTGATTAAAAAGGCTCAACCTGGGGACAAATGGGAGGGTCATTTTGTCATTCAGTTAGGTATGCTATCCTGCAGTTCAATGTCAGACGCTTTGAGTATTGGAGCGGACCTGAAGAACTTCAATTTTCCCCTGTACCATGAAAGGAAAGGTTTTGATGATAAGGGTTTCTCTCAAAGTCTTGGTCTAATGTCGTATCTCCCATTTCCACAATTAGAGGACTTCTGGGAGGATTGCAGTGATGAAATCGAGGTGTTAAAAAGGGGAAACATGAGGTTGGTGTTGGAGAAAATCATTTCATTGCAGGTAAAGCTTGACATAGACGGGCTTGAAGAAGATTATCTGGAATTGTTTGAACCTGGATACTTAGCTCAAGCCGAAACCGAAGTGTCCTGTATCAATTGGGATGAGGAAGAAGAGGACGATATACAGCTGAAAACAAAAAGGGTTTTGGAGAGAACCACATAATGGATTGAAAGGAAGAAAGTAGTGAAATTAGGCACCAAGTCTAACTCTGTGAGAAATAGTGAGGTTACTCTGTGTTCACCAAAGCATTTTTCTAATAATGCTCTATGCTTGTTCATGCAGGTAAGGATAAAAATCCACCTCAGGTTATACACAAGTCTAATCCAGCTTTGGATTTCTCCACTCCTTGACATACTCGGTCACGAAGTGCTGGTCAGAGAAGGATGGATCAAGCTAAGGATACAGAGGTGAATGATAAGATTCTTGAAGCTCAGATATTTGAGGTTGAAGATCTGTATAGTGACATTGCTAATGCTCTGGATTCCCATGCGGTTACCATAGCTATGACACCACCCTCCAAAATGATCGAAGGAGCAACTAGTTCCAGTGCAACACCTAAGTGGCTGACCGCTTCGGTGAACAAAAAATGAAGTTCCATTCCTGTGACTATTCCAATTCAAGATATGGTTGTTAAGTACATAGAGAAGGGCCCCAAGACAAAAAGGTTCAAAACAACTGCTCGATTAGATAGTGATGAAGGGACTAGAAAGTGGGTTGTTGAGATTGCCTCATACAAGCCCAAGGAAGAGGACAAGGAAGTCAGTGCAGAAGATTTTGAGGTCACTAAGGTGGAGCTAGGAAACATGAGTAGAGATTTAGATAACCATTTCTTCCAGGTATCTGCAAAGAAAATGCTCACCAGGTCAGAGAAAGATGGGCAGAAAAGAGAGAGCTAAAGCAACATATAAGCATCCTTGCTCAATTTATTGACAACATCGGTTGCTTCGGAGCACTTCCTATATCCCATGCTATAGAGAGATTTGATCCTACTTTGCTAGAGAACAAAAAGCTAATGAGTCAGGTTCAAGAAGCTAAAAGCATTGCAGAGGCTATTGAAAGATGGATTGAAGGAGTAATTAAAGACAGAGAAAAGTATATCACAAAATCCCAGAAATTATGTGATGATATGGAGAGCCTCATTGTGGAGATTCAAAACTAGGTTTTGCCATATAAGAAAGAGGAACACAAATGGGAGAATGTCTTGCCCTTGTTCACTAAAATAGAAGAATACAAAGCTACCAAGTTTTTGATAGAACATTCAATCAAGCTGGTAACAGATGAATGTCAACTATTCATGCTGAAGAAGACCATAATGTGGTGGGTGCTCACCTTCAAATCTATGATCTCTGATGCTAAGACTTCTGTGTATGAACTCCAAGACCTCCAATGCAGTTTAGTTAATGACAACAAAGTGGTTAATCTTGACCACGGTTGGCAGTTGGGGATTTGCGGGCTAAACACGCAGGATGCGATAAAATTTTTCAGGATATACATGGAGAAAATCAAAGCCAAGGGCAATTTCACTCCTGAGGATATAACATGGGTTGCTCGGATCGAATCCATGACATTTATCGATAATGATCAGTTACTGAAACATGCCGAAAAGATGGTAAAGCACATATGGAACAAGGAAGCGGCGAAGGCAAAACTCAATGCGATGAAGATCCCAAACCAATCAATAATCTAGGAACTCACAACTGCCCACGACACCCAAGAAAGTGGAGAAGGAGATGATGATGGGAAAGCAACATAACGCGTTGATAAAGGCCTTGTTTTTATGTGTTTTTCATGTTTATGCAAAAGACTTCGGGACATCTGTCCCAATTATACTTTGTTAGTTTCATAACTAATTTAGAGGAGGTTGAATTTTCAGGGAGACCTCCTCTGTTCTAAAAACTATAAATTAGATTAAGATGAAGGGGATAGGGGTTAGATTTTGGTTAGAATATTGTTAGTTTTTACTTAGTTTCTTTTTGGTTTGAAAAGTTCTATTTTGCTGAAGGAAGTCATCAGACTTTAAACATCTAGAATTGAAAAGGGTTTTATACTTGTATTGATTGTGTCTTTGTTACATAAGATATATATATATATATATATAAAGGATCATACTGTTTTGGGAGAAAGAAAACCTTTGAGTTTTGAATCTGCACCGTGGCATATCTTTGTATATGTTGATCAAATCAAATGATAGTGATCACCTTTTCAATGCAGAATGTTATTTCTTTTTTGAGATTCCTTATTATGAGTTTTTAAAGGATGCGTGTTTGAAAAGAGATTTTGTCTCTCTTATCTTTATTTTTTTATGAACCATAAAACTGGTGTTCTGAACTTTGTTTTAGTCACTTCTATTTCTCATGTTGAAGCATTTAGAAAGCTTATTTTTCTCTGAAATATGTGTAAATCATTAGCCTCTCATCAAAAGAATGAAGTAGGTAGCCTTACGTGCTTTCAGGTTAAAAGTATACCAGTTAGAAATTAATTAGATTATTCCCCGACTAAGTAATAGAGGGAGCTGTACCTATGAAAAAATTCAGAGGGAAGTAGTATATTACACTTACCCAACTATTCAGTTGAACTTTTGTCTTTAAAAGAAGGCAACAGAGTTTAAAATTAATTATTTCAAATAAAGGCAAAATCCGTTCACTAACACGGGTTAATGTGCTTAAGGCTACGCCAAAGTCCCAATGTGTCTACTCTTTTTTGTCATGGAGTGCTTCACTTATTGGGATAGCAGTTTTGGGTGTGATCCACTGACCCGATGAGACCCTTTTAGGTTATTGGGATTGTAGGATTTTGCCAAGATCAAGGGCACAATGAAAAGCATAAAAAGAGAGACAATAGAATGATAAGAACAAACTGTATTCTCATCAATATGCAAATGATCAACTGGATTAACTAATACAATGAATATAGGCCTACTTATATAGGCAAGGCCATATGGATTTATGAGCACACAATTATGACATGTGGCTCAATGAGAAACAAGGGTAGGTAAGAAATACTAGGGGTAGGTAGGAGAAATATTATAATATTCCACAAGAGGTGGATGACCCACCGAATGTGGAGTGTAACAGCAAAATAAGTCCACAAAAGGTGAAATTTCTCCTACAAGCTCTATCTCTATGTGCACACTTCCCTAAGTGTCTCAAATCCAAACTATGAAGAGATGCATTATCCTAAGTTAACTTAAGTAAAGTGTAATAATATCCAAAATAAATATTTATTTACACCAACACCCCCCCTTAAGTGCAACTTAGGGGAATGAAAACTCAAGTCAACAATGCAAGATGGGTCCCGGCTACTAGGCCATGATAGGTACCCATGTACAATATGCAAATGCAAGCAAAACTATGCAATGCAATCTCTCACAAACGGAGAAAGGGAGAAAACCCAGTGGGAAAAAAACTCCCCCCCAAAAGAGAGATGAAAGGACAAAAGACTCTCAAAGAAGAAGGACAAAACCTCAAAGAGGAAAAAGTCCCCTCCATAAGAGAGGAAGGAGAAGTCAGCTGACGCCCCTTAATGACACATCTTGCACCCCCAAGAGAGCTTGCAACTGCTGGAACTTACTCTCGGTGAAAGGTTTGGTGAATATGTCAGCAACCTACTCCGCTGTAGGATAATACTGCAAATCAATGACCTACTCCTGAATGAGCTCTCGGATATAGTGCATATGAATCTCAATGTGCTTGGTCTGCTAGTGCTGGACCAAGTTCTTCAAGATTGCAATAGCACTCTGATTGTCTCAATGTAGAATTGTCGATCGTGGAGTGGTGAATCCAAACTCTGTGAGAATCTACTGGAGCCAAATGGTCTCAGTCGCTGCGTTAACAACACCTCGATACTCAGCCTCAGTCGAAGAGAGAGAAATAGCATGTTGCTTCTTTCTCTACCAACAAATGGAGCCCAAACCAAGGTGAAAATTGTAACTGAAAGTAGACTTACGATCATCAAGATCGCTAGCCCAATCGGAGTCTATGTAACCAACCAAGAAAAGTCCTGTGCGTGCTGCATAGTGAATCCCATAGTGATGTGTACCCTGGATGTAATGAAGAATGCATTTGGTGGCTTTCCAATGAAGCTCATGTGGTTCTTACATGAAGCAGGAAACCATGCCAACTGCAAATGAAATATCAGGGCGTGTATGAGTCAAGTAGATGAGACTACCCACAAGCTGACGATACAAAGTGGCATCAACTGGTGGAGAAGAACACTGAGCCTCAAGCTTGACTCCTAAAAGAAAGGGAGTCAGGGCAGGCTTACAATCAGCCATATGAAAGCGTGCAAGTAGATCAAGAGCATACTTGGGCTGCGATAGTGTAATCTCGGAAGGTGATTGTGAAATCTCTATCCCGAGAAAGTAGTGCAAAAGACCCAAGTCAATCATAGAAAATCTATCATGCAAAGCAGATTTGACCCTACTAATGATGGATGTAGTACTCCCTGTAATGATCAAGTCATCAACATAGAGCACAAGTATCAAGTGAGAGTCATCCTATCACAAAATGTAGACATTCGGATCGGAATGATACCTGGTGAACCCTGCGAAGAGAAGAAATGAATCCATCTTGGTGTACCAAGCCCTGGTGGCCTGCTTAAGGCCATAGAGAGATTTCCTTAGTTGGCAAACCAAGGAAGTATCCTGGATGAAACCCTGTGGTTGATCCATATAAATCTCCTCATCAAGATCACCATGAAGAAAAGAACTCTTCACATCCATCTGATGTACAACCCAACCATGAGCTACAACAATAGCAAGTGTCAAATGAATGGAGTTCATCTTGGCTATGAGTGCAAAGGTCTCAGTATAGTCAACAACTGCAACCTGAGAGAAACCTTTCGCAACAAGCTAAGCCTTATACTTATCCACACTACTATCTGCTACAAACTTGGTCCGATAGATCCACTTACATCGAACCATCTTTCTCCCTTTGGGGAGATGGACTAAATCCCATGTGTTGTTCCTCATCAAGGAACTATACTCTTCCTCCATAGCTTGGTCCCACTCAGGAACCCTTGATGCTTCCCTAAATGTCTGTGGATTGGAAGCAGTAGCAATGAATGCATGTGGTAGATCTTGATGCTGTGATCGAGTTCTCCGGGTATCTGAAGGATCCCCAACAAGAGAACCCATGGAATCAAGTGTCTGTCAAGCCCAATGAGGTCTAGGTGGAGGTGGAGAATGAGGCTCCTCAACTGCAAGTGGACCCTGCGGAGGTGTAACCCTGTGAGTCGAAGTTGTAGGAGTCTCATCATCTAAATCACTAACATCACTATCCACAATGGAGGAAGGTGGAGGAGGTAGAGAGGCTAAGCTAGGAGAGCTTTCCTCAAAGTGAACACTCCTCTCAATGAACACCTCATGTGTCTCAGGATCCATCAATCTATATGCCTTAACACCCTCAGGATATCCAACAAATATGCAAGGCCGACTCTGTGGTTCCAATGCCTTGCATTTCTGCAGAGGTATGCGAGCCCATGCTGGACACCCAAAGACTCTGAAATGTGTCACAATTGGTTTCCGACCAGCCCAAGCCTCAAAAGGAGTAATACCTTGCAAAGCTTTGTGAGGAACCCGATTCTGGATGTGTGTGGCACAACTGATAGCCTCTACCCAAAAGGTGGGATCAAGAGAACATGCATGTATCATACAACTAGCCATTT
The DNA here is from genome assembly GCF_030272615.1 of Cryptomeria japonica. Lineage (NCBI taxonomy): Eukaryota > Viridiplantae > Streptophyta > Pinopsida > Cupressales > Cupressaceae > Cryptomeria > Cryptomeria japonica. Next base: position 51,621,571 of record NC_081411.1, read on the forward strand.
CTTTGAGAGTTTTATTCTTGCATTCTGCAACCCAATTCTACTATGGAGTGTATGCGATAGAATGCTAAAGATCAATCCCCTCAAATGTACAAAAATCCTCAAGTCTTTTGTTCACATATTCCCTTCCATTATCTGTGCGAAGAATCTTGACCACTTTCCCTGATTGCTTCTCCACATGAGTCTTGAAGTCCTGAAATCTGTCAAATACTTCACTCTTATGAATGAGAAAGTAGACCCAAGTGAAGCGGGAGTAGTCATCAATGAAGGTGAGAACATAGCGGGCCTTACTAAATGAAGGTGCTGGAAATGGACCTACTACATCGCTATGAACAAGTTGAAGAACTTCCAAAGCTCTCCAAGCTTTCCCTTTATCAAACTTCTCTTCAGGATGCTTGCCCATGGAACATCTTGAACATTAACCCTCTGAAAAACTAATTCAAGGTAGACCTGTGACCATGTCTTTAGTGCCAAGCTACTGAAGATAGCGGTAGTTGAGGTGACCAAACCGCTCATGCCATAGCTTACTTTCTGAATTTGAATGAGTAAGCAAGGCCCTAGAAGGTGAACTTGGCACAAAGTGGGAGAATGAATAAAGCCTTGAGTTGTCATTGACTTGTCCCACTGCTACCAAGGCATCATCATCAAGTTCCTTTACCACAACTGAATCTGGTGTAAACTCAATCTTTTTCCCATTCCCATAGTGAGTGATTTGGTAGATAGAGAGAAGGTTGGTAGACAAGTTAGGAACATAGAGAACATTCTCAAATGTTCCATCATTCATGTCAACTGAACCTTTCCCTTCAACCTCTACTTGAGTATCATCACCTATGTAAATGTGAGGTACCTTAGATGGCTCCAATGAAGAAAACTGCTCCTTAGTAGAACCCATGTGATATGAGGCACCCGAGTCAAGTATCCAATGCTGTGAAGAACCTATTGTAGCCACAAATGCTTGCCCTTTTCCCTTAGAATGTGCGGAAGAGGAAGGAGATGAATCCTTCTTTGTGTAGGCGGATGGCAAGTTGATGTTGTTTTTCTTGAGAAGATTAGTTAACTCATCAACTTGCTTTGCGTGGCATTGATGCTCATCATGACCATACTTCTTGCAATATGCACAAGTTGATTTATCCTTCTTAGGTAGTGTCCCCTTCTTGGAAGAGGATGAAAAATCGCCTTGTGATGGAGAGGATGATTGTCCTTTTTCCTGGTGTGGCTTAGACTTAGAGTGCTTCTTCTTTTTGTTGGAATCTTTGCCTTGACTTCCTTGATTCCCTTAATTTACCACCAAAGCCTTGGACTTTGAAGACTTGAGAAGTCCCATGTTCAACAACTTAGATTGTTCCAATATTAACATTTCTGTGAAAGCATCAAATGAAGGCATAACATAGGAACTCCCCATTATCAAACGATGAGTTTGGAAGCTAGACACAAATGCTGCATATTCTGGTGCAAGTTTGTCCAACAAGTTGAATATCAACTGAGCATCCTTTTTGTCAATTCCACAATCCTTAAGCTTTGATCTTAGCTCATTTGCTTTGGTGACATAATATTAGATTGCATCAAAACTCTTGGGATCCAAGTTGGTGAGCTCATTGTCAATCTTATGGCCTCTGATTTCATCAACTTGACCATACAATTTCTGAAACATATCCCAAGCCTCTTTGATTGTTTTACACTTCTCAATGTGAAAAATGAGGTCATCTGAGACATATTTGCGCAAAGTTCCAAGAGCCATGCAATTCTTTGTGAGCCATTCTAACTGAGCATTAGGATTAGCCTTAGGATTAGGTGGTGCTTCTATTGTTCCATCTATGTAATGCGTGAGACCCTTTTCCATTAATTTACTCCATACTTTAATTTTTCATGATGCATAATTATGTGGAGTTAAAGGTGGAAATTTATGAGGATTCATTGCAACAAAAATGAAAGAGCACAAAGAGAGGCACAATCACATAAGACACCCCCCCAAATTCACTCAATCAAAGAACCCCCCCCAAAGGTGATGATTTGACACTTTATACTTAGTGCATATACAATGGGCCACTTGCAAAAAATGGCAAAGTGGACTTCTGATTACAATTTTACAACTGCCTCAATAAGGCCAAAAGAGACTCAAACTGATAATGCAAGAGATCTAAACTAAGATCCAAGCACTTTACAACTACCTAATAGGCCAAATAAGACCGATATATGAAAGTACAATTTCCACTAAAAATCTCTAAAATCTAATCATAGATTATCAAATTAGATGAAAAAACATGCACTTTAAAAAAAAGCGACACCTGAAAAGGAGGTTGTATGAGCTCAAACGAGGCCTTTGAAGTTGCAGAATTGAGGATTGATAGGTACAGCTAAGAGAATCCAAAAATTACAAAAAACTTGTGCAACAAAATTAGAAAATAACCACACCACTGCGAAGATCATGAAATTTTAGCCCATTTAAAAAAAAATTGCACCAAAAAAGGAGCAAAAATGAGCAAGATATGGCCTTTCAAAGTTGGACTGCAAAACTGAAAAGCTCAATGGAGAGGGGGTCAAAAATTTAAAAAATCTGCTGATGTGGCACTGATGTCAGCAATTTACAATCTTAAATTTGATGGCCATATGACCGTCGCAAAAACTTCACCTCTCTGTTGACTGGGCGTCCGTACTGTACAGACTACTGACTGGGCGTGGTGACTGGGCAGTTGATTGGGCATATAGACTGTTGACATGGTGGTCTGCATCAGCTCTGCATGGCGGGTGATGTGGAAGCTGATTGGGCTGTCGGTTGTTGACCGCGGGCTAGTGGCCGCCTGCCACGTGGCGGGCGCCGGTCCGTCGGTTGAGAGGACTGCCGGCGGGAGTTTGCAGGTCACCAAAGGTCGTAGCCGGAAGCTGAGGGGGCCAGTGGCAAGAGCGGGGTGGCCGACGAAGTTCCTGGGCGATTGACAGGAGCTTCTGGGTGGAGTGGGCGACCGATGGGAGGAGTGGACGGCTGACGGGAGATCTGTGACGACCGTGGGAGGTACACGATGGCTCCGACAACGCCTGCAACACAGGTATGACCCTGCAACAAAAAGCGATAGAGTACGGAAAGCACGGAGTGGGGGTCTGCGGACCCCCCAAAAATATATATTTTTTGTTTCTTTTTTTGATTTTTTTTTTGATCACTTTTTTTTTCGAAAATTTTCCAAATTTTTCCTTTTTTTTTTTTTTTTTTTCAGAAAATAATAATTTTTTTTTTCGAAAACCATACAATAATAGCCAAAATGGGGAAAAAAATTTTCTCACCAAAATAGGTCGACTTTATAGTCAAAATTTATGGAAACGGCCTCCCGGATTCAACGGTGATGTCCAAATCGCTATATGATGCCTCCAAAAAATGAAGATCCCCAAATCCAAAAATAGAAGCCTTCCACGATGTCTCCAAAAACCAATCAATGAAGCCCCAATGACTCTGATACCATGTAGGATTTTGCCAAGATCAAGGGCACAATGAAAAGCATAAAAAGAAAGACAATAGAATGATAAGAACAAACTCTATTCTTATCAATATGCAAATGATCAACTGGATTAACCAATACAATGAATATAGGCCTGCTTATATAGGCAAGGCCATATGGATGTACGAGCACACAATTATGACATGTGGCTCAATGAGAAACAAGGGTAGGTAAGAAATACTAGGGGTAGGTAGGAGAAATAATATAATATTCCACAAGAGGTGGATGACCCACCAAATGCGAAGTGTAACAGCAAAATAAGATCACAAAAGGTGGAATTTCTCCTACAAGCTCTATCCCTATGTGCACACTTCCCTAAGTGTCTCAAATCCAAACTACGAAGAGATGCATTATCCTAAGTTAACTTAAGTAAAGTGTAATAATATCCAAAATGAATATTTATTTGCACCAACAGGGATAACAATGCAGATTGGGGTAAACTCGCAGTGTTGGTTCTGATGCACCGATGAGCTCCGCTCTTGGTTATCAGAGATCGGGGTAACACTTCCTGTGTTTTACCGATGACTCAATGGAGTCTCCTTCGACGATCGGGTATCAACGAGCGATCGAATCTATCGTTTGAAGGCTATACTAATGGCCAATGGAGACGTTGGTGTGAGATTAAACTGAGATCCAAAAAGGTGACCACTTGGACACTAAAGATGAGTCTGTAAGTGTATATGAATGCAAAACAACCCGGTTTTCTGCTACATGTGGGATAATTGAATTTCCATGAATGTAGAAAGTTAGAATTCAAGCCGTTTTTGCAGTTGCTCATATGAACGGTCGACCTGTTTGGTATTAGAAGCCAAATGTGAACCGAATGAAATTAATGAGTTATGATAGCAATTAAGTGCCCTATAATTGTTATCCAAGTGTTGTATGTTACATCTAGAATGATTGTTTGATAGAGTGAAAGGAAATCTACAGACTGAACTTTATTGTATTTGACATACTGATAATAAAGTTATTTTCTGTTGGTGGTGGGTTTTTCTCCCAAAAGGGTTTTCCCACATTAACTCTGTGTGTTCTATCTTTGTGTTGTTTAATTATGTCTGCTCATGCTTGTGCCATATTATAGAAAAGTTGTAAATTTGTAAACACTAGTTTGTTGAAACCCTGCAAATTGACATTAGGAAAGCAAATTTCCGCACTTGCTTTCCTTACATGAATGAGGTGATTAATGAGACTAGTGAGGATTGGACAAAATTCTTCTAGAAGAATCCAGACTTCCTTACATCTGGGGAAGAGTTTGTTAAGGCAACAACTTCCACCATTCCAAACAAATCAAAAGGGAAAGGTATTTTTAGAAGTTCAACTCCAATTTTTACTAAAACAACAATAACTATAGATATACAAACTCAACCGACAGTAAAGGAGAATGTACAGTCTGTACCGACATAAACCCATTTTGAGAAAATAAATGTACATGATACTATGAATATTATGGATAATATTCCATCGACGATAATTGACATTGCACCAAGTGGTGAAGCAACCAGTGCTAAAGATAAGGTAAATGGAATTGAGTCTACACCGATAGTCAATATTGACACCTTGGTAAAGGTTTTGGCAATTGACACTTCTCAAGTTGAGAATAAATCAGTCACTGAGATGAGTCCAACTGAGTTAATGATGATGGCTACTCAAAAACTATTAAAGGAGGGAGCAGTAGATAAGGGAATAATTGATCAATCAGTTACAATGTTGCACAAATTAATCCTTGATTGTAAGACTGAAGATGAAGCAAGCCCTTCCGACAAGCTCAAAACACTAACAGAGCATATATTTAAAAATTTTCAATCATTGCAATAGATAGCAGACCGACAGACTTTAGAAAGATTATCTACAGCTAAAAGAGCAGCCTTTGATCAAATCATATAAATAGAGAAAAAGAAAATTGAAGCCAAACTCATTCATATTGAGATCTGTTTAAAACAATGTATAAATATTTACAGGGTTTGTTGTAACATAGAAATTCTTACAACTAATGTAGATAGAAAATTGAAGGAGTTGTATGATAAAATATCTATAGCGTCCTAAAATTGTGACACTTGCAATTTTGACTGCATTTGGGTCTTCACGATGGCGATGCAACACTGAACCTGAATGGAGACCCCGAAACTTGTTCATGACATCAAAAACAGCATTTTTCAGCACCCTGGCTTGATTCTCCTTGCACCCTGCTGTCCCTGGAGGTGGGACCATGGCGCTCAGCACCCTGGTCCTTCAGGACTAGGGCACCCAGTGCCCTGGTCCCCCAGGACCATGGCGCCCAGCGCCCTGGTCCCTGGCCCTATTTTTGGGCCCGGTCTCTTTTGGGTCTCGGGTCTTTATGTTTGCAAATTGGAAAATAATATTTCCTGGTAGGCCTAAGGTCGGAAAAATCAGTCTATCAACCCTAATTGGAAAGTATATAAACTACATTTCCTCTCCCATTTTGGTAAGATGGAAAAAGGGCAGAAGCGATATTCAAACATTCAAACATTCAAGCATTGAAGCATTTAAGCATTCCTTCAAGCAATTGATCATTCTAAGTCTCCATTCAAGGCTAAGTGTTGCATTCAAGACAAGGATTCAACCATTGAAGAGGAGATCACTTACAACATACAACATACAACAACATTTACACCTTCGCATGTAAGAATACAAACATTCTTACAACAAGGTACTAGTACTTGTTTTACATTACAATCATTTACATTTACAGCATTTCTCATTTCTTGGTTAATTCCAAAACCGGGGTTTGACCTAAGGGCAAACCCCTAATCCCTAACCCCCCAATCATCTTCACTTTTCTGTGTGTAGGTTGCAGATACGAGGCTGAAATTGAAGATCTGGAATCCTTGTGCAGAGACGAACAGATCCCCCTTCGTTTCGCGGATTTTTTGGAGGACCGTGTGCACGCCGGGCGCCATCGTCCCATCAACTTTCGCTCAAATTTGTAGGACAACGCCGTCTCGACATTTTACTGCTAATTCCAAGTCCACAGCTTCATCCCATATCCCTATCTCAGTTTATAAGTGAATCTTTCTCACTTTTCATGCATTCCTAGCTTAATCCTTCTATCTACATTCTTTACAAAAGAGGGTAGCCTTGCTGTCTTAACCCTTGAAACTCATTTAGAATCCAATATTGCATTGTGTGGGATTGGATCTTATGGGTTTCAACCCCTCTTTTGAATATAAAGTCTCCCCTAAGTGAAAATCGTCAACCTTAGTGATCCCCTTTCTCTCTCTTTGGAGTGGTGGGGGGAACACTTAGGGTTCGCTCATGATTTTCCACTTTACATTTTGGTGAACCCGACGTGAACATCCTTTTTGATTATTCATGGTTAGATCTGAAAATTGGCTTCATTGATTACATTTCCATGTTTGATCTTTTGCAAGTTTTAGAGGTGAATTGCATAAAAAACCCTAAATTTTCTTTTTAGTAATTGAGCTTGTGAAGTGTTTAATTATTAATGCTTGTTTCAGATCTACCCTTCTACTGCAAATTATCAATTCATATTTGTGCTTTAATTCTGAAAATTAAGTGGTTAAGTATCAAAACCCTAATTTTTAAAACCCTCTTGATTCAACCTTTGACCGACAATTTCACTGATCAAAACATCTCCAAATCAGCTGTAACTTTGGATTTCGCAACAAAATCATAATATCTTTCATCCCTGAAAATTTGGAAAAAAGTTGCGAGGACCGTGTGCACCCTGAGCGCCATCGTCCCCGACATTTTTTTCGAAATTTCGGGAGCTAGAACTTACTGTATTTTTCTGTTAAAATCCAGAATTTTGGCTGATTTTATCAATTATAACACTTTCAAAATTACAGTCAAAGTTGGTCTAGTGATTGCTTGGATTAAGGCTCCTAATCATTCAAAAATTACTGAAATTGAAATTTTGTGTCGAAATTGTGTTCTTACTATCCTAAATCTGAAAAGTGTGTTGGTGTTCATTCGAAATTTCAGTGTTTTATTCAAATTCTTGCAATTTGTGACTTTTGAAATTAAGTGTTTAATTGCAACAACTTTGATTTCCACTTTCAAAATTGAATTTTGCGTGAAATTGAGTCAACTTTTAAAATTCAAAACTTGCATTGCTTTTGCTATTCCCTCTAAAATCATAAAATTCAAAATTTTAGTTTCCCTCTCTTTTTCAAAATTCAAATTTTGCATTTTTTAACAATCTTGGTAGGGTTCAATTTTGAGATTGCAACTTTAATTTGGCCTTGTATATGGTGAAAATGGATAACAATAATAACAATATTGAAAGGCTAAATGAATCCAACCACTAAACCCTAGCCTAACAATCAACAAAGATCCACCATAACATATGAAGATTACCTAAGACAATGCAAATAAAACAAAATCACAAAGATTATACCATCATATGTCCAATAAGGTTTTGATCTCCATTCTTCCTATCTCCATTGATCTTGCTTGATATATTTGCTCTCAGATTTTTATATGCACAAGAGCTCAACAAAGAACATAATGTGGTTGCAAGTAGGATCGTAGTGTAGCCAAGTCTTCAAGATTAGTCATTAGGATGAGTGATTAGGCATTAGGGTTTGACAATGAAGGAAGCATCTTCTTAAATAGAAGACACAATAAGAAATGGAGGGTTAAGATTGAGAGGTGTAAAAAGAGAGGTCGACTAGGATTAGAGGGTAGGTATAAGAAATAGTAAAATAATGAAAGAGGTAGGTAGTGTAGGAATTAAGAGATGAATGACATGTGTCATGTGTAGAAAAAGATAATGAATTAATTAAATAAATAAAGATTTATTTAATTAATAGAAGAAGTGGGATAATTAAATAAATAAAATATTTATTTAATTTAGGAAAGGATAATTTAAATAAATAAATGTATTTATTTAAATGAGAAATAAGGCTAGAAGAGGATAAATGAATTAATTAAATAAATAAAGATTTATTTAATTAATAGAAGAATTAGGCTTAGATAATTAAATAAATAAAATATTTATTTAATTAGACATGACAATTTTAGGTGTCTACATTTTGCCCCTCTTTGAGACAATGCGGCTTGTCGCGTTGTTTCAAAGAAAATAAGATGAACTGATACAGAGTTGCCCCAGAATGGGAATGATATGCCCCCTCGAGAGATTGGATCAAAAAGTCTGAAAAAGATTGCAGACAATCTCTCGATAAGAAAGAAAGGCTAGAATGGATTGACCGAATAAAGTGACAAAGTCACGAGATAAAGAAGACTGACTCGGGAAACGAAGGCGAGGCCAGGGTAGGCTATAAGATAGACCACGGGCAAAAGACATCCTCATTGTCATCTACACCCTCTCGAGATCACAGTGCAGAGCGAGAAAAGAGCACCAGCAGTCAGCAACGATGGCTTTCGTACACAGATTCGACCGCGTTCGCCGATTTTAGAGACCAGCAGATGCAAGAGAGCCGGTAAGTACCACCAAACCTCCTCGTACTTTGATGCATTCAATTTTTGTCATTAATGCATGCTAGGTAGCAATAAATGCGCTTAGGAATAGGGCACAAAAAAATGCAAAAATGTGCAATCACGTCTGTGTCGGTGCCAGGCGCGTCTGTGTCCAACAGGCACATCTGTGTCGGTGCCAGGCACGTCTATGTCTGGAACCGCGTTTGTGCTTGATGCGGGCGCATCTACGTCCTGTAGGGGCGTTTGTGTGCCAAAGTCTAGTTTGTGAATAGTTTAGGCACGTTTATGTCAAACAGGCGCATTTGTGTTGTTTAAGCGCGCTTGTGCAGTCAAGAGGCGCGTTTGTGAGGTAAAAGCGTGTATATGTCAGAAAATGCAAGGTTTTGTTTTCTAGGTCAAATCGGTAGTTCTGTGATGAGCATACGCTATCGATTGGATAAGCTGCTGAGAGGATATACTCAAGCAGGTCCTCTAGGAAGATTAGGGTAGATCAAGGCACTTTGTGATGAACAGTGAGCACCAAGATAGAGTACTTTGTGATGAACAAGGAGTACCCAAAGTATGAGCTGCACTTTGTGATGAACAGGGAGTGCAAAATGTGAGTAACACTTTGTGATGAACAGGGAATGTCACACACGTAGTACTTTGTGATGAACAAGGAGTACCCAAAGTATGAGCTGCACTTTGTGATGAACAGGGAGTGCAAAATGTGAGTAACACTTTGTGATGAACAGGGAATGTCACACACGTAGTACTTTTTGATGAACAGGGAGCACTACTAGGATAGATAGCAACACTTTGTGATGAACAGTGAGTGTCACTAGGATAGATAACCATATGCATTTAGATAGCGAGTAGCATTTTGTGATGAACATTGAATGCCACCAGGACTGACATGATTTGATTGTTTGACTGTAGGAGTATTTGCCTATGTTGGAGTCACGGGAGAGATTCCCGACATAGAGGTTGCGACCGGAGTTGTCTTTTCAGGATAGAGCTGCCATTGAGGAGATGGGATTGAGACACATATTATATGTGCTTGAGTTTCAGGTGAACATGGGTTTGCTGACTACGCTGGCGGAGAGATGGCACTCCGAGACATGTACATTTCATTTGCTGATGGGGGAGATGTCAGTGACCCTTGAGGATGTTTATAGGATTCTACACATACCGATCAATGGAGATCTGATTCCATACGATCAAGATGGAGACAGGGAGGCTTTGAGACAGGTGTTCCAGGATCCCGAGCTAGAGATGAGAGCAGGGCATGTGGCATGGGATACCATGACTGCGACAGGGTTAGCTTTGCTAGCTATGATTGGAGGAGCTATCAGTGGGTTCCTGTGTCCAGACAGAGCGACACGGGGGTTGGCAGTGGGCTGGGGAGGAGCACTGGAGACACTGGTTATGCATCACACCAGATATGCATGGGGTCCATGTGTGTTGGCACACCTGTATTATGAGTTGCACCAGTTTGTATACCATGGATCAGTGGGACTGGGTTGTGGAGTGATGCTTTTACAGGTTTGGGCATACGAGCATCTGCCTATCACACGGCCGATACACTTCAGGGGCAGAGGTCATGGGCGGAGCTTTGTTCACTTGTATGATATGATCACTTCGCAGCCTCAGATTGGCAGGTTAGAGCACTGGAGGCGAGTGATAGATGACATTGACGTCGTCATCTGGAGGCCGTATCTGGGGTGCGAGGAGTGGGAGGATGATGCAGTGGAGCTGCCTTTCACCTTCTGGAGCAGATATTTGATTGGGCGGACGCCCTATATACTGGAGAGGCAGCTGGTGGACCGAGTATGCAGACAGTATGGTAGGATCCAGAGGATGCCACGAGGCTCGGGTATGTATGCTCGTACAGTGAGGGATTAGGCGCAGTTCGGTCCATTATTGTCATATGATCAGGCAGTTACACAGTTGGCAGAGATGGTGCCCCTACCCTGGGATATGTGGCTGGAGATTGAGGATGCAGGTATGGATGCAGAGTACTTGGCATACTGGGCAGAGCATCCATTCCCATGGTTGACAGATCCAGGAGAGCTACTGGAGGGAGAGGTAGGAGGAGACGATGATGATTATGGTGGAGGCGATGGGGGTCGAGGCTGACGGAGGCGGAGGGGAGTAGTGGGGGAGAGGAGGGTGGCACCTTGGAGAGAGGGTGGATAGGAGGGATAAGCCCAGGTGGTGAGGGGTCACGATGGAATGCCCCTGCAGGTACCAGCAGCATAGGGTCCTAGAGCACAGGGACCAAGATAGGGACAGGTACAGGGACAGGTGCCAGTACAGGCATAGGTGCAGGGTCATAGACAGGTGCAGGTGCCTAGGCATGCACAAAGACAGGTACCCGTGCAGGCACCAGGATAGGTACAAAGACATGCACAGGGGCAGGTATAGGGGCAGGCACCCGCAGAGGGAGAGCCACAGGCAGAGGCAGAGGGTGGGGATCCAGAGGAGGATGAGCTGATTGAGCTCAGGGAGATCTGCCAGGGCCAGGCAGATGAGATCCAAGATCTGGAGCGGGAGAGGGATTGACTCAGGACCAAGCTCAGGGATACTGAGCGGGAGAGGGATCAGGCTATCCAGCGCTATATTGAGGCTGAGACAGCGCTGAGGGCAGGGAGACAGGTGGCGGAGGACGCAGGAGCAGGCTACGCATATGTCTTGCGAGCCAGAGAGGAGAGTGCCTACTAGAGGGACCTGTATTATGGTGCCGTGCCAGCAGATCAGCGGGCGAGGAGCTTCCATAGACCATCGCGAACAACGACGGCTACGGGAGGGAGCCGGAGGAGACAGGCATCGAGTGGTGGGGTCATGGGTCCTCCACCACCACCAGACAGGCAGGGTGATCCTGGAGCAGGTCCTTCTAGAGCTTAGACTCCGTCGAGGCCAGGCGGCTCTGAGGGAGGGAGTTCATCATAGCCATAGAGGGCTCCCCTTGTATCAGTATTTGTACCATTTTTTGTATTGTAGACACCTGCGGGTGATTTTGTAGCCATATGATTTTTTTGCCATCATTGTATCATGACACATTTGATTATATATGAGAGATGATTCATTTTTGCGGCAGCTATATGCATGTGTACCTATGTGATGTATGTTTCTATGTGATGCTTATGATATGGATGCTTATATGATGCAATGCAGTATATATTTTTGTTCTTTTATATTGTATATGTAATGTATGATGCAAATGTGAATGTATGTAATGCAGATGAATATGATAATGCAAATGTAAATTGTGCTAACAGGTGTTGTGTGCAGGATTTGATGCAATTGTGATATCTATATGTATGTATGAAATGCTTATATGTGGTAATGCAGGTGCAAACTACATGAAATGCAAATGTTTTTGGTGTGTCATTATACTCAGTCATGTGATAGCAAGCTACGCGGACTCAAGAAGGACGATGGAAGTCAATCAAGAAAGGGGGATGAAAGACAAAAGATATGAATGTGAAAGAGATTCTTGTGTGTTATCATCATTGAGCTTTATTATGGTAAAATAGGTTATGACAATCGAGGCATATGTTCGACCCAGAAAGTCATTGTACCTGTTTGCATGTAGATAAGACAGTCACAAACAAGGAATGCCCCAGTTCATACTAGACTCACAGTGTCCTCATATCCTTGGACAAGTCATAGCATTACTAAAAGACAATCCACAGACAGCAAATGCAAATAGGTGACGATACCCCATCCTCGCCTTTCTAGTCAAAGACATCCTGGAGATAGAATCTCTAGTCAGAGACATCCTAGGAAAAAGCTAAAAGACATGTCACCAAAAAATAAAATCAAAAGAAAACCAAGACTCGACACCAACATCCACTGTAGTCCTCAAGTTTAGTGTCTCTTGTCACTTGTATAAGTCATGTTTGATTGTGGTCACAATGTTTACTTTCACAAAAAGGATAGATTAACACAGAACCATATGTTGTCTGAGTCTGTTGAAAGATTTGATTTATTGAAGCCCATTGTTGCTGCTGTCTCATTTGAAACTGACTGAATCCATGAAACTGATACTTTATTCCGAAGAAAAATAAAACTTTATTGTGGATCTGTGATGCACATGTTGCTTTATTGCGGATTGTGCACGAATAGACTTGAAGGAAGCTGGAAGAAACTGTACTCCTCAAAACATGTGATGTCCTCAGTTCCACACCCATCACTAGACGTAGGAATTGCCTTAGCCACAGATAAGATCTGACTTATTATGGATGGAAAGGGAGTGAAAAGCGAGGGTTTATTATGAATGGCTAACCAATCTTAGGTAGATCAATAACAAGCCATGATGGGAATGGGTAAGTTTATTGTGAGTGAATAGGTTGTGAGTGTGTGCAATGTGAAGTAATGAAAGTGAATCCTAAAGGAAGGAGGAGCAAAGTCGCTACACATGGCGCTGGTGACCCAGTTTTCACCATGGTACTTGCCCAGGGTGCCACCGAAGTGGTTTTCACCGTTGGACGAAATTATTTCTCTTTACTTTTTTGATTTTTCAATTTTTTTTGTGTCACAAGGCGCCTGTTTGCCAGGTTTTCACCAAGTAATGATTTTTTTGTTTTATAACTTTTTTTTGTATTTTTGAATTTTTTTTTTTTTTGAATTAGGATATTCTGGAGAACTATGTGTAGAACCTGCGAAGGTGCATGCTATTGATAGAATCCTCCAAAGGTTCACCTTCTGTAGTTGAGAGTTGATATGCCCCAGATCCATAGGCTGCTGTGATGATGTAAGGACCAAGCCAGTTTGGTTCAAACTTGCGCTTCTTTTCTCTGTCTTGCTGATTCTTGGGATTTTCTTTGAGAACCAAGTCACCTACTTCAAATGTGCGAGGCTTGACTTTGTGGTTGTAACTGTGACTCATTCATTGTTGGTAAGCCTTAAGATGATTAAAAGTAGTTTGTCTCCGTTCATCCAACAGTTCTAGTTCTTATAAGCGAGAGACCCTGTAGTCTTCATCGTTGATGATGTTTCTCAAAGAGACCCATAAAGAAGGTAGCTCGACCTCAATAGGCAAGATGGCTTCAGCGCCGTAGACAAGTGAGTAAGGTGTAGCTCCTATAGGTGTGCGGACACTTGTGCGATAGGCCCAAAGTGCAGGATTGAGTTGGATATGCCAGTTACGACCAGCGTCGTCAACTGTCTTTTTGAGGATTTTAAGAATTGTTTTATTAGACACCTCAACTTGGCCATTACCTTGGGGATAATATGGTGTGGAGAAATGATGGGAAATATGGAAGTGGTCACAGAGTTCACGAACATCCTGATTTTTGAAGGGACGCCCGTTATCAGTGATAATGGAATTGGGAATACCATATCGGCAAATGATGTAGTTAACGATTAAAGTAGCAATTTGTTTCCCAGTGACTTGTGTGAGAGGCACGGCTTCAATCCACTTTGTGAAATACTCTGTGGCTGTGATAATGAATTTATGACCATTGGAAGATGGAGGGTGAATCTTGCCTATGAGATCGAGTCCCCACTGACAAAAGGGCCAAGGAGACGCAAGTGGTTGTAGTTCTTGTGCTGGTGCATGTATGAGGTCTCCATGAATTTGACATTGTTTACATTTCTTGACAAACTGATATGAATCTTTTTCCATATTGGGCCAGTAATATCCAGTCCTGATGAGTTTCTTGGCCAAGGTAGGACCACTAGCATGCGGACCACATATCCCTTCATGCACTTCACGTAACGCAATCTGAGCTTCGTCACTTTCTAAACATCTAAGAAGAGTGCCATATAGACCTCGTCGGTATAGGATATCAGCTAGAATGACATATCGAGAGGATTGGCGAATGAAAGTGCGGCGTTGGTTGTTCGATAGATCAGGAGGTAAGATATTGTCACGAAGATATGTGAATATGGAACCATATAACTAGGATTCGGGACCAACAACGCATATCATTTCAGTAGGAGTAATCTCATATGAAGGAATCAACAGGTTGTCTACCAGAAACTCATAGCAGGTCTCATTTTGCAGTAGATCAATTAGTGAAGCAATTGTAGCCATGGCATCTACAGCACGATTTTGCTCTCTTGGTATCTGTTCAAAATCTATCTTTATGAAGTGCTGTTTCAAAAATCTATCCTTTGTTTGGTAATCATCAGTTGCTTGACGGATGACAAGTTGAGAATCCCCAAAAATGCGAAGTTCCTGGATCTTCCACTGAACTGCAATTCGTAATCCAGTTGTTAATGCCTCATATTCCACTATATTGTTAGTGCAAGGAAATGATAAGCGGTATGATTTTGGTATAGAATCACCTTGAGGAGTTATAAAGAGAATACCAGCTCCTGCCCCATGCTATGTGTATGAGCCATCAAAGTATAGTTTCCATGGCTTTGCATGTGAGATTGTTAAAATGGATTCATCTGGAAATTTTGAATTTAGAGGAGCATCATCTATCATGGGAGCATCTGCTAATTGATTCGCGATTGCTTGTCCTTTTATTGCTTTTCTGTCCACATACTCGATGTCGAATTCACTCAGGATCATTACCCACTTAGCTAGTTGCCCCGTAAGTGTAGCTTTGTTGAGAAGATATTTTAATGGATCAATTCTTACAATCAACTTAGTCTTATGAGAGAGCATATAATGTCATAATTTTTGTGAAGCAAAGACCACAGCGAGACATGCACGCTCAATTGGTGTGTAGTTTAGCTCATATCCCACCAATGTGCGACTGATATAGTATACTACTTTTTCCTTGCCGTCAGCAATTTGTTGTGCTAGGAGTGCCCCCAGTGCTGTTGGAGTAGCTGATATGTATAGTAACAAAGGCTGATCTGGAATTGGTGGCATCAAAACTGGCGGATTCAAAAGATTGTCTTTGAGCGTCTGAAAAGCTTGTTGACAGTTCTCATCCCATTTGAACTTGATGTTTTTATGTAACAGGTGCTGGAAAGGATTACACTTATTTGCAAGTTGTGCTATGAATCTTTGTATAGACTGGAGTCTCCCTTGTAAGGATCGAAGTTGACTGATATTTTTGGGCGGCGGCATATCCAAGATAGCCTTGACTTTTGCTGGATCGGCTTCGATTCCTCTTTTAGACACAATGAATCCTAGGAGCTTCCCGGAGGTTACTCCAAAGACACATTTCTTGGGGTTTAATCTTACCTTGTATTTTTCCAACCGATCAAAGATGACTGAAAGTATGTCCAAATGTGTATCTCTGTCTATTGATTTTCCCAAGAGATCATCAACATAATCTTCCACGGTTATGTGCATGAGATCATGAAAGATAGTGGTCATTGCTCTTTGATATGTAGCACCTGCATTTTTCAGCCCAAAGGGCATGACATTCCAACAGAAAGTTCCCCACGGACAAGTGAATGATGTTTTATGTTGATCCTCGGGTGCAATCCTGATTTGATTATAACCAGAAAACCCATCCATTAAAGATAACATTTCGTGACCTGCTGTGAGATCAACGATCAAGTCGATATTTGGTAATGGGAAGTCATCTTTTGGACAAGCTTTATTGATGTCTCTGAAATCTGTACATATTCTGATGCTGCGATCTGGTTTACTGACAGGTACTAAATTGAAGATCCATTTGGGATAATCAATTGGGCATATGAATCCGACATCCAATAATTTCTCCAGCTCTGCTTTGACTAGTAATGCCACTTGTGGATGCATTTTCCTTAATTTCTGTTTTACTGGCTTTCACCCAGTTTGACTGTCAAATGATGCATTACCAAATCTGGATCTAGTCCAGGCATATCAGCATATGACCATGCAAAGTTGATTTGTCGTTCTTTGAAGAAGCTTATGAATTTTGATCTTTCGGACTCTGTTAATGATTGAGCCAGGAATATGTTGTGTGGAACCTTTTCTGTACCAATGTTTGTCTTTATAGTCTCCTCTACCAACATGGATGATTTTTCCTCATATGATGCTGGGAGAATGTCGAGCCTTCCATCTTCGAGTGCCTCAGAGAGGTTTTCGCCCTCAGATACATCCTTTCTTTTTACTTTTTTGGAGTCAGATAGTGCCACAGTGTGGTTTTCGCCATAAGACCCTTGATTTGTTCTTATTTTCACATTTTTGCGACTGGAAGGTCCGACACCCTCACCAAAATATGCCATTTTGTTGAGTTCTATGGTGTATCCTGCTTTGTGGTCCCTAGGGGGAAGATCATCTCGTATGCCAAGATAGTCAATAATAGCTTCGTCATTTTGAAATGTGTCAAATTGTGCTGGTCCTTCATAATCCCAGTCAATGAGTTGGTGGTGAACAAGGGGAAGGCCTTTAATGTTTTCAGAGTTTGCGGGGCTAAGAGTGAAGATGTGGTTATATTCGGGTATATCGAGGCAATCATCAAGGTCATCGATGGCACTCTCCTCATTAGTTTCGATCGCAAGCGAATCCAAATTGTCATCACTAGTAGCGCCTTCCGGGACAGGTGTCCTCATCCTATGTGATTTCGACCTAAGACCTTGAAACGAAGACTGTGGGGAATCCTTATGAGTTGTTTCTTGACCAACTCTGAACTTTTTGTAAAATTCCTCTTCTTCTGTGGGTTCATCTGGCTCCCTGAATGTCTCGATGAGCTCATAGTCACTGGAGGATTTGTCTGAACCCCATTCCCATTTGTTGGAATCTGTGGAATAGTAATCTTCTTGTTGAATTTTGGCAATTTTGATTTGTGATGCCTCTTCTGTCCTTTTAGTGTGGATCTTGGAAGTCAGAAAGCCAAGTCCCTTTGAGCGTTCCCTTTTTGTAGTTAATTCAGGTTGTAAGGGCTCCATGACGCCTTCTTTGCGTAACCCAAGAGGGCTTTTTCCATCATACCCAAATTTTTGTAGAATTTTGAAGCCTTTGCCATATTTCTCACAGGGTATATTGATCTGTTCTTGTGTGTCCTCTTCAATGTCTTTGTATAGCATTTTGTATATATTTTCCTCTTCTAGTTCGCCCCATCTTTGAAAGATAGTAGGATCCCATTTGAGTATCATGATGGATATTTTCTTATTAGGATGTGGCCTTCCATATTCTTTCGGAGAGCTCATGACTTGTCGTAAAAACATGGTTTGATTTAAAGTGTATTCTCCCATGCCTTTGTCTTGAAATTTGCCTTTAATTTCACCTTGTTTTGATGTCGAGAGTTTCAATGACTCAGGATCAATGTATGCCGAAGAAGGAGCAGCCTCACGATTACTGGGAATGATGGTCTCAGTATGTGATCTCAGGTTATTGCAATATATGAACGGATTAGGATCACCGTTAACTGTTACCTCGACTCCATTATGAGGAAACTTAATGCATTGATGATATGTTGATGGGACTGCCCTCATTTCATGAATCCAAGGACGTCCTAGCAATATGTTGTATGTGAGATCTAGGTCTAGGACTTGACAAACCACATCCTTTGTGACTGGCCCAATTCTTAGAGGTAAGGTGACTGTGCCTTTGGATGAGCGCTCTTCATCATCATAGGCCTTGATGGTGATTTGATTTGTTGAATTCACAGCTTTATTAGAATATCCCAATTGTTTAATGGTGCTCAATGTACAAATGTTTAGACCAGCTCCTCCATCTATCAGGACTCACTTTATTCGATGTTTGTGTATGAAGGCTTCAACGTGTAAAGGTGCATTATGTGGCTGACTTAGGGAGGCGTCATCGGCTTCTGTGAATGTAAGGGAATGTGGAATGGAAAGGTATCCCACCATTGCTTGAAACTGGTCCACGTTCAGATCAGTAGGAACAACAGTGTCTCTCAATATTTTGTCAAGAATAGCTTTATGAGCAGGGGATATGCGTAAGAGCTCAAGGATGGAGATGAGCGCGAGTGTCTTCCCTAACTGTTCTACAAGGTCATACTCAAGCTTGGTAGATGAAGGAGCAGTGTTTTTAGTTGAAGCACCTGGCAACGTAATCTTACCTCGACGGGTTGTAACATGACATTCAGAGGTAGACTCGGAAGAAGATCCAACACCTTTTAGGACAATCTTGGGTCTCTGAGGAGGATTCTCAGGATTTTTGTTCTTGATGGTAATAGTAGAGATATGATTGTCCATTGAGATGTGGTTGATAGTTGAATCATAGTTATAAGGTGCTCTAGTATAGTTGGCTTGATCATCTATGGCTTTACCTTTTCCCTTGTCATGCTTTGGGAATGGTTCCTTAAACATTTCATGTTCTTGATTAGATGAGTGTCCCTCAATCTCAATATCACCTCTATCAATGAGATCTTGCACAATGTTCTTCAATCGATGGCAATTACCTGTTTTGTGACCCTTGCTCTTATGAAATTCACAATATTCATCATCGTTCCACCAATTTGGTTTGACCTTTGGTTCGTATGGAGGAAAATCTGGAACTGTGATCACTTTGTTTGTTACAAGCTTTTTGAATACTGATTCAAGTGGTTCTCCCAATGGGGTGTACTTTCTTCGTGGTCTAGAAGTTGTTTGAGTATTCACTTGATTGTTTGTAGAACTCGATCCAGAAAAGATGAATTTTGGTCTCACTATGTTGGCATCAACAACACCATCATTGATTGTGCTCTTGTTCTTATTCCAAAATCTTGGCTTGTCTTTTCTTTTAAAGTCCTCTTTGTTTTCCTTGAATATCTTAATGACTCCTTGTTCAATTAAGACCTTTTCTGTTGCTAAGCCCTTTTCAATGACATCCTTGAAAGTGGACAAACAAGCTTTCCTTAGATCATAGCCAATATCCTTGTTAATGTTTTGAGTGAACATTTCTACCATTTGTTTCTGTGGGATTTCGCAAGAGCATCTACTAGCTAGATTTCTCCATCTTTGTAAAAATGACGCAAAAGATTCTCCTTCCTTTTGTTTAGTATTGCATAAAGTAGTGACTGAGATATCCATCTCAATATTGTAGGAGAAATGCTGAATAAATGCCTCTGCCAAGTCGCCCCATGACTTAATACCAGGAGGTAATTGAGAGAACCATTCCATAGCTTGATCGCCTAAGCTTTGCGGGAACAACCTCATCAAGTATGTTTCTTCTGCCGCTACCTCAATGCAAGCTGTGAAAAATTGTCTTATGTGTGCTTTGGGGTCTCCTTTTCCTCTATACTTGTCAAATTTTGGCGTCACAAAGTGTGCAGGAAATGGAGGCATTGGAATGCTCTTATCAAAGGGATAAGGACATATGTCTCTCATAGTGTATGTTGGTTTTGGCGTACTCATGTCCTCCATTTTCTTTTGTAAATCTCATATTTGTTGCTCCAAATTGCTCTTGGGAGGAGATCGATTTCTTGTAGCATATCCCATGTTTGAGACACCAATTTGAGGAGGAGCTTGTTGCATGTATGGATGATACTGATCATAGACATGTCCATATGGAGGGGGTCTATATTGAGGCGGCATATATGGAGCACTTGGCATGGCTTCATGTTGAGGAACCCCATATCTATTTTGTGCATATATACCATATTCAATAGGCATTTCATTTTCCATTGTGTTGCCCCCAAATTTGACATGAGGTTTCCTTATGTCCAAATTTTGAGGATGCCTTTGAGTATCCACTTGTTTTGATTGATCCATAGCTTGAGCATGTGATTGAGCATATCTATCTGCATAAGGCTTCCATAATGGTCTTCAAAGGTAAGTATCATATGTTTGAGCTTATGTATGTGGAATTTCTGGTTTTTGAAGCAAAGCTGAAGGTGATTCAGGTACATATTCGGTCCTCTATTTCCTCCACTATTTGGTCTCCTTTGATCCATGTTAGAGTGAGTTTGTTGTGAGGGTCGATTTTCCATAAGTTGAGACATGTCAAAGTCATGAGGTATTTTAGCTCCACTTTGTGCCATCATGTGTAGAAAGTACTGTCTATCCCTTCTCATTATCTCTTCAACCAATCTATTGAAATGAGGATTCATTATGGATTCTTCTACATCTGCTGATTGTATTGAAAAGTTGTCCACATTATCATTGTGTGTAGCATTGTTGTTTGTCGTGTCTACGTTTTTCACATTTGGATTGTTTCTATAAACCTCCATGTCGGGCAATGTAGTGTGCTCAGGATTGAAGAATAAATCATTGTCATACTCATAAGAACTCATGTTTGTGGATTCTTGAGCTTCTTTAGCTATTCTCCTAGATTTTTGAAGGCGGGTTTCAACCATGAACTAGGTGTTTGACCAAGATGTGAGAGACTAGATCAAAAATGAAAAGAGTATGGAAGACCAAGAGTTGTATGGAGTGTAAATGAATCTTGAGGTGTACTTGCAATGTCCAAAGTGTAAGACCAAGTATGTAAGTAGTAGAGTAGGTGTGACTTCCAAAGAGATGATAGTTTCTCTTGATGAGGTAAGCTGACCTTGACTCTAAGTAAGACCAAATGAGACCCAAAGGTAAGAAACCTTGATGAGGGACCACTTAGCAAAGTGTAGTTGTATGTAGTGTGTTGAAAGAGTATAGTGAGGACAAGCAAGTGACCTTTTTGACCCAAGTTTAGACAAGTATGAATGTAAAATGAGATGTGAAGCAATGATAGACTGTATGAGACCCAAGGACAGGTTGAATGCTAGATGAAACCTGAAGAGACAACCTAGGAAGCTCAAGTATTCCGAAACTGATTTCCTTTGTTTGTTGGACTGTAAAAATTTTCAATTCTGGACACAAACGCTTCTGTATACTTCACAGACGCGATTCCCAGACACAGACGCTTCTCTGTTAGACACAGACGCTGATAAAAACACAGACACTATTCTGCCCTTCACAGATGTGCTTAGATGACCCAGACGCGGTTAAAACAGACACAGACGCGTTTCTATAAACTTCGTGCAATTTTTCCAATCTGTGAAGTTGTTTTGTTGTGACCAAATCCGACTGTTTGACTAGTTTTCATGACAAGAGGACACAATGTTGATGAGGACTCAATGTTTGCAAGTGTTTAGACTCCAAAAGTGTGTTGTTTGATGTAAAATGTTTTGCATACACTTGAAGACACAAAAGACACAATGTTTTTGTTGTTTGGTCTTGAATGTTTGAATGTTTAACATAAGACAAGCACAATTCTTATGGCTGGCCAAGACAATAGTTGTTGATCCCACATAGGGTTTTACCCCTGAGGCTACGCTATTCAGAGCGGATACTTAGATGCTTGACCTCACTGGCTCCACCCTCGGCACTCACTTCTCGGGTCAGTCAAGCATCAGTCCCCATGAAAACACCCCATGGCGAACTTTTTATCTCTACTAAGAACCGTATGTGTGTGGGCCGCTACCAGAGGTCCGACCTCCTGCCTCAACAACTAGAAGGATTTGGGCTTCTAAAACAAAGAGGTGCTAGTAAGGGCATCCGCTCGTGTGGCCATACATGCGGCACTTTCAGCTCTGTAAATACAGAAGGCTCCCAGCTGGTAGGGGTTACGCCCTACAAATGATCAAATAGATTTGATCAAACGGGTTTATGGGGAGACATAGTGTCGGTATGAACTAATTAGCACACGTTATTCATAGTTTTCACCATGAATACATTTGATTATAGTGGTTCGGATGAGGTAGGTTTTCCTCGCTACCACTTGGGTCGTTCTCTTCTCACTAGTAGTCCTAATGACCACACGGGAAGACAGGCCCTCTAAAGATTAAACAAAAAGAGCCTATTGCTCAAGACACAAAAGACAATGGTTCAATTTTAGTGCACCAATGGAAGTGTTTGCTAATCTATGAAAACAAGGCACACAACAAAATTACAAAACCCTAGCTAAGGCCCTGCAACAAAATTGTTAGTAGTTTGGGTTGTTTCAAATGATCACCCCTTCCTGCAAGCACACAAGTTAGGTAAATTTTAGAAAACCCTAAAGACTTTGTGAAAAAGGGGCCTTCAACAAAAACGTTTTTGCTTCCAAGACAAGCTGCACAAACTTAGTTAGCTAGATCTGAAAGGGTTAGTCCGAAAATAAACCAGATCTGAAACCCTAAGTACGAAATCCAAAAATTGAACCAAAGAAAGTTTTAAAATTTCAAAACAGTAAAAACACAGACGCTGCTATACCAGACACAGACGCGTCTGTATGACACAGACGCGGTTCTGTGATGCATAGTCGTGGCCAAAATACATAGATGCCTCTCTCGGACACAGACGCAGGCAGAAACAATGCAGACGCGGTTTGGAAACACAGACGCCCCTTTCAGAAACCTGCAAAATAAAATTTGGCAAAAGCATAGATGCGATTACAGATTCCGTAGACGCTCCTAAAACTCAGAGACGCGATTTGAAAGTTCACAGACGCGTAAAAACCTAAAATGTCGTCGAAAAATGTCCGATCTGCAACTTCAAAAATGCAAAATCTGCAACAAAAAGGTTAAATGCAAAGGGACAAGAGTCCCACCGGGCGTGCCAAAATGTATATGGTGAAAATGGATAACAATAATAACAATATTGAAAGGCTAAATGAATCCAACCACTAAACCCTAGCCTAACAATCAACAAAGATCCACCATAACATATGAAGATTACCTAAGACAATGCAAATAAAACAAAATCACAAAGATTATACCATCACATGTCCAATAGGGTTTTGATCTCCATTCTTCATATCTCCATTGATCTTGCTTGATATATTTGCTCTCAGATTTTTATATGCACAAGAGCTCAACAAAGAACGGAATGTGGTTGCAAGTAGGATCGTAGTGTAGCCAAGTCTTCAAGATTAGTCATTAGGATGAGTGATTAGGCATTAGGGTTTGACAATGAAGGAAGCATCTCCTTAAATAGAAGACACAATAAGAAATGGAGGGTTAAGTTTGAGAGGTGTAAAAAGAGAGGTCGGCTAGGATTAGAGGGTAGGTAGAAGAAATTGTAAAATAATGAAAGAGGCAGGTAGTGTAGGAATTAAGAGATGAATGACATGTGTCATGTGTAGAAAAAGATAATGAATTAATTAAATAAATAAAGATTTATTTAATTAATAGAAGAAGTGGGATAATTAAATAAATAAAATATTTATTTAATTTAGGAAAGGATAATTTAAATAAATAAATGTATTTATTTAAATGAGAAATAAGGCTAGAAGAGGATAAATGAATTAATTAAATAAATAAAGATTTATTTAATTAATAGAAGAATTAGGCTTAGATAATTAAATAAATAAAATATTTATTTAATTAGACATGACAATTTTAGGTGTCTACAGGCCTATCTACAGATCGTAAAATCACTCAATTTTTTCAGATTAGCTTTAAAATCATAATAACTTTCATCCCTGAAAATTTTGAAAAAAGTTGCGAGGACCATGTACACCCCGACTGCCACGGTCCCTGACATTTTTTCTGAAATTTCGGGAGATTGTCGTGATTGCATTTAACAGCCTAAATCTCGGAGATTCGCTGATTTTATTGAAATTTGCTACCTTTAAATTCAAAATCTTCTCTCCCTCTCTAGTGCATGAATTTTACAACAATAAGCCCTACTTACACTATTCCCGTTAGACGAAGCCTTAGAATTAAGTCTTTCCGAGGTTTAATTACTGAGGAGATGGAACCTAATTTGAATAGCCTTTTTAACGAGGACACGGGTAATTCCTCTAATCCTCCTAATGATGAAGAAGCTCTCCATGAGGTTTCTGTAGAACAACTTTCGAAATTGGATAACCAATTTGATGATTTTCAGCAATGGATGTCTCAAGAGTATCCCGATAGTCAAGCTCTTTCATTAATTGAGGGTCTAAAACGTATGGTTCAAAGCGATAAGAATGGAATTGATATTTTGTGTGGTATTGCACACATTGTGGATTCGAATGTGATGCCTATGAAGAGTTGTGCCAAAACTTTAGGTTATACACAACCTCCCACTCAAGTCAATCATTCTGTTCCGTTGACAACTTCTATTGCCAGTATACCTACCTTTACATCAAACATAATGACTACTTCTATACAAGACATTCCGCCTATGATCACCAGTAATGGGGGCAATCCTTCCTCTTCAATTAACGCTCTTCCTTCATTCAATCCGACTTCTTCATTCATTCCTTCAATGAGTGTCCCTATTACATCTCCACAAATGAACATGACGCAAGGGGGCAATTCATTTAACCACTCCATTCCTCCTTGTAGTGTTTCTCCTTTCCAATCATCTCCTATGACTAACTATCATAGTGTCCCACCACCTTACTCTCAATCAATACCTTCTTTCAATAACATAATACCTCCATCACAATCTAACACATATAATATGAACTCTTCGACTGAAGCGACCATTAACAATCTTGCACAAACTGTCTCTTCTTTACAGCAACAAATTGCCTCTATGAATCAATCTAAGTTTAGTGTGCCCACATTTGATGTTGTGAGCCCACTTTCTCTTGACATTGTTTGAGCTATCCCTCCTAAACATGTTGAAATCCCGCATTTGGAGCTTTATAATGGTAAAGGTGATCCTCTAACACATGTTAAGACTTTTCAAACAATATGTACCGATTTTGCTTATGACCAAAGGTTGCTTGCAAAACTGTTTACTAGGACATTAAGAGATAAATCCCTACAATGGTATTGCTCATTGCCTTCTTATTCTATTACTTCTTTTGAACAACTTGCAAATGCTTTCATTCAAC
Organism: Cryptomeria japonica; assembly: GCF_030272615.1. Classification (NCBI taxonomy): domain Eukaryota; kingdom Viridiplantae; phylum Streptophyta; class Pinopsida; order Cupressales; family Cupressaceae; genus Cryptomeria; species Cryptomeria japonica. The sequence continues at coordinate 51,647,029 of NC_081411.1, forward strand.
AATTTCAAAACAATATAAGTCCTAAAGTTACTTTGATTGATTTAATGCATTGTAAACAAGGTGTTAAAGAAAAAGTGACTGATTTCATTGGTAGATATAAGCATTTGTATGCTCAAATTTCTTTTCCAGTGCCTGACAATGATATTCAAAGAATCTTTATTTCTAATTTACAAAAAGATATTCGAGACAAACTTCTGTTTTCTGAGTTTACTTCTTTCCAACAGTTGTGTGCAACTCTTCACAATTATCAACTAACTGTGAGTCAAATGGAACAAGCAAATCCTATGGCTCCGAGTGATAAGGGTGATAGTAGTCAACAACCATTTGGAAAGTTTAAACTGAATAGAGAATCCATCAAATTCAATGAAAACATCATCAACAACAATGTGAATGCAGCATCAGGTGTGCCTCCTATTTCTAAGTTTTTCAAGAAAGAAAGAAAGTTTACTCCTTTGAATGAATCATTTCATAGTATTATGAATAAGTTATTGGAACAAAATGTGCTTACTGTCCCTCCTGTAAAGCAAATCGATCCTACAAAGATTAATTCACCCTATTTTGATAACAAATCTTTTTATCAATTTCATCATCAACCTGGGCATGATACTGAAAAATGTTTTGCTTTAAAGGGTAAAATTCAAGATTTGATTGATAATAATACTATCTCTATTTCTGGAGTGAATGATAAAGGCAGCACATCTATAGCTCCTCCTAACCAAAATCCATTACCTTCTCATACCTCTAATGTGATTGAGACTAATGATTCCTCTTTCTCATCTGATGGTCTTGTGTCTGTGACTCCGAATGTGATTAACTTTGTAGAGCAGCAAAAAAACCTTAAAGAACCTTCCATCAAATTTGATTCTAGTGAAACTATCAGGGCACCTGATGGCCCTTTATACATAGTTGCAAAAGTCAAGAATACACCTTGCTGTGGAGTGCTTATTGATCCTTTGTGCATGGTTAATGTTATTACTGAAGAATTTCTTTTTACTTTGCAATTGAATCAAGTGATCTATGAAAAAACAGATGTGATTGTGAAATTATTTGATGCATTTTCTTCTCCTACAATTGGTTCTATGACATTACCTATTGAAGTTCATAACAAATCCCTTGATGTGAACTTTTCTATTATTCCTTCATCCGAACAATTTCGTGTGAAGCTTGGCTATCCTTGGCTATCTTCCATGAGAGCTATTGCTTCTCCTATTCATAAATGTTTGAAATTTCCCCATAACGGTGAAGTTGTTACTGTCAATCATAGTCTCTTTAAACCAGCTGAAAGAACTTCTAGCATTCCTATTGATTATTTTTGGCCTAAACAATTCCAATCTCTTCCTCCGCGAAGTGATCATCTTTTCAAATCTTATCAAAAGTGGAAAACAGATATGATCCTATCTCTAAGAGAACCTAGAACACCCAAACTTGATATTCCTATTGTTCTTGAGAAGGAAGTTCTTTCTTTGAAAGATAAAACTAATGTCTTTCCTCAAGAAGATTCCCAGCCCATTCCTATGGATGTGATTATGTCTATGTCTAATAAACTTTCTAAAAGCAGACCTATACCTCCTCGTCATGATGGACTTGGTCTCCTTCCTAAACCAAATATTCCTCCTTTATATGGAGCAGTTCTTCCTCCTTCCTCTTATGGAGAGAAGAGACCTTCCTCTTCTCCTATTATCCAGCCTAAGAGACCACAACCTAAACACCCAAGTGATAAGGATGAGAACATTCCTCCTCCTCAATCTTCTCCACTTCCTACTAAGACTAGACGAAATCGTTCTGCACGTGAACGCCGAGGAAAGCGTCGTCTTAGAGCTCAGGCAGCTGCTTCTCAAAATTTACAATCTCCAAAAACACCTTCAACAAGCATTGTTCTATTTTCTCCAAAATCTCCTAAACATAAGATGCATGATGGTCTTGATCCTGTGCGAGTTAAAGATCCTATTTTTATAAATCTTGATGATGATATAGATGAAAATGTTATTCATGATGAAAATGTTACTTCTCTTGCTTCTGATAGTGAATATGAATATGTTGATGTTGATAACCATTTATCTAACGAATTTTCTAAAGCATTTATCCTAGCTCCTAGACAAGAACAACGTTGCTTGGAACATGAACATAGCCCTTGTTTGGATCTTGTGATAGCTCCATCTGCTGTGTTGGATGTTCCTCCTCTAGCGTGTTCCCTGCGTTTCCGAAACATTGATCAGCAAGATCGGGGGGTAGATGACATGCTAGACTAGTTTCATTAGCATAGCAGACTCTCTCCTCCTCTCTTTTGTTACTTCTTCTATGTGTTATTCTCATTCTTCTATTTGTTGTCCTTAATGTTGTCTACTTGAGGACAATGCAAAGCATTGAGATCTCTTTTGGTCTCTCTCATGTTGACTCAAAAGACACATGTGTTTCCTTCTTCTAGGTGACCTTCCTTGATTGGGGAATGAAGAACAATTATGCATACATACATATGATATACATGAATTATCATACAACATACTGACCCTGAGGAAAGCGAAGTCACCTCGTGTGTTGTGTTTTGTGTCTATTATCCTTGGGTTTATCTCGCACTTGGGGGCTATATCTTTGTGATAACGTGCTCCTTTCCTTTCTCATTTCTTACGTGTATCACTACCTTAAAGCAATCACCCCCGTTGAGGCATGTGCGATCGCTTTAACGTAGGGGGGCATACACCCCGTCTATCCCTTCAGGATACTTGAAAATTTCTTGGCGAACTTAGCTTTGCCTTAAAAATTTTTGGTATTTTTCTTACATGACTCATAGTGAGGGAACCTTACTACTGATAGTCATGGTTCTCCCTCGTGATCTTCCCTTTTACTTTGTCAATTGAATTCGTAAGATCCTTAGTCCACTGGGGGCTTGGTGTATCTTGCCTCCTTGACGTGGTGAAAGTCTTTCAATGTTGTTTCCTTGTACTTTACCGAAAGTATGAGCGTACGCTTATACTCCCGCTAAAGTGGGGGCTAAATGTAGCGTCCTAAAATTGCAACACTTGAAATTTCAACTGCATTTGGGTCTTCACGATGTCGATGCAACACTAAACCTGAATGGAGACCCTGAAACTTGTTCATGACATCAAAAACTATATTTTTCAGCACCCTGGCCTGATCCTCCTTGCACCCTGCTATCCCTGGAGGTGGGACCATGGCGCCTAGCATCCTGGTCCCTGGCCCTATTTTTGGGCCCGGTCTCTTTTGGGTCTCGGGTCTTTATGTTTGCAAATTGGAAAATAATATTTCCTGGTCGGCCTAAGGTCGGAAAAATCAGTCTATCAACCCTAATTGGCAAGTATATAAACTACATTTCCTCTCCCATTGTGGTAAGATGGAAAAAGGGCAGAAGCGATATTCAAACATTCAAGCATTCAAGCATTCAAGCATTCCTTCAATCAATTGATCATTCTAAGTCTCCATTCAAGGCTAAGTGTTACATTCAAGACAAGGATTCAACCATTGAAGAGGAGATCACTTATAACATACAACATACAACAACATTTACACCTTCGCATGTAAGAATACAAACATTCTTACAACAAGGTACTAGTACTTGTTTTACATTACAATCATTTACATTTACAACATTTCTCATTTCTTGGTTAATTCCAAAAATGGGGTTTGACCTAAGGGAAAACCCCTAATCCCTAACCCCCCAATCATCTTCACTTTTCTATGTGTAGGTTGCAGGTACGCGACTGAAATTGAAGATCTGGAATCCTTGTGCAGAGATGAACAGATCCCCCTTTGTTTCGCGGATTTTTCGGAGGACCGTGTGCATGCCGGGTGCCATCATCGAGTCAAATTTTGCTCAAATTTGTAGGACAACACCATCTCAACATTTTACTACTAATTCCAGGTCCGCAGCTTCATCCCATATCCCTATCTCAGTTTATAAGTGAATCTTTCTCACTTTTCATGCATTCCTAGCTTAATCCTTCTATCTACATTCTTTACAAAAGAGGGTAGCCTTGCTGTCTTAACCCTTGAAACTCATTTAGAATCCAATCTTGCATTGTGTGGGATTGGATCTTGTGGGTTTCAACCCCTCTTTTGAATGTAAAGTCTCCCCTAAGTGAAAACCGTCAACCCTAGTGATCCCCTTTCTCTCTCTTTGGAGTGGTGGGGGGAACACTTAGGGTTCACTCACGATTTTCTGCTTTACAATATCTAACATTGAAAATTCTTTTGATGGATTAACATCAATGACAACATCTGTTGATGGACAAATTTTGTCCTTGGAGAACCAAATTTTTTCTTTGGAAAAGGAGAAAGATAAGATCATTCGAAGAGAAAGAAGTCTTAGAGGACTTGTGAGTCCCAAATTGGATTGATTGGGTTTACATAAGAGAGAGTGTATGGACATGATTGCTAAACTCACACCGACAGAAGTGAAAGAGAAGGAGACACTAGCTCACTTACCTAGTTGACTGGTATCCATTTTTAAAACTTTCAAAACTAGCTGGGATACATACCTACAACTATTGGATAAGGCTTACCCAAAAATTTTGAAGTTAGTCGAGCTTCGATAAAATAAACAGTATTTATTCATTCTTTTGTTTTGAATTCTTTTAATTCTTTCACCAATCTTTGGCATTGATGCCAAAGGGGGAGTATATATCAGAAAAATATCATAAAGGAACACATGGGAAGGATATCAGAGTATCAAAAGGAGTATATTTTTCAGGGGGAGCATATCTCAATTGAACTGGTGGGGAATCCATTTTTCACATGAGTGTTGCCATCAATGCCAAAGGGGGAGATTGTTGGCAATTGACACTCATCAGATTCATTTTGTTGTCATTGATGGCAACAAGATCAGATGGAATTCATATACCGACATTAGGAGGCATTTACCGACAGACACTAACTTTGGAGCATTCAGGGCTACATCGACACCGGTACTAGCACCAACATCCAACACTTCAGGGAAGCCGACATCAAAGAAGATTTATTTAGAAAATTAATTTATAATTATTGTATAAAGCCAACATTGTATATCTTTTGTAATGTATTGTAAGCCAACATAAGGCATATTGTTTGTAAGGGTATATAGGTCAAGTTGTTTAGGTCATTATGAGATATAGGAATTTATGTAAGGATAAAACTTATGGATAAGGATTGTGGAATGTGAAGATCATTTGTATGCGAATATTGTATCATGCAATAATCTGTAGATGTTTTGTAAGATATTATTGGAGGAGAGGTGATACTGGTAGCAGTGTTTAGGGTTTATGAACCAGTACAAAATAGAGCTATAACCAAAATTCTATTTGGCATACAAGATGCATTTTGTGAGTTCACTTTCATTATTTTACTTCAACATAAGCTTGTATTCAGTGAGACTCTTGAGTGATGAGTAGTGTACTCTAGGAAGTGTGGCTTCCTGCATGTGTAGGCCCCCATTATATGTAATATCTTTTATATGGCCAGTGAACTGATATTGTGGGTCACAAATCCCACCATAGTTTTTCCTCTTTGAGGTTTTCCACGTATAAATTAGGTGTGTTATGGTGTTCATTCATGTGGATAGTTTATTTGCTTCAAGTTATATGTTTATTTGTTTACTAGTTTATATGTGCTTGGTATAAAAGCATAAATATTATCTTACCAATAGAAAATTGATTCACCCCTCCTCTCGGTGTTCTTGGATCCCAACATTAATTGCTTAAGGTTCTAGTAATCTGGTGACAACTGAATCACCCCCCCCCTCTTAGTTATCTTCCGGTTATTTGAACTGTCTAACAATTGGTATCAGAGCACTAGTCCTCTCTACAGAAGCTTAGCCTCTTGAGGAAGATCCTATGGAGACTAACAGTTCAAGTTCATCTAGTTCATCTGTTGCTATCTTTTGGAGAGATATTCCTAGGATTGATGGAACAAATTATAGAGTATTGAAGATTTAAATGGAGACTCATCTAAGATGTCTTGGTAAGGAGATTTGGGAGATCACAGAGAATGATGCAACACCTCATAATCTAGAATCTGGCAAGCCTCCTCTGAAAAAATTGGATAACAAGATTGAGAATGATTGTAGAGCAAGAGAAGCCCTCTTGTGTGCTCTTTCTCATCAACAAGTAATGAGATTAACTGATAAATCATCTGCAAAGGCTATATGGGACAAGTTGGAGACTCTTAATGAAGGTGACCCTATTGTGAAGATTGCTAAACCTGATGGTTACTGGGTGAGATATGAAAACTTGAAAATGGAAGAAGATGAAAGGATTACTGCATTCATGGAAAGGGTAAATGAGATTGTTATGGGAATTCAATGTTATGGTGGAACTCTGAGTGAAGATGAAATTGTTTCTAAAGTAATGAGAGCTTTACCATTGTCTTAGAAGATGAAGGCTACTGCAATTAATGAATTGAGAACAATGGCTAATACTTATATCAATAGAGATACCTTGGTTGGGAAATTATCTGCTTTTGAGCTTGAAGAATTTGGATGTTCTGGAGCTATGAAGTCTGAACCTTCTTTTCATGCATCTACATAATCAACTAGAAAACAAGATTGGAAAGATTTATATGCAAAGGAATTGAATGGTATGAAGAGAGAAGATGAAAAATTTGAGCAAATTGAAGCCCTATTTTCTAGAAGAGTACCTAAAGGACTGGTAGGAAGTAAGTATGAAGGAAAAAAACCTTTTAAATGTTTTGCATGTAATAAGATAGGTCATTTTGCATCTAGATGTCCTGAAAGGAATTCAAGATTTGAAGAGAGAGCTAGAAGATATTTTAAGCCTAACCCTAGATATTAGAACAAGTATAATTACTGGAAAAATAGAGATAAATCATGCTACATAGAAGATGAGGAAGGTGTGACTGATTCTGATGATTAATCGGCACAAGATTCTACTAGTGGTTCCGACAATGGAAAGTCATGGGTTTTCCTGGCTATCAAGTAAGATGTTTCGACACTAGAAGAGAATGTACCTAAAGAGAAGGCACTTGCTGCTAGAATTGAAGATAAGGATGGCTAGGCAATTGATAGTGGAAGTTCACTTCATATGACTGGAGATAAAATGAAGTTTCTATCTTTGCAAGAATTTGATGGTAGTCTAGTTAGATTTGGAGATGACAAAGCATGTATGATCAAGGGAAAAGGAACTATATCATTGGATGGTAAGCGCAATACTAATAATGTTTAATATGTTGAAGGTTTAAGGCATAATCTTTTAAGTGTAGGAGAATTGGTAGATACGGGATTTCAATTACAGTTCAAGGATGGAAAATGTAAAATCATTAATAGATCTGGTTTGGAGATTGCAACCGGTACACAAATAAAAGGTAATATATTTCATTTGAATTCTGGTGAGAAGACATATTTGATTGCACAAATTGATGAGAGTTGGCTATGGCATAAAAGGCTATGTCATGTGAATTTTGAGTGCATTGTAAATATCAGTTCAACTAAGGCAGTTAGAGATATACTTAAGATTATGAAGCCCTATAATTCGGTTTGTAAAAAATATCAAATGGGAAAATAGGTCAAAACCTCTTTTAAGAGTATACAAGACAAATATAATGATATTCTTGATCTTATTCATACTGATTTGTGTGGCCCTACTAGAGTTAAAAGTTTTCAAGGTGATATATATTTTATGCTAATCATTGATGATTATTCTAGAATGATGTGGGTTACTTTTTTAAGGGTGAAATCTGAGGACTTTGAAAAGTTTAAAATATTTAAGGCTAAAGTTGAGACTGAGATAGGATTGAAGATTAAATGGTTAAGGTCAGATCATGGTGGAGAATTCACATCCCATGAGTTTAATAACTTTTGTGAGAAGCATGGCTTTAGGAGACAATTTTCTGCTCCTCGGACACCTCAACAAAATAGAGTTGTGGAGAGGAAGAACATAACTATCTTGGATGCTACTAGAACAATGATGATGGAAGCTATTCTACCTCATATCTACTGGAGAGAAGTAGTGAGAACAACAGTCTATACATTGAACATATCATATGTCAAAGGAGAAACCGGTAAGACATCTTATGAATTATGGTTTGGCAAACACCTATAGTTAAGTATTTTAGAATCTTTGGTAGTAAATATTATATCAAGAGAGATGATATCATTGGAAAATTTGATCCTAAATGTAATGAAGAAATATTTCTTGGATATTCTAATGAAAGCAAATCATATAGATTGTTAGGTCCTAGAGACAACTGAGAGGAGGGGGGGGTGAATCAGTTGTCAAATAAATTCAAACCAAAAGCTAATTAACCAGCTTGATACTTAATATCGGTAAACTAGTTAAGCATGTCGGTAGACAGTGTTAACAGTAAATTGCTATACCGGTAAAGTTCAATGAATGAAACATAAACATAAAGTCATCCACAACACATAACACCAATATTTGTACGTGGAAACCCTGTAAGGGGAAAAACCATGGTGGGAAACCTTACCCACAATCAAATGATACTACTATAGATAGTAAGTGTACATAAATGGGGTCTACACATGCAGAAAGGCCAACAGCCTAGAGCTCACTACTCAAACACAAAATGGGAGTCACACTGACTATAGTTGGATGGTTAAATCCAATAAGAATGTACTACACAAAATAACATCTTCATATGTTGGATTCAGTACCGGTGTAATGCTGATATGCTTATACAAAAACCTAGCTTCACCTTCAAATGATGTCTTTGTGTATACCTTTGCTTAATCTCGCATATACCTTCACTCAATTCTTTTTCGCATTCCACACTTGATCTTATAAATAAGATCTTACATTTATACCATACCCTAAGACCAATTTTAGTAGGTCGGCTCTACAAGATATTACAATAATTTTTTTTTACATACAATACAATATCCAATGCAATAACCGATTAAATATGTCGGCTTAATGCATTTACATCAATAATAAATCATCTCCATATTGTGCCATGTTGATTTGGAAAAGATAAACCTACCGATGTAACCCTAGATAACCTTGGACTATTTGCCGATAAAAGCAAATATGCAAATATGAATATACCAATGATCAATTATTCAAAACAAAGTGTCTAGACGATGTCTTTGACATTATCAAGTGTCTTCCATATCATTCCAGGTACTGGTGAACATTATATGTTGCCGGTGAACCATATACCAGTAACTGTGCAATAGTTACTTGCTTGTCGGTGAATGTTGTTGGATCTCCAAAGTGCTTGTTTTCAGTAGGTGTTGACATCAATGACAAAACCATACCAAAATACCAACAATCTCCCCCTTTGGCATTGATGGCAACACAAGATGGAAAAACCATCAAAGTGCCAAAACAGAAATGCCAAATATCAAAAACCAACAATCTCCCTTAGACAACAATTTCTCCCCCTGGGAGCAACATGTGTTTATCCAAAGATTTATTTTCATACCAATCTCTCCTCAAAAAGATAATGTGTTTTTCCATAGATATCTCTCCCCCTTTGACATCAAATGCCAACGATACAAAAATCAAGTTCATATAAAATACCAACTACTCCCCCTGAGAAGTAGCTTCCTCATTAAAAGACCAGAGTAAAAGATTTGTCTTTCAATTTTGCCGGTTGATGACAATCATCAACTATCTAAGTCTCTACTGGTGGTGGTATGACTCCAAGCTGATCTTTGAGATATTCAAAAGTCTCTTAGGCAAAGGTTTTGTGAAAATATCTGCAAGTTGTTCTTTAGTATTCACATAAACCAGTTTTATCTCTTTTTCTTCAACTTTTTCCCTTAGAAAATTAAGTTTGATAGAAACAAGTTTTGTTTTAGAATGTAATACCAGATTCTTAAATATATCAATTGCTACAATGTTATCACAATATATAGTAATGGGTTCTTTGCATTTTACCTTTATGTCTTTCAACATTTGTTTAAGCCATAGTACCTGTGTACAATTAGTTGCTGCTGCAACATATTCTGATTTTGTTGTTGATAAAGATGCACAACTCTATTTCTTACTCAACCAAGAAACTAATCTTTTTCCAAGAAAGAATGCTCCTCCAGTGGTTCTTTTTCTATCATCCACATCTCCTGCCCAATTTGCATCTGTGTATGCACATAGATCAAAGTTTTCATCTCTAGGATACCATAATCCAAGATTTGTTGTGCCTTGTAAGTACGGGAAAATCCTTTTTACAGTTGATTCATGATTTTCCCTAGGATTACTTTGAAATCTAGAAACAATACATACTGCATTCATAATATCAAGCCTAGTTTGTGTCAAATATAGTAAACCTCCTATCATAGATTTGTATCTAGTTAGATTAACACTTGTAGATTCATCCCTTTGAGATAATTTGTCATTTGTAGTCATAGGTGTGCTTACCGATTTAGAGTTCTCCATCCCAAATTTCCTTAGTAATTCTTTCAAGTACTTGGATTGACTCAAAAATATACCTTTATCAGTTTGTGAAATTTGCAATCCTAAAAAGAATTTTATTTCTCCAATCATAGACATTTCAAATTCTTGCTGCATTTTAATAGAAAATTCTTTACATAATCCATCTTCTCCTCCAAATATTATATCATCAACAAATACTTGAATAATCAAGATGTCATCATTAGTTATTTTGTAATATAAATTGCTATCTGCATTTCCTTTAGTAAAACCAATCTTTAAAAGATACTTATCCAACCTTGCATACCAAGCTCTTGGGGCTTGTTTTAATCCATACAAAGCTTTTCTTAACTTGCAAACCATATCATTGTCATCTGTTAAAGAAAATCCATTAGGTTGTTCAATATATACTTCTTCTTCAAGATCTCCATTAAAAAATGCACATTTAATATCCATTTGATAAAATTTGTAGTCCTTGTGAGCTGCAAAAGCCAAGAATAATCCGACTGCCTCAATTCTAGCTACCGGTGCAAAGGTTTTAGTGTAATAAACTCCTTTCTGAGAATATGCCTTACACACTAGTCTTGCTTTATTTCTGACAACCTTACCATCTTCATTAAGTTTATTTCTAAATACCCATTTGGTTCCAATTACATTTTTATCTTTAGGCCGAGAAACTAATGTCCAAGTGTTATTTTTCTCAATTTTTCCTAATTCTTCTTCCATAGCTTTAATCCAAAATTTATCTTCACATGCCTCATTGATAGATGATGGTTCAATTTGAGAAATAAGACATACCTCTTCATTTGCCAATCTTCCTCTTGTCATAACTCCTTTAAATTTGTTTCCAATTATCTGATCTTCAGAATGATTCAATCTTACATACCGGGGTGTCTTAGTTTGCTGTTGTTCTTCAATTACTCTGGAATCCTCTGATGATACCAGAGTAACTAGATCTTCATTCTGTACTAGTGGATTCAGTATAGGTTCATTTGTCACACTTTCTGTTGCCAGTTCAGAGTCTATATACCTTGAAGTTCCTCTGAATTGTTCATCAATCTTTACATTTGTACTCTCAACAATTTTCTACAATCTCTTATTAAAACATCTATATGCCTTTCTCTTAGATGAATAACCAAGAAATATTCTTTCATCACTTCTAGGATCAAATTTGTCAATATACTCATCTCTTCTAATATAACATTTACTTCCAAAAATTCTGAAATACTTAAGAGTAGGAGTATTACCAAACCATAGTTCATGAGGGGTCTTACCGGTTTCACCTTTGATGTGAACTTTGTTGAATGTATAGACAGAAGTGCTAACTGCCTCTCTCCAATACACATGTGGTATATTTGCTTCTGATAACATACTTCTTGCTGCATCCAAGATAGTTCTATTTTTCCTTTCAACAACTCCATTCTGCTGTGATGTCTGAGGTGCTGATAACTGTCTTTTGATTCCATTCACTTCACAAAATGTATTAAAGTCCTTAGATGTGAATTCTCCTACTTGATCTGATCTTAAACATTTGATTTTCTTACCGGTTTCATTTTCAACCATTGCTTTGAATAGTTTGAACTTTCCAAGTGCTTCTGATTTTTCTCTGAGAAAAGTAACCCAACACATTCTAGAATAATCATCAATAATTAGCATGAAATATCTATCACCTTATTATGCTTTAAACCTTCAACATAGTAGATATTGTCAGTGTTATGCTTACCATCAAGAGATATTGAACCCTTACCTTTGATTGAACAGGCTTTGTCATCTCCAAATCTTACTAAACCTCCATTGTATTCTTGAAAGTTCAAGAATTTGCCTTTGTCTCCTATCATATGATGTGAGCATCGTGAGTTGATGATCCATTCATCCTTTGCTTCAACTTTAGCTACTAGGGCTTGTTCTACCGGTCGAGCAGTAGGTGCCGGTTGATCATCTATTATAGCAACAAAAACCCATCCATTGTCTGTTGGATCTTCATCAGAATCATCAGTCACACCTTCATCAGAAATGTAAAAAGATTTGTCTTTATTCTTCTTAAATCTGTATCTCTGATATTTAGGATTAGGCTTGTATGTTCTTCTTGCTTCTTCTCTTAGTCTAGCATGTCTATCAAGGCATCTCAAAGCCATATGACCAATCTTATTGTAGTTAAAACATTTAAAGGGTGCTTTAACTTCATACTTACTTCCAATTGGACCTTTTGGTATTTTCCTTGCAAATAGTGCTTCATGTTTCTCAAGTTCTTCATTCTCCTTCCTGGTTTCTTCAAGTTCTCTTGCATAAAAGGCTCTCTAGTATGATTTGTCAAATGATAGAGCAGATGATGTTGATGCTTTAAAGGCCAAATCAGTTTTTATAGTAGCAACAGGACCAAATTCCTCAATTTCAAAGGTTGAAAGTTTTCCAATCAATGTATCCCTAGTTACTGATGTATTAGGCATTGTTCTCAACTCATTTATAATAGTAACCTTCATTTTATATGCCTGTGGAAATCCTCTGAAGATTTTTGAAACAATTTCATCCTCACTCAAAGTTCCTCCACAACATTTAATACCCAAAACAATTTCATTTACTCTTTCCATAAAAGCAAAAATCCTTTCATCTTCTTCCATTTTCAGATGTTCATACCTGACTCAGAAGCTTTCAAGTTTTGCAATCTTAAATGTGGAATCTCCTTCATTTAGTGTTTCCAAATGATCACAAATAGCTTTAGTAGTAGACCTATATGATAATCCCATGATTTGTTGATCTGATAATGCGCTCAAAAGTGCTTCTCTTGCTTTGCAATCATTTTCTTCATCTTTAGCTAAGGTCGTTGGAGCAGTCTGACCAGCTACAACAACAGTATAACCATTCTTTGTAACTTTCCAGATGTCTTTACCGATGCAATTCGGATGTGTCTCCATCCTGATCTTCCATATCCCATAGTTGGTTCCATCAAGTTTAGGACTGTCCTTCCTAAAATAATTTGTAGACATTGGATCTCCTCAAGTTGTTAAACTTCTGCAAAAGAGGATTAGGCTTTGATACCAATTGTTAGGTCCCGAAGACAACTAAGAGGGGGGGGTGAATCCGTTGTCAAATAAATTCAAACCAAAAGCTAATTAACCAACTTGATACTTAATATTGATAAACCAGTTAAGCATGCCGGTAGACAGTGTTAACAGTAAATTTCTATACCGGTAAAGTTTAATGCATGAAACATAAACATAAAGTCATCCACAACACATAACACCAATATTTGTACGTGGAAACCCTGTAAGGGGAAAAACCACGGTGGGAAACCTTACCCACAATTAGATGATACTACTACAGATAGTAAGTGTACATAAATGGGGTCTGCACATGCAGAAAGGCCAACAACCTAGAGCTCATTGCTCAAACACAAAATGGGAGTCACACTGACTATAGTTGGATGGTTAAATCCAATAAGAATGTACTGCACAAAATAGCATCTTCATATGCTGGATTCAGTACCGGTGTAATGCTGATATGCTTATACAAAAACCTAGCTTCACCTTCAAATGATTTCTTCATGTATACCTCTGCTTAATCTTGCATATACCTTCATTCAATTCTTTTTTGCATTCCACACTTGATCTTATAAATAAGATCTTACATTTATACCATACCCTAAAACCAATTTTAGTAGGTCGGTTCTACAAGATATTACAATAAAAACATTTTACATACAATACAATAACTAATACAATAACCAACTAAATATGTTGGCTTAATGCATTTACATCAATAATAAATCATCTCCATATCGTGCCATGCCGATCTGGAAAAGATAAACCTGCCGGTGTAACCCTAGATAACCCTGGACCTATTTGCCAGTAAAAGCAAATATGCAAATATGAATATACCAATGATCAATTCTTCAAAACAAAGTGTCCACATGATGTCTTCAACATTATCAAGTGTCTTCCATATCATTCCAGGTATCGGTGAACATTATATCCTGTCGGTGAACCATATACCAGTAACTGTGCAATAGTTACTTGCTTGCCGGTGAATGTTACTAGATCTCCAAAGTGCTTGTTTTCAGTAGTTGTTGACATCAATGACAAAACTTTACCAAAATACCAACATAGATGTTATAAGAAGAGATTGTAGAGAATTGTGGAGAGCCCTAATGTCAAGGTGGATGAGCAAAATAGGAATCAAATCATAATTTATGAGCAAGAACGGACAGTGGAAATGATCATAACTGAACTAGTAACACCTTTAACAGAATAGAATTTTGAACCAGTTACTCTGACAGTATCAGAAAATTCAACAGTAACTGAAGAATCGATAAGAGGAACAGAGAGTCAAAAGACTCCCAGGTATGTGAGATTGAATCATTCAGAAGATCAGATCATTGGGGATAAGAACAATGGAGTGATGACAAGAAAGAGATTGGCATCTAATGAGGTATGTTTAATTTCTCAAGTTGAACTGGTATCAGTAATTGAATCATGTAAAGATGAATGTTGGTTGAAATATATGGAAGAAGAATTAGATCAGATAGAGAAGAATAACTCATGGACTTTAGTTCCTCGACCTAAAAATAAGAATTTTATTGGAACTAAATGGGTTTTTAGAAATAAAATAAATGAAGATGGACAAGTTGTAAAGAATAAAACTAGATTGGTTTGTAAAGGATATTCTTAGAAGGAAGGAATTGATTATGGTGAAACTTTTGTACCGATAGCTAGGATTGAAGCTATATGATTATTTCTTGCCTATGCTACACATAATAATTACAAGGTTTATTAGATGGATGTTAAGTGTGCCTTTCTAAATTGGGATCTTGATGAGGAAGTTTATATTGAGCAACCTGGTGGTTTTTCACTTTTAGATGATAAAAACATGGTTTGTAGGTTAAGGAAATCTTTATATGGATTGAAATAGGCACCTAGAGCTTGGTATGCAAGGTTAGATAAATATCTTTTGAAGCTTGGTTTCATTGAAGGTAATATTGATAGTAATCTATATTATAAAGTCACTGGTAATGATATACCAATTATTGAAGTTTTTGTTGATGCCATTATTTTTGGAGGTAAGATAAGTTGTGCACAAAATTTTCTAAGAATATGGAGAAAGAATTTGAAATGTCTATGATTGGGGAAATGATTTTTTCTTAGGTTTGCAGATTACTCAGACTGACAAAGATATTTTCATATGTCAAACTAAGTATGTTAGGGAATTGTTGAAGAAATTTGGTATGATAGACTCTAAATTGGTAAATACTCCTATGGTTACAAGTGATAAATTGACAAGGAAAGATTTATCTACACCGGTAAATCCTACAAGATACAAATATATGATTGGAGGTCTACTATATTTGACTCAAACTAGGCCTGACATAATGAATGCTATTTGTATTGCATCTAGATATCAAAGTGATCCTAGAGAAAATCATGAGAGTGCAGTGAAAATAATTTTTAGATACTTGGAAGGTACATCTCAATATGGTTTATGGTATCCTAAGGATGATGACTTTACTTTATGTGCATATATAGATGCAAATTGGACTAGTGATTTTGATGACCAAAAAAGTACTTTCGGTGGAGCATTCTTTCTTGGGAAGAAGTTGGTTTCATAGATCAACAAGAAAAAATTATGTACTTCTTTATCTACTGCCGAAGCTGAGTATGTTACTGCTGCTACTAACTGTACACATGTCTTATGGATGAAGAAAATGTTGAAGGACATTAAAGTGCATTGCATTGGACCGATAGTTATTCACTGTGATAACTCTGCTGCTATACATATATCAAAGAATTTGGTATTTCGCTCTAAGAAAGAGCACATATCTATCAAGTATAACTTTTTGAAGGAGAAGGTGGAAGAAAATGAAGTTAGACTAGTTTATGTGAACACTAAAGAGAAAATTGTAGATATTTTCACTAAATCTTTTCCTAAAGAATCATTTGAGTACCTGGGAGACAGATTAGGGGTTTCCGCCCCTCCGACAGAGAACTAATTGATGTTATTTGGCATCAGTCCGGTATGCATTATCAGAGCTATTATTCATTTTGACATTGATGTGGGGATGCTACTACTCAGGGGGAGTAGTTAGCCTTGTGATTCAGTGGTTTCACAGGGAGGGTTTGGTCTTTGTTTCATAACTTTATTGCTATATGTTTGATTGGGATATTGTCAGATGTCTTCCATTGGGGGAGATTTGTTTGACATTTCTTGGCTCTTGGATGTTTTTCACATCTAGTGTTGCCATCAATACTAAAGGGGGAGTTTGTTGGCCATTTGGAGGAATTGATTATGTTTTGCATTGATGTTTTGTCATTGATGTCAACACTAGCTATTTTGGTTTCTTTACCGATATCCTTTTGGTCCCAGTAGGTTGGTTTCTGGTTGGATTAGCTCATTATGATCTGGTATGCTGCGGTATGTTTGGTTTATGGAATTGGCTTATTTTTCTAGTAAGATTCATGTTTAGTCAGTTGGTTTTGATCTGGTGATCAAATGCTATCCTGTATGATGGCAAGCTTGGTTTGTTGTTCTGGTGAGGGTTTCACCGGTAGAGTTTTGTTGAAGATCTTTGATGATATGCATAAGTGGTCTTGGTGCAGCTTCTAGTGGGGATTCAAGATGTTGATGTGATCATGTTCAAGACTTGGTTGTTGGGATCATTGCTTTAACATGTGTGGACCTATATTGGGTCCTGATATTGTCTAGGTTATGGACCGACTTAATGTAACGTGTGGATTAGACTTCTTGATGCATTTTCGAGATGCATTATGGGTTAAATATTATTTGTTTGGTCTAAGACCGATATTTTTTGTAATTATGTAATTTTTTTATTGTCTGGTAGCCAACCTTATTGTTTGTGGTCGAGGGTTTGTATATATATGATGTAAGATCTCATTGTAGATCATATGTAAGGTGTCGTGAGTGAATAATGTAATAATAATTTGGGTAGAGGATTTGGTCAATCATTAGTGATCGAGTTGGGTTTATGTAAGAGGATTTAGTCCTCCGGTATTGAGCTTAACTAGAACTATACTCAGGCATAGGAGATGCTATCTTTGCAGTTCATTCTTTCCTCCAGATTGTAGTATGGATTTCTATGTAGTCAGTGAGACTCTTTTTGTGATGAGTAGTGTGATCTAGGCTATTGGCCTTCCTGCAAGTGCATGCCCCTCAATTGTAATTCACATACTTAATGCAAAAGTGTTATCTGACTGTGGGTAGGCCTCCCACCATATTTTTTTCCTTTACTAGGTTTTGCATGTACAAATCTTGGTGTCATGTGGATGGTGTTTATTATCTGATTGTTGTTTATGCTTAATTGGTTTATCTTCTATTTTGGCAATTGGTTTATGCATTCTCGTATTGATCTTTTGGGTTCCAGTATTAAAGTTTTAATTGCTTAAGGTTCTGGTAATCTGGTGACAACTGATTCACCCCCCCTTTTAGTTGTCTTCCAGTTATTTGAACTGTCTAACAAAGATTTAATACATAGGGACACCATTCCATAACTCTAGCAACTTGTCGATAAGAGGCTCGATATATACATTCATATCTTTAACTTGGTACTTACCTAGTTGAATGAACAAAAATATTACATAATTATTATAACCATTTTACAGCAATATATATAATTTAATGCATATAACTATTAAATGAAAATAATTCCTAGAACAATCATTGCCAACATTATGTTCTCCCTCTTTATTGAGATCCATGGAGGAATGTTATTGTTGATAACAAAAATAGGCCACACTGAGTAAATAGATCTTAGCTCTCCAAATGAATTGACATTGTCCACTACCAATGAAAGCTTGAGATTATAAGTTTCTTCTTTAAAGTGTGGTCCTTTTTCCCCTATGTTTATAAATGAAGAACCATCCACAAACATTTGAAGAATGTCATCTCGACTTCTATTGCATGCATGATAATCCATAAATTATGCCAAGCCTTCACAACTAAATATCATTGCAAACATGGAATAATGGGAATATAATGAAGAACCTTGTGAGGCACCTTTTTTGTTAGTTGATATGTTTGACATCTACTAATATGACATTCAAGGCATTCTATTGCAAATTCATGTTGTTTATGATATATAATATGATCATTGGGACATGCATCTATTTCTTGATACTCCATTCCAATATCTTTCATAACGGTAGATAATTCTTTATATGAGTGAGGTAGAAAATTTGATGGTGGTAACAAAAAATCACTTATCAATCTAGAACAAAAATAATAATTTGTTAATATAAAGAATATTAATGATACGTATTTCACCTTTCATTTGCTAGTGATGAAATAACAACAAAAATAGATGAAAAAGATGACATATATGACATACCTTAACATACATGAGTTTATTATGTTGGATAAACCATTCATAACCTTCAAGTTCACCAACAACAATACAACAAAGAGAAGAGCTGTTTGGGAGCCTCTGTAAAGGGGCTTAATGCCTTGTCAAGTACAGGTAAATTATGAACAACATCAAAGTCATCTTGATCATCATGATCAACTGTGCTAGTACTAAATTTGTCATGGATCAATGTATTTGTACCATCATCTTCAACTATGTTTTCTGGCGCATGATCATCTTCTTCCATAGGATCATTATCTCCAGCTTTGATATTCACACCTCCATGTTCCTCCACTTGGAAAACCACATTCTCCGGGTTGTGGTAGTCCATATCATGTGCCCTAGGGCACCCCACCTATATAAAATGATCAACATAAATAAACCATGATCATTATCTCATTAACAAATGATTTTTTATGTATATAAATTGTTAAAAGGATATAAACATTTACAAATACAATCAATATAAATACATATAATGAACAACTTACCAATGGACGATAATCATGCCCCCCTTCAATGTGACCATGTTGCCTACAATGTTTCTCAGCGGTTGTTATTAAAAGTCTTTTAGTCTTTAAGCCCTTACAATGTTTGTAGGGACAATAACATTTCCCGTCACCTTTTCTTTTCAAGCTAGACCAGAATCTAGCAATTGTCTCCTTATTTTGTTCTCCGCTCATATTATCTGACATGATTTTTCTTCATAGGCCAAAAAATCGGGCTATGGTAAATTCGGTCTATAACCTTCACAAAACAAGCAAAACGATTTCGCAAGTACGGAAAACACTGTCTAGGCAATTTTTTTTTTACTTTTTCACTTTTCTATTTTTCGTCATAATTCCGACGAACGTTAGGCAAGATTTCGACAACAGTTGGTTTCATCAGAATTTCAATGAATGTCAGGCAAGATTAAATAAAAAAAACAAAATTGACACAAATTGCCTCCTAAGATCTAACGAATGTCAGGTAAGATTTAAAAAAATAAAATAAATTTGACACAAATTGCCTCCTAAGATCCGACAAAATGAAAGAAATCCCATAGTTCGTCAAAAAATGCACCCAAATGAGTTAGTGTTCCAATAACCCTACTCTTTCACATTGTATTAAGATATTTGAGAATAGGAGCTCCTTGTCCACTAATACCAGACCTAAATTGTTTTCATAGTCAGAAACCCTCTAGACTTGAGTGCCCTCCACCCATGTTTGGCACTTTCAGCCTTTGTTTTCTATCATAGGTGTACCTTTGTGTCTCTATTCCATTTATGTAGGTTTTAGTGGTTTTTTGTGTGCCTATAATTCTATTTCAGTAGTTTAGGTCGTCACTTATGTATGCTTCTAGACTTGAATAGTCAAACATAATACCTTGGTCCATGCATATTCTAATGTTTTCTTAAATGCTTAATTGATTGAAAGTCTTATCATTTCATTAGAAAATATCATTTAAAGAAATTTGTCAAAACCAAATATTCTTTACTTAGATTAGAAAACCATTTTTCTTTTAAAACACCCTTTTATCAACACCTATCTTAGAGAAAATAAGCTTATGCAACCATGCTGGACCTCCTTTTACAAGATTTTCATGAATTTGATGAGCCATTTAGTAGTGATAATTTTGATATATTAGATCAATCCTTGATGAATTCATCTTGATTTAGTCATCCTCCATGCCTCCTAAACCATCCCTTTGTCAAAGTTTAATGATCTTGACACATGTTACTAGTTATGAGAATGAACATAAAGAACCTAAGATTGTTATGCATCTTTGTCTTGATGTTCCTCGACCTCAAAATAAACCAATGAGTGTTATCAAAGGTTCTAAGAATCCAACTAGACATCTTAATTACTCCTTTAACTATGTAAAACAACTCACTCAAATAAGTAGGATTAATCAACAAGCGTCACAACAACCCCATAATAACATAGTTGTTCACATGTATGACATGAGAAACAATTAGCAACATAATCCTATAACATTTTTTCTTGGTTCTCTTCCCACTTCTCAACCAATGCTTCCTCATGTACCTTGTCTTACTCAACACTTTGGAAAGGAGTATGATATTGTCGATCAACTTTGTGCTACTCCAATTAAGATCTCCCTTTGGGAATTGATTCAAACTTCACCTACATAGCATGATATTCTACAATAGGCCTCACAAAATATTGTTGTTTCATCTTATGTGAGATTGAGTGATGTAGCAACCTTGTTAAAGTGTATGCATGCAAAAAAATCAAATATTGCATTTTCACAACATGAGTTACCACCTTTGGAATTTCAAAATCAAGATGATCCCCTCACGATTATTGTGCTAATTCATAAACATGGATCGTCTTAATGTTTATAGCATAAACTTGTTACACCAAATAAATATAGATACCTCTCTCATTCAACCTAATTTTCTCTATTTGTGGCTTTTATAATGTTTGTAGATAGTTGTTAAGTATAATCACGTTACCTATTATGATAGGTCTCATCTCTTTATCAATGTCTATCTATGTCATGCCTTATAATCTCAGATATAACCTAGATCTATTTAAAACATAGATTCATGCTATGCAAACAATCCCTTTTACACTTCACCACACAATAAATTTTGTTTATAATAACAAGATGCACGTAATAGAAGTCGATAAGAAATTACAATTTTTTTTAGAAACAAAAGAAATGTCTAAATCTCCTTTAAAATTTAAAATACCTTCTTCTACCAAAGTGGACACACCATGTCTTATTTATGACACTCCTACTCTTGATGAGGTACTCTTAGATAATGATTGGGGCTCAGGTACTCTTAGATAATGATTGGGGCTCATTAGACTTTACAGTTTCCTATATGGGAGAGTTTAAAGTCCCTCAATTAGAATCTAAGGATCAAAAGGAATATTTGGTGGCATCCACAAAGACTTCAATGTCTTCTACAAAATCTAAGATTAAATCCACAATTGCTTATACTTCAATAAAATATTCTAATTTTTCTTTAAATGACATAGAGATGCATGAGGGTCTACCATATCTATTAGAAATGAAATCTCTTTATGGTCTTGGTTTCTAGATATTTTCTAAGAGTGGAGATTGACCCTCAAATTCTTGCATCAACCCATTCATATTGTTGATGCACCTAGGAGCCTATGTTGCAAGCCAAAACCAAAACTCCACCAAACAATGAGAAGCAACAAACAAGAAGCTATTCAACAACCAATGACCAAATGCATTGATGAGAATGAGACATAATACATCATACATACTATGTTCTTATAAATAAAACTACAAGAGAGAATATGACATGTGATAAGTGTAATACCCTAAAATTGGTCATCTAAACCATGGGCCCCTAATCTCGACAACATCACCAAGGTCCTAACCAAAGGCAATTAAATCAATCTTGAGCACATTATTAATTATTTAATTATCAAAAATCACATGGCAAATCAACTACTCAATATTAATTAAATATTTATTTAATTAATTGAATCATTTCCAAGAATATCTATTTGATCAATTATCCCATTTTAATTTATTAAATATCCTTGCATATTTAATTAATTAATAAATTTGCCATTCAATCATGCAAAAAGGATTAATTTATTACAAGAGATGAATTAATTTATTACAAAGAGTTGAATTGAAAATAAAACAAAAAAAAGAATTGAATTGAGAGAGAAATCAAACTTGAGATATTATTTCTTTTTCTAAATTTAGAACTTGAAATAAAAAAAGCAATTTAATTGAATTATTGAATTATTCTCTAAAATTGGAACTTAAAGCTTTTCAAAAAAGAAAAAGAAGTTCAATTGCATTGAAAAAACCTTTTTCTTGAATAAATTAAAGAATTATCTATTTTATCATATATGCATGGAATTAATTTATTATTATTTTCCAATGCAACTTGAACTTCTAATTTGAATGCATTTCAATTAAACTATAATTGGAATCTATCTCAAGGTTAACTGAATCTGATTTCTCAATTATTTTCAATTAATCCTAAATTGAACTTTTTCTCTTGTGATTCTCTATAAATTCAGTCTTTAGCTCTCATTCCAATTCACCCCAAAGATTTTTGAGAACATGCTTGGAAATTATTATTACGCTAATTTCGCTCTAGAGTCATAGAAGATTATTGTGCTTTTTTAGATTATTTGCATCCATTCTACATCCATTATCGCTTGCATCCATTGTTGCTTGAATTGATTATTATTGCTTGAATTATGCATCCATCTTGCATCCATATAGCTTAATATCATATAGATTAAATCCTTTGTCTTGGTGTAGTCTTGTCACTGGTATTGCTTATAAAAATCTGAGAGCAATCTTATACTCGCATCTTTTAGAAGGCAATTGGTCACTTTGCTATGGTTTATTTCTTATTGATTATTAATTACTAACCATGCATATAATGACTTAATTGAAGTGTTTTGCTTGTAGCTATAGGTTCACTTTTTCACACACACATCTCTGGTGCCCACCGTTGGGCCCAAAGACTACATTTTTTTTGCCTCCAAGATTGACTGCTTTATTTTTTGTTATTTTCCAGGTTTCAGATTTTTTGGTTTTTCGTCTGTACATCTCGTACGACAATTTTTATAGGCTGAAACAATAAATTGCAGGTGTCGCACGAATTGCAAATATCCTATCGTACGAGCAGATCCTCTATTGTATGAGCATATCCTTTGTCGTACAAGCAGAAATCCTTTGTCGTCCGAGAAGACATCATCAGCAATCTTCTTTCGTACGATACTGCATCCTATCTCGTACGAATCAAGTGCCTGTCGTACGATTCTGTATTTTCTAGTAAAAGAGGCAAATTTCATAATTTTCTCATTTCTGATTGATTATTTTGATGACTGACCTTGACTGTTTATTTGTCTATCTCAGAATTTTTCATAGCCTAACTGGTTTTTGTAGAACGCTTGTCGAAGAATATGCTTGTCGCACAAAGACAATATGACTACTAATTCGTTGTCTTTGCAGGTTGCCTAAGGAGAATCGACTAAACATCGTGTATTCTTTAAATTAATTTTTAGGAACATAACTTGCTATCTGGTTAAAGAACAAATCTATCTTTGGTGCTTTTAAAAGATTCTGAGAGGTAGGAGAGTATGCTCTTGTCTTTTTTTAGACAATAAAAAATCCAAACCCTTGAAGCTTTTTCTTTGTTTGAGATTTGTACATCTTTAGCAGGCCTACCCTCCTAAGGGGTTGAAAAACTCTTAAAGCTGTTACGGCCGGTGTGAGGGGAACGACCTAAGTGGGAATGGCTAGACGCCAAGTACTCCAACCCACTATAAAATAAACGTGATTTGATGAAAATCAATTCAACGGCAGTGCTCAGGAATATCTCTCCTTCGTACCTTCGGGTATATTAAACCTTGGTTTTCAAGGCTGGGAGAACACTTAATTCAGTTTATACCTTGATGCGTCGAATGGATCCTTGACTAAATCCAATTTAAAATTAGAAGCTACCCGGTTCATCTCCGAAAGGGGGATAATCTTTGTGCAAGAGAGATAGTAACTCTCGCAAGATACTTATCATTTCGTGCCCCCGTTAGCATTTGGAGTCGGATAATATGGCATTGAGAATCCATTGTGTGAGACTCAGTGGCTGTATTCTGATTAGCTATTGGGTGTTTACCTGAATCTACAAGAAAAAGGTTTTCTTTCCTCACCAAATTCCTTAGGGTTTGCATGCTGTGATTGGAGTCACTATATATACTACTTGTTTTCTGTGTTTTCATCCCTAAAACAAAAACTGAAATACCAAAAATTGGTGAAGACCAGAAACAACTCAGTAAGTCGAAACTCTGTCTGTGTCAGAAACTAGTCCATCCTAAGTCGAAACTCTGTCCGTGTCAAAAAATAGTCCATCCTAAGTCGAAACTCTGTCTGTGTCAGAAACTAGTCCATCCTAAGTTGAAACTCTGTCCGTGTCAGAAACTAGTCCATCCTAAGTTGAAACTCTGTCCGTGTCATAAACTAGTCCATCCTAAGTGAAAAATTTGTCCGTGTTAGAAACTAGTCCATCCTGAGTCGAAACTCTGTCCGTGTCAGAAACTAGTCCTAAGTTGAAAATCTGTCCGAGTCAGAAACTAGTCTATCCTGGTAAAAAATCAGCCCATCTCAAAATTGGTCATACTCAGTTATCATACTCAACAATCAAAAAAAATCAAAATTTCTAGGCTCTGTCCTATGAACAGTCATATGAATCTGATAATTCATCATCCAATATCACATCTTGTGTCGTACGAGTCTTCTAGTTTGTTGTCCTAGACCTAATCTTGTGTCATACGAGTCATTTTATTCTGTCATTTGACTCCGTATCCTATGTCATATGAAACAGAACTTCTCTGACTCTTTTGTCATCCTACACATACCCATTTTTTGTACGGTACGAGGTAGCAACTCATACAAATCAGAACTATTGTCATCCTATAGCTGCTAAATTATTGTCCGGTCTAGAAAATCTTGTCGTACGAGTCTTTGGTTTTGTTAGAATAGAACAATCAAACTTGCCTAGAAATAACTTACAACAAACATAATACTGGTTATCATTTTCCTAAGCATAAACAGATAAAGATAGTGCACCTCTGCCATTTGCGTTGCACGATTTGGTCGATCATCTTTCAGCTAGTTCAATCAACTACCTATCAAATTTTAGTCACTTAGATAACGTCTTATATAGGATAGATCATTCCTGAAACCAGACTGAATCTTACACTACACTTAGAATTAACTTAGATAACATCTTAGATGGGATAGATTGTTCCTAAAATCAAACTAAATCTCAGTTGTTTCTCCTAAACAAAACAAACTAGCTCTGAAATTGATCTTGACCTCTGCATCACAAAACAACTTTAGGTCACACAAATCCATAAAGTTGCCTATTCAAACTAGGAGTTCTCATAAGAAACAAGCCAAAGGCAAAGAAAAAACCTTCACCTATCAAGATAATCCATTCTACGTGAAGGATCCACTCACTGACATGCCATCGTCATCAGGTGGACCAATTTTTGATGAACCAAAATCTCCCACCATACATGAGACATAATACAATGATGGAAACAAAAATGACTGTAATATTCCCAAAAATCATAATGACTCCTCATCATCAAGTGAGATTGACGAAGATGCTGAACCTCCAAAAAAAGAGATCCTTGATTGTCAAAAAGACAAAAACTTTAGAAAAATGATGAAAACTATCATGACCCGAGAGAAGGAAGACTATTTCTTAGAACTAGCAAAACAAGGTGCCAAACTTCCTATTGGATATGATGTTCAGACACTTGTTACTAAAAGGGAAGATTCACCTATAATCATGGTACACAAACAGTTATTAGCTTTGCGGATGGAGGTCACATAACTGAAGAATAAGGACATGTCCCCGAAACAATATTCTCTGGAAACAATATGTCCCTTTCCATTTGACAAGAAGCTACTCATGCCTCCATTTCCTTCACGAGTGGAAATCCCAAAATTTGACAAATATGATGGTACCTCAGATCCTCAAGATCATGTTAGGGAATTTAGTGTTGCTTGTATGGAATTCATGCACAATCAAACGTACCTCATGCGTCTCTTCCCAAGGAGTTTAGGGGGTAAAGAAATGGAATGGTTCTCAAGTCTACCCAAAGGAATAAAAACATTCGAAGAACTAATCCAAGTATTTTTACAACAATACTCATACAAAATTTGACATCCTGTAACTGTGATCGATCTTTGTAATACTCAATGGAAAACAAGGGAACCTCTTCTTACTTTTCTCCAATGCTGGAGAAAGATGTTCTCTAGGTACCCATGACCTATTCCAGACTCTGAGAAAATGGATATATTTGTCAATAACTTGGTCCTCGAACTAAAATATAGCATACAAATGCAAGTACACCCATCATTTAACAAAATGGTAGATAATGCCATTCGAATCGAAGATGTGCTCATAAAGAAGGGGGATATCACATCTTGGAAAGAAACATAAATAGGATCTAGCTCTAAAGAGAAAAACAAGTATTGGAAATATGGCAAAGATAACAATAAGAATGTTGTTAATGATGGAGTAGTAGACACTGTCAAAACCAACTCAAAATCCACAATATTCAACT
This sequence comes from Cryptomeria japonica, assembly GCF_030272615.1. Taxonomy (NCBI): domain Eukaryota; kingdom Viridiplantae; phylum Streptophyta; class Pinopsida; order Cupressales; family Cupressaceae; genus Cryptomeria; species Cryptomeria japonica. Next base: position 51,673,798 of record NC_081411.1, read on the forward strand.
TGGCTAGTGGTACACAAGCACTTAAAGCTACTGAGGCTGCCGTAGAGAATTCACCAAAGAAAACAAAGGAATGGTTCAAAGAAAAGCCTTGGCTTTCCAAACCTAAGAGTGATTTTACTCCTCTTGAAGAATCATATGAATCCGCTTTCAAAACTCTATTGGAAAACAACTTGATAACACTACCAGATAACTCCAGACCATATGATCCAAATGTCAAACCAAGATGGTGGAGAGAAAATGAATATTGTGACTTCCATCGGAATAAGGGTCATAACATAAACAATTGCATGAAGCTAAAACATGAGATTCAAGATCTCATAGACGCTGGTAAAGTTGTTGTTGGGAATCACCCAACCAATGCTGATCATAAAGCATTTAAAGACCCTTTGCCTACTTACAAACAAGGTGATTCCTCAAAGACCAAAGGAGGTGCCAAGGTAAATTATACTTATGCCAGCTAGGACAACATTATCAACATGATTGAACCTTCACACTCAAAATATTGCAATGTGATTATAGTTCAAGATAAACCAAATGAATCACGATATGCAAGAGCTCTGACCCGATCTCAAAAGAAAGTTACCCTCCAAGGATCTAGTTCTTCCAACCCGGCTCAAGAAACATCAAATCCAACAACCTTGCCAAACAAACAAAAGGAATCAACCTTGGATAAATTTAAAAGATTAACCTCATCATCATCCTCTAGATACAGCGTGGTTGAACAGTTAAAAAGGACAAATGCTCAAATTTCAATTTTTGAATTGCTACAACTCTCATCTGCTCACAAGGAAATCCTAGACAAAGCATTGCTCACTACCAACATTCCAAAAGATTTAGACATTGATCAGTTTCAGTCTATGGTGGGTCATCTGACTTCACCTCACTATTTGACCTTCTCTGAAGAAGATGAAAATTCATTAAATCATTTACATAACTATCCATTGCATATTGAAGCCATGATCCACAAACATAGAGTCAAACATGTTGTGATAGACTAAGGCGCGGGGTTGAACATCTGTACTTATCATCTGCTTACACAACTAGGATTCTCTGAAAATGTCATTGATCCAAGCAAGAAAATAACAATTAAAGCCTATGATGAGGAAGAGAGGACCTCTAAAGGTCTGGTATCATTACCAATCAAAGTGGAACCAGTAGAAAGAGATGTCATTTTCTTGGTTCTCAATATTCCATTATCATACAATATTTTACTGGGCATGCCGTGGATTCATGAAATGAAGGCAGCACCGTCAACATATCACCAATGCTTAAAGTTTCCTTATAACGGAGTTGAAGTCAGTATTCCTACTGATACAAATGTCATCTGTAATGCATTAACAAGAGGTGTAGATACTTTTTTGCCACATAATAGGGCAGCCTCTCCAAATGAAGATCCATAAACATTGATAAAAGACTTAGAAAAGAGATTGAAGATTACGAATACCGGCATGGATGGATAAAAGATAGAACTGGTACTATCATTAGTTTCTCTCCCTCCATCACCAAAATAGTTGGGCAAGCCATCAGAGGCTATGAGGACACAAACTTTGGCTCCGAATACTATATATGATGGTCTCTTTGTACAGTCTTCTGCCTCCTTGGTAGATGAAATAGAAGAGGATGTTGTGCTTAACTGACTCTTTAAGGAAGATAGTCCAAATGAGGAGGTATGACATTGTGAGATTTCCTCAAACCAATATGGTTGTGGTTACAAAATGATTCATCGCATGGGGTATTCAGGTACTGGTCCTTTGGGCAAACAAAAAGAAGGTATTACTAAACCAATTCAACTACAAACCAAATCCACACATGATAAGGTTGGACTGGGATACAATCCGAAAAAGACATTAGAACAAAAACATGTTTCTAAGTCTAAGTGTTCGAAAAAGATATTGCCTTTAACATTACATGAAGCAGACACTAAACAAACAAAAGTAGAGTGTAGAAAAGAGAAAGAGGAATCAACAGTCAAGAAAGAAGAAATAGTTAGTGCTCAAGCTTCGATGGTATCAGCTATGATAATACAAGAAGTTGAGGTTCTTGAGGATATAAGAGATGAAGTTGTAAGAATCAGAGAATTGTTTGCACCATTAAAAGTTCCAGTCGCATATACTAGCAGGAAACAAGTAGATGATTCAGAGACTGATTCAAACAAGTATGAATGGGGTCATGACTATCTTTCAGACACATCCACTACAGAAACTCTAGAAGAATCTAGTGGTGTCATAGATGATACTCAAGAGCTGATGCACATAAAACTAGAGAAGGAAATACAAGAAATTAGACAAAAGAGGCAAGCAAATTATGAACAAGGATTGAAAGAAGGAAGAATACTAGAAAGCTTCTCATCTATTTGCCTTATCCTAAAACAGAACAAATCAGTTATAGTACTACACATGAAGAGTTGGAAGCTATAGAACAAGAACCAATCATTAGTCCAAAAGAAGCTGAATGGAGTAGATGACAACAAATCACATAAACAATGAGATCATGTCAACAGGTGTGCTAGATACAAGTGACAAATGAACCACAACATGAAAGAACTTGTAGCATTAAAGATGTTAGTATTGATACCAAACATATGCTTACTAAATCACCTGAAAGAGACTTAGAAACTTCATCCGATGACCCTAATGACTCTGATGATAGTCCTATTCATGATGATATCCACTCAGCCTCAAATTCTGAATCATCTGATACAAACAATGAAAAGTTGCCTACTAGTCTTATTGCTGTTAAACCATGATATGATGTCCAGTTTGGCATAGTAAAATGATGTTACAAGTATGTCTGTTGGATTAGATTGATTAAATATTAACGTGAACTTTAATATTCATGATCTGACTCTTTCTGGTCTCGAGACACTTACGCAAGGTATTATTCTGAAACTCAACTTTTTGATTTGCAGTTGTGATAACAATACCATGAACACTCTTGAACCTATCTAAAATTTGTCCTTAGTACATCATGAATTGATTGACTATACTTTAGAGAATCAACCCATGGATATACCTACTTTTGCCAATGACTATACATTATCCTATTATCTCAATACAGCCGAACCTATAAACTCTTCCACCAGTGAACAAAGTGAAAATATGACTGAAGCAAATATCAAGTATCTTAGTTGCAAAAACAAGAAAAATAAAAATAAAAGATCTGATGGCGAAAACCATATTGTGGCAGTGTCAGAATCTAAAAAAGAGAAAATAAAGGATGTACCTAAAGGTGAAAACCTCTTTGAGGCACTTGAAGGTGAGATACTTGGTATACTGCCCAGTCATTTTTAGGAGCGGTCTTCCATATTGATCGAGCCAACTCAACCAGTGAATATCGAGAATCAAGAGACACCACAAATTGTTCACGTAGCTCAATCACTATCAGCAGAGGAATTGAAGGATTTCACTCAGCTATTCTTAGAGAAGAAAATAAACTTTGCATGGACGTACTCTGATATGCCAGGCTTGGATCCTAATCTCATTATGCACCATCTCTCAATCACACCAGGAGTAAAACCAATTAAACAAAAACTTCATAAGATGCACCCGCATGTAGCACTATTGGTCAAAGCTGAACTAGAGAAACTACTCAAAGTTGGATTTATTAGAGCAATAGATTATGCTGAATGGATTTCCAACATAGTGCCTGTGTCGAAGGCAGATAAATCTATTAGATTTTGTATAGATTTTAGAGATCTCAACAAAGCATTTCTGAAAGATGATTTTTCATTGCCAAATATTGATATGATAGTCGACATGATGGCTGGGTATGAGATGTACTCACTAATGGATGGATTTTCTAGCTACAATAAGATTAAAATCACTCCTAGAGATAAAGAAAAGATAGCTTTCACTTGTGCATGGGGAACCTTTTGCTGGAATGTTATGTCATTTGGGTTAAAGAATGTAGGGGTGACCTATCAAAGAGCAGTTACAACTATCTTTCATGACATGGTGCATAAGAATATGGAAGATTATGTTGATGACACCTTAGTGAAGACTATGAAAAGATCAATGCATATTCAAGAGTTAGGTCCTATACTTGACAGAATGGAAAAATTTAAGCTCTGATTAAATCCAAAGAAGTGTGCATTCGGAGTGACATCTGGTAAACTACTTGGCTACATCATTTCAAAGAAGGGAATCAAGTTTGATCCTGAGAAGGTCCAAGCTATAATGGAAATGCCGCCTCCAAAGAACATCAGTCAAATGGGAAGTCTATAGGGATGTCTCCAATCCATTAGAAGATTCATTTCTCAGCTAGCAGACAAGGCTCAACCTTTTACAAAAGTATTGAGAAAAGGAATAATATACAACTGGGATCAGCAGTGTGAACAACATCTTTAGCAGATAAAAGAGTACCTATCTAATCCACCGATATTGATGCCACCTATTCAGGGTAAGCCACTAATCTTATATATATCAGCAACCGATTCATCATTGGGGGCACTTCTGGTGCAACAAGATGACAATAAAAAGGAAAGAGCTATTTATTACATCAGCAGGACATTGGTGTCTTATGAAATGAGCTACAATATAATAGAAAAAGCATGCTTGGCATTAGTCTTTGCATCACAGAAACTGAGGCACTATATGCTAGCACATTCAGTCAAGTTGGTGGCTAAAATCGATCCACTCAAGTATCTTCTTAATAAAGCAACACTCACTGGAAGATTGACAAAGTGGGTAATGATCCTTATAGAGTTTGACATTGAATATGTGAAACACAAAGCCATAAAAGGACAACTAATTGCTGATCAACTTGCTGAAGCTCCAGTTGAGGATACTCAACCACTACACATCGAGTTCCTAGATGAATCAATAATGCATCTTACTCAACAAACCTAGAAGATGTTCTTTGATGGTTCCTTTACTCAAAATAGTTTAAGTACTGGCATACTATTCATTACTCCTCAAAAGTATTCAATTCCAAAGTCTTATAAGATTCTATTCCCTTGCACAAACAACATTACAGAATATGAAGCTTTGGTGAATGGAATAAAATTAGCCATTGAATGGAAGGTTTCTGAATTACATATCTATGGAGAGTCTCAGCTGGTCATCAATCAAATCAATGATACATATCAGACTCGAGATGAGAAATTGATGCCTTACAAGAGGATGGTGGACAATCTCAAAAAATACTTTTTTTTGTATCATTCCAACAAATTCCTATATCAGCGAATAGAGCAGCAGATGCTATGGCTACCTTGGCATCTATACCTGAGCTACGTGAGTCCAATTTTTGCTTTGATTTCCTGGTGGAAGAGTTATATTATGCTTCTTATGATTCTCCTGAGACCCAAATAGTTTGTTCTATTATTGGACATGACTCATCCCGATACAGCCACATCTATTCCTATCTATGCAATCAAATTATCCCTGAAAACCTTATTCGTAATGAGAAAAGAAACCTAACTCAAAACGCTTCGCGGTAAGTTATCATAGATAACGATTTATTTAGATGAGGTTTGGATGGTACATTGCTTAGATGTCTAGAAACTGAAGAATCTAAACATGCATTATCAGAAGTCCATGAAAGTATTTGTGGATCTCATTCGAATGGTTTTACTTTAGCTCAGAAACTATTACGGGCTAGCTACTACTGGCCAGATATGGCCATTAAATTTGCTAAGACTTGTGAGAAATGTTAGCTTCATGGAAATCTCATACTTTCTCTGGCAAGGGACCTCATACCATTTATAACACACTGGCCTTTTCAGCAATGGGCCTTTGATCTCATTGGTTAGATATATCTGGCTTCATCCAACAGACATAAATTCATCATAACTACCACTGAGTACTTCACCAAGTCGGTAGAGGCAATTTCGCTCATCAAAGCAACTAGTAAACAAGTCACCTTGATCATCCTCAACTATATAATTTGCAAGTATGGGATACCTTCGTCCATCATGGCGGATAATGGAGGACAATTCAAGAATAAAGATTTGGATGAGCTTTGTGAGAAATTCAAAATAAAGCAACACTAGTCATCATTATATTACCCTCAAGGTAATGGACAAGCTGAGGCGTCTAACAAAAACCTACTGACTATTTTGCACAGAACAGTGAACAAGTCTAGGAAGGATTGGCATCTGCAGCTCAATCCTGCACTATGGGCTTATAGAACCAGTATCAGAACACCTACTGGGGCTACACCTTTCTCTTTGGTGTATGGGTCTGAAGAAGTATTTCCTATTGAAGTAGAAATACCATCTCTAAGAGTTTCGTTGTAAGGTCTTGTTACTGATGAAGATCATAGAATATCTAGATTGCAAGAACTCGAATTGCTGAATGAGTGTCGACAAGTGGCTTTTGATCATCTCAAAGTGTATCAGAAGAGAATGTCTAGAGGATATAACAAGACGGTTTGACAAAGAGAATTTCAAGTTGGTGACCTAGTTCTGAGAGAAAATCCAAAAAATCAAAAGTTTCGCGACAATAAAGGGAAGTTTGAAGCCAACTGGCTGGGTCCCTACATTGTTACTGCAGCATACGGCTTTGGTGCCTATCAACTCTCAAACTTGGAAGGAGAACAACTTCATGAACCGATTAACACCATCCACTTGAAGAAATTCTTCGCTTAGCACTCTCTTCTCTAGCAAACTTGTACAGTTGGAAAAAGTCTTGAAAAAAATTTTAAAAATGGAAAAAGTCCTGAAAAAAATCCTAAAAATAAGGAAAAGTCCTGAAAAAAAAAAAAGGAAAAAAGAGAAAAGAAAAAAATAAAAATAAAAAGAGAGAAATTGCCCTGGTGAAAACCTGGTAAATAGGCACCTTAGTAAAAAAAAAAGAATTTTTGCCAAGCAGGTGAAAACTTGGCAAACAGGCGCCTCTTGTACTCAAGCGCTCCATCTATCAATGCAATGTTGGTATTTCTCACTTTCAAGCATCTTTTTATTTCACTTGTACATATTTTCAATCACTTTTGTGACATCCTGGTTTGTTGGAACCCTCATGACTTGAAACTGATCAACGTCCTAGTCTTAGATTACTCGACAGAGCACATTACATATCCTAAGAAGTGTCAACCAAGTCATTCTTCCGTCAGTGAAACTTGGTCATCCACTCCGAGTCAGTCACCTATCTCCTGACTACTACAAAGTTTTTATCACTGAGTTAACAAGCAAAACAACATAATGAAAAACAATTACTAAACAGTTTGAGCTATGAATGAAAATTTTCTTTGTGTGCTGTCTTTTATATTGATTTTCGATTATTGTCCCTCTGAGTAACTTGAGGAAGTCTATTGTGACTAAGAGGAGCAAGGATTGGGGGCATAATATTTTCTTTGTTTTCTGCTTGTAGGAATGATCCCGATGATCTGGAAACATATAAATTAGCTGGGTGTTTGTGATAAGAGCCTTCACATTAAGGTGAAATTGCCTCACATACCTCGACTCTGCTTATTTGTATGCTACAGGGAGGTCCATATCATTTCTTTGTTTGTTTTGAGAGAATTTCTTTATGATTCAATTTGGGTCCCTGCAAAATCTATCCAAGGATATGAACGAAAAAAGGGTCATTGCGGACAAGATAATTAAAATTGCACATTGAAAAAGAAAGGAACTCTAACCTGCCTGTTGTGTTCGTCATTTTCAGTGATGAATTTTAAGTATTTTAAATCCAGTGAATAGGTTTAGGTTGCATTTTTCACATCATTTTGCATATTATTTTGCATTTTTGTAAATCTAGAGTGATTTCGATATAGTAATAATCTCTTTATCTTCTGAAGGAGAGCTGAAAACATCATCATTTCTTATGGTAAGTGGTCTATTTATCATTATTTCTCCGATCGAGTACTTGTGTTTTGAGATGTTTAGCTGCATACATAACATATTATATAGATTCATTTATTTCATTATTATTCATTTACATTGATCTTATTTCATAGAAAAATGAAAAAATGGCATTACTCATTACTCATTTCTCATTTTCATTCATTTATTTGCATATAAAAAGAAACCAAAACATAGACATCCATATTCATTTGCATTACATACATTCATGCTGAAATAAATGCATATTGTAGACGTATAAAAATGACCATTTTCCTAAATGAATATTTTATGTTCATTTCTCTATTTGATTAAATCCAATTTAATTAAATTATCCACATTCTTCTATTTTATTAAGTAAATTATTCAATTTATTTAAATTAAATTCACTATACCTATTTAATGAATAAATCATTTTATTCAATTAAATTCCCCCTATCCACTTTTAATTAAATTCAAATTTAATTAAATAGTTATCCCAAATTGAATAAATCAAATTTATTTAATTTCTCCAAATTGCAACTAAATTGAATTAAATCATTTAATTCAATTAAATCCTATTATCCCTCCATCCACTTGCAAAATCCCAAACCCCTTTCTAATCCCTTCTAGAATCTTCTAATCACTTCTAATTAACCTAACCCCTCTTCTAAACTTTGTCACATCCCTAAACAAAGGGAAGTCACTTCTCAAATGGCCCAAAGTCTTTGATAACCATTAAAGGCTTCAAGTCTTCAACCACTAAAATCCTCAAAGTCTTTGATAACCATTGAAGGCTTTCAACCTTCAACCACTTAATCCCCAAAGTCTCCAATAACCATTAATGGTTAACTCAAACCCTCCCACATAGTTCAAACATTTGTTTTGACTCAACCTCTACCCAACCCAAAGGTCTCATCGGGCCATTAATGCTTTGACCATGATTATCTCTTAATCATTTGCACAAAGGTTTATCCTTGGATTAAATCTTAATCCATTGGGTAAGCCTAATTTAGACTTGACCCTTAGCCTTTAGATAACCATGAGGTCTTCTCAGGCCTTTAATGCCTCCAACCTCTTCTCTCAACCCAATCCTATGTTGACACTTGTCACCATTTCATTGGTGCCAATTGTGCACATGGTTCCCCAACTTTCAAACTTGGCCCTTGATTAAACCATTCAATCTTGACCATCCATTGCCTTGTTTGTGCTATAAATAGAGCTCCCATTCCTCCATTCTTAACAATCATCTTTCAAATTTGAAGCATCACACTTATGCTCAAATTCTTTCAAGCTTTCATTTTATATATGCTCATCATTTAGCCTCTTTTAGATCAGAAATTAGACTAAATATGCATGTTTAGAATAAGTCCTTTATCGTTTTAGCTCAATCATAGATTAAATATATCATGCTAGGATAGTATTCATACTAATCTTGTCATCTTATCATCTAGTTTATTGCATTTCTAGAATCATACATAGCTTACAACACATCTCATACTAAAATCAATCAAAGCATCCCTTGTTCTTACATTTGCCATCCCTAAACCATTTTGCTCAGTGATCTGAGAGCAAAACATTGGTTTGAAGGACATTGTGAGATAGAGAACCATGGGACCCACCTTGGGAAGCTGAGTAATACGTTATTACTCCATAGGTTGTACCAAGAAGTCCTGTGTGTGTGTGTGGACAAGTCTTTTACAATATTTTCATAAATTGAATTCTATCAGCCCACTTTTCCCACATACATTTCTGGCACCCACCGTGGGGCCCGACCCCAAATAACAAATCGGTTTTTTAAATTAATGACTTTTGCAGGTCCGCGAGAAACAGGAATCGACACGTCGGCAACATTCCATAGCGCATCTGATCAACAGTCTAGTGCATCCAGCTCACTGTTTAGCGCGTGGGCCCTATACTTTAGCGCGTGAAGACATTTTCTTAGCGCATGACTCCACTAATAATTTCTTGTAGGTCTCGACGCAGGCAAAACACAGAGTAGCGCATGGAGTAAATAGAATAGCGCATCCGATCCCTAGTTCAGCGCTTATAGTCCATCATCCAGCGCGTGAACCTCAGAAGTTAGCACATCATATTTCAAATTTTCCTGCAGAAATAAGCGCGGGAGAAAGAAAAGGAACAGAGCAGTGCTTCCAATTCACAGATTAGCACATCCAAGCAACCGTATAGCGTAGGGGAACATAATTTTAGCGCATCTGGCTTTTATTGTAGCGCGCGTATAGTCAATTCTATAGCGCATCACAGACAAAAACAAATATTTTTTTTTGTAACCGAACTGAAATTTTAGACTTGTAGAAGTCCTCCAGATCACCTGACGTTTTATCTTTGTTGTTTGCTTGCAGGATGCTAACAGTTTCTTGCAGATAGAGCAGGGGATTTTATGTTAAAAACGATTTCTTTTGTTGACCTCCAAATCGAAAATTTTGCTTTGTTGACCATTTCTTTTTTATAGATCATAAAATCTTTCTTTTAAAAGTTAAAAAGAACATCATGCTTGTTGGAGCAACATCTCCAAATAGAAGTTAGAAAATCATTGTCTTGAAAGCTAAAAAGAACCTTGTTTGCCTTGTCTCGAAAGTGGAAGGTATATGCTCTCCCTTTAACTGGGTGACCAAAAATCCAAACCACTCTTACAACTTTCAGTAATTCAAGCATTAAAACCTTTAGCAGACCTGCCTTCCCGAGGAGTTGCAATCAACTCTTAAAGCCATTTATGGTCGGTGTGAAGGGAACGACCTAAGTGGGGAATGACTTTGACGCCAAGAATTCCAACCCACTATAATCAAATGTGGAAAGTGATGAAAGTCCTTTTCAATGGTTGCACGTAGTGAATAGCCTTCCCCCAGTATCCTTGAGATACGTAAAGCCTTTGTTCTAAAGGTTGGGAAGCCTCCTGAGGGAGTTTATCACTGACGGCCGAATGGGAAGCCTGATTACGAACCATAGAATTAGAAACTTTGAACTGAGTTAAAAACTGAACATTTATAACATCATAGTGCAAGGGTGGGGAAGAATCCGCCCCCAAGATTACTCACCATATATCTCCCAAGATACCTACTCAACTGTGAAGCGATTCACTTTGAGTTAATTTCTGGCAAAAGGCAAAAAAATGGGCACCCTCTAGAGGGTGACACGGCTGTTTGAGCTGACGGAGTATTGAGACTAGTGGGCTATGATTTTATTTATGACCCTTGAATAAAGAGTCTTTCTGAAGTGTATTACTTGTATCCAAACTTGTTAAAACATTGGGGATTTGAACACATCCTCGCAGAACATACACTTTTTGTTAGAATAGACAAAATGGTTATATTTTTTGTGCTGTGCTTGCATTTATTATTTCAGAAAATCATCCATCACACTTGAAAATTTCTCAACAAAATTCAAAATCTTCAAAAAATCAACCAAAAGGAAAAATCAGGATAGTTTAGTGCATAAGAGCAACATCTTAGCGCGTGGAATACTTCTGTTAGCACATCTACACCTCAAAATAGCACGTAGAGTTAAAATAGTAGCGTTTTATCCTTAGGCAAAACAGTATAAAATCCTTTAGCGCATCTGAAACATAGTCTAGCGCGTGGCAGCAACAACTTAGCACGTAGGTACCAAGAATTAGCGCATAAAGTCTAAAAGTTAGCGCGTAACAGGTCCAGTATAGCGCATAGCCTTTTCGTGGAATACTTCTGTTAGCGCATCTACACCTCAAAATAGCACGTAGAGTTAAAACAGTAGCGTTTTATCCTTAGGCAAAACAGTATAAAATCCTTTAGCGCATCTGAAACACAGTCTAGCGCATGGCAGCAACAACTTAGCGCGTAGGTACCAAGAATTAGCGCATAAAGTCTAAAAGTTAGCGGGTAACAGGCCCAGTATAGCGCGTAGCCTTTTCGAACAAATTCCACAATAATTTTCAACAGTCCTAATTTTAGCGCGTGGAAGAAACAGCTTAGCGCGTGGCATAGATACATTAGCGCATGCAGTCTAGAAGTTAGCGCTTAGAAGACCCAGAATAGCGCATAAACTTTTGAAACTATTAGACCGCCATTTTCCAAAATCTGAATTTTAGCGTGTGTCTAGGGGCAGATTAGCGCGTGGGCCCATTATTTTAGCACATCAAGTAAATTCAGTAGCGCATGTAGACTCTGTTCTAGTGCGTGATCCACAACAGGAAAACAAAGAGCAAAAACCATGAAAAATTTCAAAATTTCAAAAACATTTTTAGAAGCTTTTTTCATCAAAAAACCAGTTTTCATCAAGCCAGAGTGACAAACAAACCACTAAAACTATTTCTTGAGCTCAATTTGCGTCAAAATAAAAGTTGTCAGAATCCTAAACAAATCACACAATAGAGGACGTCTTTCCTATCATAATCCAGAGATTTCATCATCAGTATCAACAAAATCCTTTACCATCTTACGGATTTCTATCTCAAAACACTTGTTTAAAATTCTCAAATTGTCAAATCCAGTTTCCAGATCGGGAAGCTTTTATCCATATCATTTGACATGCTTTATCGTGAAGGGGCATCTAAACCTTCACTCTGATAAAGTAAGATTTGAAATTTTTCAAAACAAGAATCAACTGAATCCAAACACATCAAAGGAAATCATTGATCACTCATGCATGACTAATCCTCTTATTTTGAGAAGAAAGAACCTCTATCGTAACATCACGTTGAAGAAACAACAACCTAGTTTTTCCAAATTCATCAAGAGAAATAAGTTTTTATACATCAATCGTCAACTCTTCAAATCTCATCGAGTATTCCTTCATCACGTCAAACGTTACATCCAAAACAAATCTAACGAATTTGACAAAGAACCTTTGAAAACAAGAGCATACTATCAAAAGTCTGCTTTTAATCAAACCATAAACCGCGGTGGGAAAATCAATCCAGCATTCTTGCCCGATGAGTGCATCACATATAACACATCTCAATCAGAACCACCAACACCCGAGCAACCCATCAAAGAGGCTTTTGTCCCTTTCATCACTGAAAGTTTTTACTAAAATGCCTGTTACTCGCTCTCAACGAGACAAAAAAAGTGAGACACACGCAGAATCAAGTATGAATAGCAGATTATCAAATCCTTTTGAAGTTCCACCCGTAGAAGAACCTGAAATTACTAAAGCACTTCTTCGGGAATGTCAAGAAAATCCTTCCTTCCAAAAACTTGTCAAAAAACTCATGGAAAATGACAAAGAAAAATATCTGTTGATGCTCACAAGCAAAGGTGTTAAACTTCCTGAAGATTTCGACCCAAACATCTTTCAAACTGGTTCTCGACAATATGCATATCAAGAACAACCCAGAGAAGAAGAAACTTGCATACCTGAACAACATAACTTTGAACAACACATTCCAGAACAACGCATACCAGAAATGCATATACCTGAGCTAGAGACACCAGAGCAACATATACCATTTACCACACCTTTTCAGCTGAGAACCAATACAAGGCAAGAACTTTTTCCTCGACAAGACAATATACCCTTGGCAACCCTTACTCAACAAATGCAAATGTTGCAAAGGCAAATACAGGATATGCAACAAGGGACAACAGTGCGGTACTCTTTAAACGAAATCTATCCTTATCCATTTGACAGAAGCTTGAACATGGTGCCTTTCCTCCAAACTCGAACGTTCCCAAATTTGATAAATATGATGGGAAAAGTGATCCCCGGGATCATGTTCGCGAATTTTGCACATTGAGCCTTGAATTTGCTCATGATGACACCTATTTGATGATGTTATTCTCCAGAAGCTTAGGAGGGCAAACCATGGAATGGTTATCCAAAACCTCACCACCTGTCAGATCATTTGATGAGTTGGTTAACAAATTCATAACCCACTATTCCTAAAACATCCAACATGCCATAACCATGCTAGATGTTTGTAATACCAAACAAAAGAACAATGAAACATTCATGGTATTCCTTCAACGCTGGCGACGCATGGTCTCCAGATATCCTCGAGATATTCTTGAAAAGGAGAAAATGGAAATCTTCATTGATAACCTGAACGGTGAAATGAGTTACAGACTAAAACTTCAATGCATACCATCTTTCGCTAAATTGATTGAAAATGGCATTCAAGTGGAAGAAGCGTGTGTAAAAAAGGGAACACTCAAATTTTACAAGGAAGGAACAAACTCATCAAACTACAATAACCAAAACAACACCAATCTTGACAAATCTCGCTTTTGGACTCGAAACAAAAACAAAGGAAACAACGAATCACATGATCCTAAATCAAAACAACCAGTGCTTGCATTATCTGGAAATCCTCAGAACATGAAAAATCTTAAAAATACTGCACCGAATGCTAACACATATGCACAAAACACTGATCAAGGACAACTCAATACAAACAACACCAATGATACTCAAAGCAAAAACATGAATTCGGGACCTAACAACAATTTATGCAACAACACGAACAATTTCCAAAAGTGTAACTTCACACCACTGGGACAATCATTAGAATCCGCATTCAGAGAACTTTTGGCAAACAAGATTATGTCTTTGCCTCCAATCAACAATTATGAACCCCCAATCAAACCACCTTGGTGGAATGATTCACACTATTGTGATTTCCATCGCAACAAGGGTCATAGAACAAATGAGTGCATGAGATTGAAATACATAGTACAAGACATGATTGATCGAGATGACTTAACGATCGATGGACTTAAAACAAATGGTGATCACGAAGCCTTTAAAAATCCTCTCCCAAATTACAACAAAGATGGAGCATCCACTTCAAATGATACACGCGGAGCTCATATTAATCATATCTACAACAACACCATCAACCACATATCAGCTGAAGATCATCGCGTAAATGTCATCACCATCTGAGATCAGCGTGATCATGAATCTGTCAATGTCACAACCCGAACTCAGAAATACGTCTTGAAGGGACATGCTGCACCTGCAACTACCACACCAAAAATCCAATATGACTTGGTTAGCCAACTACGAAAGACTCCAGCTCAGATATCTATCCTAGAATTATTGAAACTATCACCGAAGCACAAAGACATATTGGAACAAGCACTATTGGAAACCAATGTACCTCAAAATCTGGATACAGACAGATTTCAAGCCATGGTCGCCCATATGACAGGACCTCATAACCTCACCTTCTCTGAGCATGATGATGCTTCCTTGATCCATCCACATAATACTCCTCTCCACATCGAAGTCATTGTTTGCAAACACCGAGTCAAAAGAGTCCTAATAGATGGAGGAGCCAGCCTTAATATATGTACTTTAAAGCTTATCCGTGCATTAGGCTTCTCAGAAGAATCTATTGATCCTTGCAAAAAGATTACCATAAAAGCATATGATGATGAAGAAAGGTCCTCTAAAGGCACAATGATATTACCTATTCAAGTAGGCCTAGTACAAAAGGATACTATTTGTCAAGTCTTAGATATTGATCTAACCTACAATATTTTGTTAGGACGACCCTGGGTACATGAAATGCAAGCAGTACCTTCTACATATCACCAGTGTGTCAAGTTTCTTTATGATGGACAAGAAATTTTCATATCTGTTGATCACAATCCATTTCAACATTGCAATGCAATGGGGGCAGCCCAGGACAGTTTGGTTCCTCATAATAGAGAAAAGCAGCAATCTTCAACATCAGATCCACACACAGCAAAATCCAACTCCTTATGGGGAGACTTCAAGCAGAAAATGCAAATCAAAGACTAAGGTATGGGAGAATACTCTTTGGAACCTTTATATTTGGCCAAATTGCCAACATCACCTAGATCACATGGTTTGCCTACTACATCAACAGAACTGGCTACTCGACCCATCACTAAATTTGATGGTACCTTCATCCAATTGGGTACTTTGGCACATGAATCAGAAGACAAAGATGTTCTTAGCTGGTTATACAAAGATGAGGAAGAAAATCATAGAGCAGCCGCTCTGGACATTGTTCTACCCACACACCTATATGGAAAAGGCTACTTAATCATGAAGCAAATGGGATATGACGGTAAAGGACCTATTGGCAAATGCAAAGAAGGAGTCATTGAACCTATAGATCTTCCTTCACAACCTAGCAGAAACAAAGCAGGATTGGTTTCCAAGCTCACATTTCTATTGAAACGGCCGCCACACCTACCTATCAAACCTCAATGGAAAGTAAAGACAAAGTACAAAGAAGAATCCTGGCATGAAGCACTCTTTGAATCTGTAGAAACAATCCACAAGGCACGAGAACATCAAGATCAGAAGTTACATTAGGAAAAGCTTCTAAGTCATAAGAAGGCCCTAGCTACAATAGTAGCTCATATTCAGACACCAATATCTCAAGACCAAATCATGTCATCTCCAGATACCATTATTCCTCCCCGAGGAAGCACAGTCTATGAACAAATTCAGAAAGTGGAGGATGGATCTGACACAGAATCAACAAAAACCATCAAAATGGTATCCATCATCAAAGATTTGTTTTCACCCTACAACATACCAGTTTACAGTACAGATAAAATCTGGGATGATGCCTATGAAACTGATTCAAATGAATATGAATGGGGTACCTGCTCCAATGCTACTACAGACATCTCTAGTGATACTGATTCTATATCTATCTCCTAAGAAGAACATAACTTAGAAGATAGTCCTCTGGAATTTGGACCGCAGAATATCTATGACACCGAGGAAAGCGAACAGGATCATTATGAGCAAGTATATGTAGAGGATAATACCATCGAAGACCTCGACAAAATCCTGAACTTCTTTAAAACCAAGAACCATCATGATGAAAACTCTGTCCTAACACTCACAGTAGCCGAACTTGATCCACCTAACGATTCCTTACCACTTGTCTTTCCTGACCTCATCGACTGGGATGAACCTGAAATCCATAATATACCAATTTTCCCAAATGACGAATCTATTATCCATTACCTATGTACTATAAATCCGAAAACAGGCTCTACCAATGAACAAAATAATGATGTCTACAAGCCAGGGAGTGCCAAGTCTCTCAGTCGCAAAAATGAACCAGATAAAGGATCTGATGCTGAAAACCAGACAATGGCAGCTCTAGATCATTCAAAAGTAAAAATAAAGGACGCATCAGGGGGTAAAAACCTTTTTAAGGCACCTAACGATGGGAGACTTGACACTCTTCCTAAGCACTTTCATGAGCGATCACCCATATTGATTGAGCCCACTCAATCAATCAACATTGGTACCACAGAAGCAATTAGGAACCTACACCTTGTAGAATCTCTGACAAAGGAAGAAAAATTAGCGTTCATCATTTTCTTTAAAGGATAGCAAATCAACTTTTCTTGGTCATATGCTGATATGCCTGGAGTGGATCCACACTTAATCATGCATCATCTGTCCATTTCTACAGGAGTTAAGCTAGTCAAGCAAAAGCTACAAAAGATGAATCCACAGGTGGCACTTATGGTCAAAACTGAACTAAAGAAATTATTAGACGTCGGATTCATCCAACCCATTGACTATGCGGAATGGATTTCCAACATCGTTCCAGTATCAAAACCAGATGGTAGTATCAGAATCTGCATTGACTTTAGAGATGTCAACAAAGCTTGTCCAAAAGACGACTTTCCTTTGCCTAGTATCGACATCATTGTAGATCTCATAGCAGGCCATGCAATGCTCTCACTAATGGATGGTTTCTCAGGCTATAACCAAATCAAAATCACCCCAGAAGATCAAGATAAAACCACGTTCACCTGTCCTTGGGGAGCGTATTGTTGGAATGTTATGCCTTTTGGCTTAAAGAATGCAGGGGCCACTTATCAAAGAGCAATGACCACAATATTCCATGACATGATGCACACATTTATGGAAGACTATGTGGATGACTTACTAGCTAAATCCTTCACCAGAGCAGAACATCTTGGCATCCTAACAAAAATATTTGATCTATTGGAGAAATTCCAAGTCAGGCTTAACCCTAAGAAGTGTGTCTTCAGGGTTACATCAGGCAAGTTACTAGGCTACATAGTCTCAGCTAAGGGTATTGAAGTAGATCCAGCAAAGGTACAAGCCATCATGGACATGCCACCACCAAAGAATATCAATCAACTCAGATCTCTGCAAGGATGACTTCAATCAATCAGGTGATTCATCGCTCAGCTAGCCGATAAAAGTCTACCATTTAACCATTTACTACACAAAAATGTACCATTCAAATGGGAGGCTAAGTGTGCAGAATCTTTTTACCAAATCAAATAGTACCTGATGAATCCACCAGTTCTAGTACCCCTGGTCGCAGGAAAGCCTCTTATTTTATATATCTCAACCACAGACATATCACTAGGGGCATTATTGGCACAAGAGGATCAACAAGGAAAGGAACGCACCATATATTACATCAGTAGAACATTGAATGGCTATGAACTCAACTATACATTCATTGAAAAGGCTTGCCTAATAGTGGTATTCACATCTCAGAAATTCTGACATTATATGCTAGCACACACCATCAAGCTAGTGGCAAAAATTGATCCTCTCAAATATCTACTCAGCAAGGCAGCTCTCGCAGGCCGATTAGCTAAATGGGTCATGATTCTCAGTGAATGTGACATCCAATACACAGAAAGACGAGCCATCAAAGGACAAGCAATTCCAGATCAGTTAGCCGAAGCACCCCTACCAGGAAAACACACCATAAAGGTTGAATTTCCAGATAGAGATGTTCTTGCTCTTTCTACCAAAAACTAGACCCTATACTTTGACGGATCCTATACACAACATGGTTCCGGTGCTGGCATTCTATTCATCACTCCTGAAGAACACACTATACAAAGATCATACAGACTTATGTTTCCATGCACCAATAATGTCGCTGAATATGAGGCACTGGTCATAGGCATCAAAATGGTCGTAGAATGGAAAATCACAGAGTTAAAAGTCTATGGGGACTCGCAACTGGTCATCCATCAAATCAACAATGACTATCAAACAAAGGACGACAAGCTCTTACCCTACAAGCGAATGGTGGATGACTTCAAACAGTATTTTGTGCACATCACCTTCGAGCAAATACCAAGGTTGAACAACAAAGCAACTAATGCAATGGCTACTATCGCTTCATTATTACAAATTCCAGAGCAAAAAAGTCGTTATGAGTTCCTGGTAGAGCAACTGTTCTCCCCCGCCTATGACCACTCTGAATCCCATGTTATCTATGACTTAACTGGTTCAAATTCTCCGTTATATGGACCAATATACGACTACCTCAAACACAATATCTTACCCATTGACCAATCCCGCAACCAAAAACATAACTTTATCCAACAAGCTACTCGTTACACCCTTACCGCTGATACTTTATATCGTCGAGGTCTCGATGGTACTCTTCTTCGTTGTCTTGATCGTAATGATTCTGATTCTTCTTTACACAAGCTTCACGAAGGTATTTGCGGCACACATTCAAGCGACACTACTCTTGCTAAAAAGCTTCTAAGGATGGGATACTACTGGCCTACAATGGAGAAAGACTCATATCACTTTGCCAAGAAATGTCCTAAATGCCAAATCCATGGTAATTTGATACATGCACCAGCACAAGAACTGCAGCCATTTACAACATCCTGGCCCTTTTGCCAGTGGGGACTGGACATCGTTGGCAAAATTCATCCTTCATCTTCAAATAGACATAAGTTCATTATAACAGCAACAGAGTACTTTACCAAATGGATTGAAGCAGTTCCCATGACCACAGTAATCGAGAAACAGATTGCCTCTTTTATCCTCAATTATCTGATCTGCAGATATGGTATTCCAAATTCAATCATTACAGATAATGGATGACCCTTCAAGAATCAAGATGTCCAAGAACTATGTGAAAAATTCAAAATCCAACATAGGTTCTCTACACCATATTACCCACAGGGAAATGGTCAAGTGGAAGCATCTAACAAGACAATACTGAAAATCCTCAAGAAAACCGTGAATGATGCAGGCAAAGATTGGCATGTACAACTCAATCCAGCACTTTGGGCATACAGGACCAGCATCCGCACACCTACCGGAGCAACACCATACTCATTGGTTTATGGATCAGAGGCTATTTTACCCCTGGAGGTAGAGATCCCATCTCTCAGAGTCTCTTTGAAAGGCTTAATCCCAGATGAAGAGTATCAAGTTAACCGCCTACAAGAACTTGAGCTATTGGATGAAAGACGCTAACATGCTTATACTCATCTCAAAGCATATCAGCAACGCATGTGCAGGAGCTACAATCACAAAGTCATTCCCCGCAACTTCAAGGTTGGTGACCTAGTCCTTAAAGAAAATCCAAGAAATCAGCAAGATCGAGAAAAGAAAGGGAAATTTGAGCCTAACTGGTTGGGTCCCTATGTTATCATATCAGTTTATGGATCAGGTGCTTATCAGCTAACAAATTCTGAAGGCGATGTGCTCGACGAACCAACTAACAGCATCCATCTGAAAAAGGTACTATACTTAAAGTAGCCTAGTGCACGGAAAAAGCCCAAAACAAAAAAAAACAAAAAAATCAAAAAATCCAGAAAAAGCAAAAACAAAGTATAATAAAAACAAAGGGTGAAAACCTGGTAAACAGGCGCTCTTGTGAAAGAATGGCTCCTCCATCTATATCCATGCCATTTTATCCCTACAAACACTATCGGCCATCACCCGACACTTAGCAAATATCCATTCAGGACATACTTAGCGTAGTCACTATCCTGATTTATCTATATATATCCTCTTACCACTAATCCACCATGGCTTGGAATCACTGTATATATTCACATCAAGAGGCACACTCAGCTAGGGGCCTATAAATCATATCAAGATTGCAAACAATTAAGACATCAAGACTAGATGCAAAACTCAATAGCATGACATCCAACAAACCACTACGCTTCATCGCCAAACAAAACCAAACAAAACACAAAACTACCAAAGATGGATGATTTTCTGAAGTACTGAATGTTGCGCTATAGCATAAAATCTTAACTAGTTTTGCATTTTGAACTTTTGGCATTATTGGATTCTCTTCCTTGTCTCACTAAATGCTTCACAGCTAGAGGTCAAGGGGAACTTCCAATATTTTCTTAGTCTTCTGTCTGAGAGGCGATCACTTGTACTGTGTGAATACTTGCCTTGAGACGTGATACATCAAATATCACTGAAGGCCTGATTCCACTTCACGCATACAAATAATCAAATCTTGTCTATTTACGCAATACACACTCAGGTCGTCTTGGTTCAATTATACCTTGATGCTTGTGCTATCTTGCAAAATTAAATATCATGTAAATTTTTCTCAGGTCATTATGGTTCAATTATACCATTATGCTTGTATAAATTTTCAACATATCCTAAACAAATCAATGGTCAATGATGATATCTACAAAGAAAGCAAAAATATGGTTCTATCGGATGGCAAATACAGAACGAGGGATGCTCCAAAAACAATTAGTTACATATCATTTTACAATTAGTTGCACATCATTTTACAATTAATTGCATATCATTATTGCATGTCATTTTATAAATAATTTGCATATCATTTAGCATCATTTACATATCACGATACATTTAGCAGCATATTAAAACATACATCTTATTTTCAAGATACATCTCACAACATATAAAAAGCATACATCCTGCATCATGCATTACATCATATATTGCATCATCACATAAAATACCTCATATAACATGCATCCATATAAACACATCACATAGATCAAAAATGGTGTCGTATATATATCTCAAAAATAATCAAAATCTACAAAATGTGTCCAAACACTATGTCCAGTACAAAGTATAACAATGATCCAAAAATACAACAGAGACCCTGTCTCTCAAGTATGACTATCTCCTGACGGAGATGGTCTCGCTCCAGATGCACCCGCCCCTGGATCCCCAGGAGGGTCCTGTCTTGGTGGCCCCGTCACCCCTCGGCTCTCAGATCGCGATCTAGTATCTTGAGGTCAACTAGATCTCGACTATGCAAAACTCTGTACTCGGCGATCCCTGGGTACTGTAGCCTCATAATGCCGCCTATAATACTCGGCCTCCTGCACTCTCTGCGTTAGCTCTCTAAGGGTGTCTCTCAACGGACCACCCGCCGCTGCTCTCTGTACACTCGCCACCACCTCCTCCGTTCGTCCTCGCCGCTCTATCTCATTATCTCTCTCAGTGGTCAATTGAGAAATCTATCGCTGATAGGTCAAAATCTGCGCCTGCAGCTGCTAAACGGTAATCTGCAAGGTCCGGATCTGCACATCCTCCACATGACCTGGCACTCAAACCCGCAGCGGTACTTGTGCTGGAGGAACCCCTCCCACTCGCCTTGACCTCGGTGCTAGAGGTGGGAGTACAAATGTCTTCCTCCTCTGTGTCGATCTACTCAGCTCCTCCTCACCCCCCACTGCAGCTAGCACCTCCGCCACTCTCCCCTCTCTCTCGGCTCCAATAGCGAATCCTCCTCTCCCCCTCTCAATCCTCCCCTGCCGTACCGCTCTCTCCACACCTCTACCTCCCCACCTCCCTCTGGCTCCTCTACCTCCTCCTCCTCCATCCTCCCCATCATCTCCATCATCTCCCCCATCTCCCTCCTCCTCATCCGAGTCAAACGCTGGCCTCATCTCCTCCGGATCTGAGATCCTCGTGATCGCCCGCGCAGCAAACAAATGGGCGAACTCATCTATCATCCCTGCGTCCTGAATCTCTGGGGCATAGTCCCAAATCTGCCTGGCCAACCCCGTAAACTCCTCCACTGCCATGGCACTATCAATAGTCGGCCCCCAATCGGCCACATCTTGCTGCCACCGTGCATACAAACATGCTCCCTGAGGAATCCCCTGCTGGCGCCCGAACTGCCTCAAAACTCGGGTCACCACAAACCGCTCAATGACGAAGGGGGTCCTCCCAATCAGATACCTCGTCATAAATACAAAGGGCATCTCCAGCCCATCCTCTGCCCATACCTCACAACCTGTATACGGTCTCCAGGTGACCGTATCTATGTCGTCAAAAACCCTCCTCCAATGCTCTAGTTTGCCCAGCTTACGTTGGACAACTAGACCTCTATATCCGTAGGCATATGCTGCACCTACGGGCCTGTCTCTATCTGCTAGTGGCCTCGCTGTTGGAATGTGCTCCCAGCACCAGACCTGTAATAGGGTCACACCAGCTGACAAACTGCCGTACCCGAGGTATACTACCTCATGCAAACTCCAGTATAAATGAGCCAGCATCGCTGACCCCCATGCAAATCTCTGGCCCTGTGTGACCATCTCCTCCAACACTAACCCCCATCCCATCGAGAATCCCTTTGGCCTACGATCAGGACAAAAGAATCCCCCAATGAATCCTGCCAGTACAGATGGCAGCGGTGCATAACCCAATTCCAAAAACTCCTACCAGGGGATCTCATAGCCACAAACTGTGTCATCCTGAAATATGCGGCGTAGTGCCTCTGTGCCACCCTCCTCTAACTGCTCATAGGGAAGTAGTGCCCCTACTACAGGAATCCACAAAATCTGGTAGCAATCCTCCAGTGTCACTGTCATCTCTCTAGTGGCAAAATGAAAGGTGTTCATCTCGCTATGCCACCTCTCTGCCAATGCTGTCAAAAGCCCCCGGTTCACAGTGAACCGAGGCATATCCAGAAGAGAAGTCAATCCACATTTCTCTATAATGTCCAAATCTGCCTGTGACAATCGCGGTATCAACGTCCACGGTCTCGGGAATCTCTCCCTCGACTGAACAACACCCAATCGCTCCTGTCAACAAACAAAACATATCCAATATCAGTTTCCACATCAACACAAAGATATCAAAATCAAAGTTACATCAACAACATGAAACAATTTGCTCATCTACAATCAAAGTTCAAAATCCTATCATTTCATATCAACTTGTAAAATAACTCAAGTTCTCAAAAACCATATCAAAACTTGTAATACAACTCAAGTCTCCACAATCACATAAACTTGTAAAACAACTCAAGCTTCCCACCCATATCAGCTTGTAAAACAACTCAAGTTTCCAACCCATATCGACTTGTAATACAACTCAAGCTTTCCACACATTGAATTTGAAACAGAGCACGCAAATACATCATATTCTGATTAACAAACACGTTGATATCTATACATAACTTGGAAAATTGCAAATCAAAACAAGTTATACAAACACTCATATTGGATAAATTCATCAAAACATGACAGACAAACAAAACAAATTTTCAAATCGGCCAAAACTGCAAAAATTTTTAGATGCGCTAAAACAGATATTCAATGCGCTAAAACACCCCCACGCGCTAGGCTGCCTCTCCTACATGCTATTCTATCTAACCTATGCGCTAGATTCTATCCACATGCTAAATTTTTCACCCAATGCGCTACCTAAACCACCCCATGCGCTAGTCTCTACCTACGCGCTAATCTACCCCTCTTAGGCGCGACCCTTTTAGCCCTATGCGCTAGGTTAGTCCTACGTGCTAAACCCCCTTCCCTATGCGAACCCCTGTGGCCCCTATGCGCTAGGTTAGTCCTACGCGCTAACCTGTTGACGTGATGCGCTACCCAACACTTTCCATGCACTATTCTACATGCACGGGCTAACCTAATAATTTTATGTGCTACCCTATCTTTTTCGGACGCAACCCCTAAAATAGACCTCGATGCGCTACTCTACACTTCGTATGCACTATTCTAGACCTTAGACGCGCTAAACCATTAAACCCAAACTTTAAAATTCAAAAGCTCACTAAAAACGACAAAATAAAAAATCCAAAAGGGGTCAAAAACGTTGACTTACTGGTGGTCCATGCGCTATAGGTCTCCGGTACCTCCGGACGCGCTCGAAATAGTGTCGGTGATAGGGAATAGGCATTTTCTCTCCAGAGCAAATTCTCTTTCTCCAAAGTCAATAAAGCACAAATGAACCTAAATCAAGCCCTTTCCCCCTCTTATAGGAGGTAAATGAAATTAGGGTTAGCCGACTGGACCTGTAATATGGTCGCGGTCTCCCCTATACCATAAAATTTGTAACTTATCGGGAGATGAATCAATTCACACACATTTTACATGCATGAATACATACACATCATATGCAACTCATCAACTTAAATCAATTTTTTTTTATTTTTTTCAAAATATTGATTTATCTCCCGAGGGGGCATCACCATCAAATATCGAATCTGGGGCATCACATCAAATCTGGGGCACGACTGGCAAATCAAAAGAACGACACAAAAATTGCATTTGATCATAAATCATGATAAGGCATCATTTTCTTTGAAATAACATGTGCACACACGTCACTTCAAAGAGGGGCAAAATGTAGACATATAAAAATGACCACATTCCTAAATGAATATTTTATGTTCATTTCTCCATTTGATTAAATCCAATTTAATTAAATTATCCACATTCTTCTATTTTATTAAGTAAATTATTCAATTTATTTAAATTAAATTCACTATACCTATTTAATGAATAAATCATTTTATTCAATTAAATTCCCCCTATCCACTTTTAATTAAATTCAAATTTAATTAAATAGTTATCCCAAATTGAATAAATCAAATTTATTTAATTTCTCCAAATTGCAACCAAATTGAATTAAATCATTTAATTCAATTAAATCCTATTATCCCTCCATCCACTTGCAAAATCCCAAACCGCTTTCTAATTCCTTCTAGAATCTTCTAATCACTTCTAATTAACCTAACCCCTCTTCTAAAATTTGTCACATCCCTAAACAAAGGGAAGTCACTTCTCAAATGGCCCAAAGTCTTTGATACCCATTCAAGGCTTCAAGTCTTCAACCACTAAAATCCTCAAAGTCTTTGATAACCATTGAAGGCTTTCAACCTTCAACCACTTAATCCCCAAAGTCTTCAATAACCATTAATGGTTAACTCAAACCCTCCCACATGGTTAAAACATTTTTTTTGACTCAACCTCTACCCAACCCAAAGGTCTCATTAGACCATTAATGCTTTGACCATGATTATCTCTTAATCATTTGCACAAAGGTTTATCCTTGGATTAAATCTTAATCCATTGGGTAAGCCTAATTTAGACTTGACCCTTAGCCTTTAGATAACCATGAGGTCTTCTCAGGCCTTTAATGCCCCCAACCTCTTCTCTCAACCTAATCCTATGTTGACACTTGTCACCATTTCATTGGTGCCAATTGTGCACATGGTTCCCCAACTTTCAAATTTGGCCCTTGATTAAACCATTCAATCTTGACCATCCATTGCCTTGTTTGTGCTATAAATAGAGCTCTCATTCCTCCATTCTTAACAATCATCTTTCAAATTTGAAGCATCACACTTATGCTCAAATTCTTTCAAGCTTTCATTTCATATATGCTCATCATTTAGCCTCTTTTAGATCAGAAATTAGACTAAATATGCATGTTTAGAATAAGTCCTTTATCATTTTAGCTCAATCATAGATTAAATATATCATGCTAGGATAGTATTCATACTAATCTTGTCATCTTATCATCTAGTTTATTGCATTTCTAGAATCATACATAGCTTACAACACATCTCATACTAAAATCAATCAAAGCATCCCTCGTTCTTACAGTTACCATCCTTGAACCATTTTGCTTAGTGATCTGAGAGCAAAACATTGGTTTGAGGGACATTGTGAGATAGAGAACCATGGGACCCACCTTGGGAAGCTGAGTAATACGTTATTACTCCATAGCTTGCACCAAGAAGTCCTCTGTGTGTGTGTGGACAAGTCTTTTACAATATTTTCATATATTGAATTCTATCAGCCCACTTTTCCCGCATACACATACATATAGAATAAAGCATATAGAAACATCTAATAGTCAATTGACACAAGTACAATGAAGTAAAATCAGATCTCGTATATATAATAATGTCAAGTATAAGGGTACAAAATGATGTCCAATGACATGTACAAACTCCCATTAGAGCAAGAATCGTATCGGCTACAAAAAATGGGTGTGTCTACAAAAACATATCCCAACTACAAAAAGAATCATCTAGCTAGCGCCCTCTCCCTCATCACCTGGTGGAGGAGCAGGAGCCTAATGCCTGAGATCTTGGCATGGTGCCTAAGCTCCCTCTGATCTAGCCATATACTGTGAATAGGGTTGCACCTGCTGTGCAACAGGAACTGTGACACTATATGCTGCCACATAATATGCAGCCCTACTGCTCTAGAGAAGCACCTCCTATCGTAGAGACTCTATCTCTGCTCTTGACTCGGCTCTCAATGCTGTGATCTAGTGATCACACTCAGCCCTAACCTCCACCAGCTGTTGGTCTCACTCCACCAGTTGAGTCTTAGCCACTATCAACTGTGACTGCAACTCTGCAAGATGTGCTCTCATCAACCGTCCTGTGTCAGCCCCTGCTCTCTTGCAGGCTCTCCGTCACCATCTCCACCGCCATCTCCACCTGTGGCTGCACCTTGCTCATCCCACTACTGCCAGACTTGCCTTGGAGCTGCTCACTCCTCCTCTCCACCACCCAACCTCACGCCTACTCTCCCAAGGGATCCACCCTCACCCCTCTGTTGTCCAACATTAGCTCGCACCCCGCTGCTGCTAGCACTAGGATCACCACCAGTCCGTCATGGAGCCTCTAATCTCTGTACCTATCCCTGACTCTAGCTCTGTCCCTGTGCCGGTGCGGGGGCATCATCCTCCTTATCCTCAATATGAGGAGCCTGCTCTCCCAGATCTGTAAACCGTGGGAATGGATGCTGCTGAAAGTAATCCCTATACTGGGGCAATACCCCCACATCTACTATATCATCTAGGTAATCCCACCTCAAGCGGTGTAAACTTGTCAGCTCTTGCATCGCTAAAGCATAGGATAGGCTAGGTGACCATCCCTATCTTTCCTCATTGACATATCGAGCATATGTTGTATACTCCTAAGAGATCCCCTGAGGTCGATCGTATTGCCTCATCACTCGTGAAACAACAAATCACTCCACAATAGTTTGTGACCTCCCAATCAGTGGGTGTGTAACAAACAGGTCTCTATGAACCACTCGCCAGACATCCCATGACTCCAACCCTCTGTATGGTCTCCATATGATAGCTATCAAATCATCGAGCTGTCATCGCCTAAAGTCTGTCTTGCCCAACTGGGGTTGTGTAATATATCTGGCATACCTATAAATGATCGGCTTCCCTGGCTCTCTGCTATCATTAACTATCGGCCAACAAACCGGAAGGTGCTCCCAAGCCCACACCTTTAAAATGTACACCCCTGCAGCCATGCTCCACCCATCTCTATAAAAAATCTCATGCATCTCCCAATACATGTGGGCCAATAGACAAGAGCCCCATCCAAGTCTCTGAGGGGTCTCTATCAACCTCTCGAGCATACGGCCCCATCTGCTCTGGAAACCCTGTTGCCCTCTATCTGACATCAAAAAGCAACTAATGAAACCTGCTAGGACACATGCCAGCAAATACTCCTCACTATACCTGCTCATCAATATATCCCAACTCATGGAATGAGTCAAGATATCGGGATCCCTGAATACATTCCTAAGAGCTTGTAGTCTAGGTAACAATGTAGTATCATAATCCACCTTATCCCCAGCAAAAGGGATACGAAGGATCCTGTACACATCCTTGGGAGTGATAGTCAACTCCCTAATTGGCAAATGAAAGGTATTATGCTCTGAATGAAACTACTCTACCAACGCTATGAGCATCCCGTGGTTCACATGGATATCAGGTAACCTCATCAGGTGAGTCAAGCCACACATATCAACATGAGCCTACTCAACGTCAAACAAATCATGAACTAAAGCCATAGTGGGAGGATATACACATCTGAAGAGCACAGGAGGTAAACACACCTACAAAAAAACCCAACAAAGATCATCAGAAAACATTCTAAATGAGCCTACAAGAGAAGTTAAACATCACGCAAATCCAAATAAGTCAAATTTCATGTTTACACTTTCAAAAATTATCACTGTCTTTTGAACAACAAAACACAGTCAAGCAACATATCGTACAAGTCAGGAATGGCTCTCGTATGAGAAAACAGCCTCAAACGACAAACTTTTACACATCGTACGACAAAATTGTCTTCTAACCGACTTGTCGTATGACATAAGGGTGAATCCTGTATGACAAATCTAATGGCTTCAAATGATAAACGAAAATTTGCTAGTTTCTCAAATGAGATAGGATCTTGTCTCGCACGATAAACCACAATGCCTGACCCAAAACCCATGAAAAACATGAAAAATGCAAAAAAAACCTCAAAATTGAAAACATAAACAGGCTTAAGATCAATCACTTACCGCTGGCTCGTAGTTTCGGGGTTGATTATTTCTTCTCTGGCGCTCAAATCGATGCTGACGAATAAGGACCACAATTTTTCTTCGCAGAAGGCTTTTTGAATTTTCAAACTTGGAGGGTTAAAATGAATTGAAAATGACATTTTCGTCCTATATATAGCCTAAAACCTAATTTTTCAACTTGCTTCGATGGTTATGAAAATTGTACCCTTAGCTAATGTTCCTACTCTGATTCCATTTTTGGGATCAAAATCAAAATTTGAGATCATCTTGCTAGTCAATTTCAGAATTTGGTCGACTTAGCGCTCTTTTCATCAAATGCTCATTTTTTTCTTTGATTTGCGCTTAATTTCTCAATTTCAACATTGAATCTCACGAATCAATTTCGCAATCAATGCAATCTTCAAAATTCTTCAAAATCAATTTGTGCTCACATAACTTATCATTTCTCAAAATTGCCTAAAATCAAACACTCTTGCTATCTTTCGATTTCGCTCCCGAGGGGGCATACAAGTGACCTTATGACCTTACATCTTTAATGTCGAGATAATTTTTCAAATCTTCATCAAAAGTCGAGCAAAATCTTTTCAATTAAAGAAAATCAATTCTTATTGCTAAGGGGCATCTCAGCTTCATCGCTTTACATCAAGTTGAGATCTCTCAACCATCTGAATCAAATCAATTGCTAGGGGCATATCAGTTTCATCGCTTCACATCAAGATGATATTTGTCTTTCATCTAAATTAATCTCTTAATGCATATCAGTTTCATCGCTTCAAATCAAACTAATTATTCGTTTAAACTCAATCAAAAGTTTAAAGAGTTTCTTTGATCACACTAAATCTAAGCAGGTGTTCAGTATTCGTTTCTTGATCAAGCTGAATGGTTCATTCTTCGCTCATCATGTCTTGATCAATCAAGTTCAAGATCGATTTTTATCATCACTCACTGTATCTAAGATCAATCAAGTTCTAGATCAGTAAGATCCGTTTCTTGATCAATCAAGTTCAAGTTCAGTATCTTTGTTTTCTATCGTTCCTCAGTTCAATTAAGTTCGGGATCGGTATCACTTTAATCAGACTTCATTCAGCTTTGTCGCTTTGAATCAAGCTAAACACCTTGCTTTTCATCTAGTTCGTGATCAATCAAGTTCAGAACTGGCATCTCCTAGACATCACACATTCTTTGAACCAACGCGCTGCTCACACATTAATTCAAAGAGGGGCAAATGTAATACCCTAAAATTGGTCATCTAAACCATGGGCCCCTAATCTCGACAACATCACCAATGTCCTAACCAAAGGCAATTAAATCAATCTTGAGCACATTATTAATTCTTTAATTATCAAAAATCACATGGCAAATCAACTACTCAATATTAATTAAATATTTATTTAATTAATTGAATCATTTCCAAGAATATCTATTTGATCAATTATCCCATTTTAATTTATTAAATATCCTTGCATATTTAATTAATTAATAAATTTGCCATTCAATCATGCAAAAAGGATTAATTTATTACAAGAGATGAATTAATTTATTACAAAGAGTTGAATTGAAAATAAAACAAAAAAAAGAATTGAATTAAGAGAGAAATCAAACTTGAGATATTATTTCTTTTTCTAAATTTAGAACTTGAAATCAGAAAAGTAATTTAATTGAATTATTGAATTATTCTCTAAAATTGGAACTTAAAGCTTTTCAAAACAGAAAAAGAAGTTCAGTTGCATTGAAAAGACCTTTTTCTTGAATAAATTAAAGAATTGTCTATTTTATCATATATGTATGGAATTAATTTATTATTATTTTCCAATGCAACTTGAACTTCTAATTTGAATGCATTTCAATTAAACTATAATTGGAATCTATCTCAAGGTTAACTAAATCTGATTTCTCAATTATTTTCAATTAATCCTAAATCGAGCTTTTTCTCTTGTGATTCTCTATAAATTCAGTCTTCAGCTCTCATTCCAATTCGCCCTAGAGATTTTTGAGAAAACACTTGGAAATTATTATTACGCTAATTTCGCTCTGGAGTCATAGAAGATTATTGTTCTTTTTTAGATTATTTGCATCCATTCTACATCCATTATCGCTTGCATCCATTGTTGCTTGAATTGATTATTATTGCTTGAATTATGCATCCATCTTGCATCCATATAGCTTAATATCATATAGATTAAATCCTTCGTCTTGGTGTAGTCTAGTTATTGTTATTGCTTATAAAAATTTGAGAGCAATCTTATACTCGCATCTTTTAGAAGGCAATTGGTTGCTTTGCTATGGTTTATTTCTTATTGATTATTGATTACTAACCATGCATATAATGACGTAATTGAAGTGTTTTTCTTGTAGCTACATGTTCACTTTTTCACACACACAATAAGGACAAACATCCTAATCAGGAATAGGAGCAGGTATAGTCATTCTCAAGAAACAAAAAATGATGTACCTAACAATGTATAGTTAATGTACAAACGTAAATAATATTTCCTAAGTAAACTTAAGAAATTGTGAAAAGTGTAAATGTGTATTTCAACACCCCCTTAAGTGTAACTTGGGGAGAGGTATGCAATATGAGATGCATTATGGGTCTTGGAAAATTGCCATGTTAGGTACCCATGCACAACTATAATGCAATGAAATGAAAATCTCTCACAAATGGAGAAAACGAGAAAAATACCGTGGGAGAAAACTTCTTTTCAAAAGAGAGAAAAAAAAATGTTGAAAAGTAAAAGTGAAACGAAGGAGAACTCTTCAAGACCCTCAAATTAATATTTCTTTCACCCCTAACATTGATTGCAAGAAGAGATAGCAAGGATATGATAAAGGTTTAGTGAAGATGTCTGCAACTTGTTGCTTCATAGGAAAATACTCCAAGGAAAGAAAACCATCCCGAATGAGCTTCCAAATTTAGTGCATGTGGATGCCAATATGCTTAGTGCATTGATGCTCCACTAGGTTACAAGAAATATGTATACTTTTTTTTTTATCACACCAAAGAGTAGGGGGTGATTAGTAGGAAGTCAAACTCAACCATCAATTGTCAATCCAAAGAACCTCTTGACTGGCCAAGGCTGATTGTTGATACTTATCCTTAGTTGAGGATAGTGAAATAGTAGTTTGATTCTTACAAGACCAAGCAACTGGATTAGAACCAAGAAAAATGAAAAATCTATAAGTAAAATTTTAAACATCATCACTAGCCCAATCCGAGTAAGTTAAGCCCACTATCTAAGTAGCACCTGATGTGTAGTAAATGCCAAACCACGTAGTGCTCTAAATGTAACTTAAGATATGCTTGGCTACCTTCCAGTGAATCTCATGAGGATCTTTATAGAAATGAGAGAAAAGACTGATTGCAAAGGAAATATTAGCATGATTATGTGTCAAGTACAAAATGTTGCCAACCAATTGCCAATACAAGGTAGCAATAATTGATGGAGTAGTACAACTAGTAGATAACACAACACCTGACTAAAAATGAGTGGTGGTTGTCTTGCAATCATCCATCCCAAATATTTGAATAAAATCAAGAGCATACTTCTACTAAAAGATAGAAATACCAACAAAATATTGATGAACCTAGATACTAAGGAAGTAATGCAACATACCAAAGTTAGTCATATCGAAGCACTCAAACAAAGCTGGTTGAGTGTCCTCAATCATGGTAGGAGAACTCCTTATTATTATCAATGCATCCACATAGAGAAGAATAATGAGATGATCCACCCCATGCCTGTGAATGTAAAATGTAGGATCATAGTAACATTTAGTGAATCTAGAAGCAAGGAAAAAATTGTCCTTCTCATAACAAGCTTTAGGAGCTTGTTTGAGACCATACAATGAATGGAATAGCCTACAAACAAGTGAAGAATCCTTCAGAAAACCTGGTGGTTGTTCCATATAGATCTCCTCCTGAAAATCACCATGTAGGAAATCACTCTTCACATCCATCTAATACATTAACGAACCCTAAGATGCAGTAATGGAAAGTACAAGATCTACAAAAGAAAACTTCATAGAATATACAATACCCTCAACTTGACAAAATCCCTCACACTAAACAAGCCTTATACTTATTAGTTATAGAACCATCATCTACAAATTTGGTATGATACACCCACTTGCATTGAATCAACTTTCTCCCTTAGAAAGAGGAACTAAATCCCAAGTATGATTTCCATTATGAAATACTTGAATCATTATAAAACTTTTGAAGATCAGTAGAAACTACATGACTCAAAAGACTAATACTTGTAGTATGAGAAATAGTACAATGTGTAGCACTGGTATCACCTACACGAGGACTAACATCCTTAAGAAGTGTATAAGTTTATAAAATTCGACTGGGTGCTAGTGGAGGGCAAGGAGAAGATAGAGTAATGTCGACAACTAGATAAATACCATCATAAAAAATATCATCATTAGGAAAAACATTATGAGGAGCATCATCATCATTGTCATCTTGAAGCAAAACATCCTCTAAAGAAGATCCAGGAAAAAGAGGAGAGGCCTTTGATGGAGAATCCTTTAGAGTGAAAGACTCATCAAATTGAACATCACATTGAAAATTTACCTCTCGAGGGTCAAGATCAAACAAACAATAACCCTTAACATCTTCACAATAGCCAATAGATATTAAATATTGAATCTTCTTCTCTATTGTGTTACACCTACAATCTAGAATGAATGTCCATGCATCATTCCAAAATACTCTAAAGTACTCGAAACCTTGGGCTTGACATGAGACTGAGCCTCTTTGGGAGTCATATTATTCACTCCCTTGGCATACATATAGCTCTAAATGTAGTTAGCATAATTGATAGCCTCTACCCAAAATGTTGGAGCGATGGACCTATATAGTAACATGGAATTGGACATCTCCCATGAGGTTATATTCTTCCACTTAGCCACACCATTTTGATGAAGATTGTATGACAATTGGTGGTAATGAATAGGACCTCTAGCACAACAGAATTCTTGGAATACCTGATTGACATACTCCCCCCATTATTTGTGGAAATATTCTGAAGGGAATGACCTAAAGTATTCTCCAAAAATACAAGGAAGGTTACAAAATTACGTTGGTTGTAAAATTAAGGTTTCACCAATTAATATAATAAAACCATTAATCTTACCTAATAATCATTACATTAAAAGAGGGGTGTCCCATAAATCTAGCCACAGTTCAATAGGAAAAGGGCTAAAATTATGGTTAGATTCACTTGTTTGTTTTCCAGCGCCTTTTAGTTGAAATTGGATTTAAATTGTAGGGTTTAGGGTAAAGCAATCGGTAATTAAGATGAAATAGTAATAACAGACTGCTATAGATATTAGACAAAGCTTGTATATAGGGATTCAGGTAGAAGAATAAGATCAACACCTATTCCTGAAATCTTACCTTGAATTGTCAAGACCAGGATGAAAGATTAGCCTAGTCCTATAGCCCCAAGATAGGCAAGTGGGATCTTTTTCGAATCAGGGAGATGCTCTGGATTGACTATTAGAGGGTCGGGAAATTTTTTGAGACCAAGATGCTAGGTTTCCTTGGTCCTCCGCTTTTCACTTCATCAAATTTTGAACTTGTTTGTTGTCATCAACTCTGTTAAAATCTTTTCTTACAACTCCTGAGTCAATTCCCTAGACATAGAAAGAGAGAGAAAGGGGTTTTAGATAGGGGTTTTCCTTCACTCAAACCCTAGTTTAGGAATTTACCTTGAATTTAATAATGTAAATACTAAAGTAAATGCTAGGAGATATACCTTAGATTTGAAATGGCTGATGAGAATATTGATGATGCAATGCTCTTTTGATATGATAACAAGTGTTGAATGTAATAACAAGACAAAAAATGAACATAAAAGACCTAATCAAACACACATGCTTACATGAAGATTGATGTGAATTTTCTCCATGATGCTTGAAGGATGGGATGTTTCCTTGAATACTTGAGAATTATTGATGACAAGTGTCATGCGTGTGAAGTAGGGTACCTGCAGCTGCAACACAAACACTCAATAGATCATTAAAAGCATGGTTAGCAAATTGAAATCAAATGAAAGATAAACCATGACAAAGCGACCTATCGCTTCCTAAGAGATGCGAGTATGGATTTTCTTTTAGATTTGGATAAGCAATCCCAGTGACTTGACTACACAAAGACACATGATTTGAAATGATGATGATATGCGAGCTAGATGAGATTGATTATGCTAAATTGATCCAAGAGTCTAATTAAGCTATGATGATGATGCAATTAAGATAGAAAATGATTGATTAAGCTATATGATTCAATAATTGTGCTAGAAAATGATCAAATTAAGCTAGATCTAAGCTAAAATTGCCTATAATAACAATTCTCAAATGACATTCTAGAATGGATATGCCTATAGTAACAATGCCTAAATTGATATGAGATGGGATCCTTTGTTATCCAAAATAGGGGATATTTATAGGATTTCCAAGGCCAGGGGTGAGGTGGTAGGAATCAATGGTCAAGATTGAGTTTGAAGATATCAAGGGTGAAATCAGAGAAGGTTGGAGAAGAGGTTGGAGGGAGGGACACTTGTCATCTCTGTGGTGACAAGTGTCAAGGAGCCTTGCTCCTAAGAGGCAAAGTGTCCAAGGGAGGAGACATGTGGCATAAGTGCCATGTGTCTCAAGGGGAGAATATTCATGCAATAGGAGGCTAGGATGTGCAAGATAGGATAGGGTTAGTTAAACCCAAGGTTAGGTGGAATGGTTGAGGTTAGGGGATGGTTAGGTTAGGTGGTTAGAAGTTAGGAGGCATGTGGGTAATTTGAATTTAAAAATTAAAATAATAGAAAAAGGTTAATTAACTTTCAACACTTCATAAATTGATTTGTTTTAATTAATTAGGGGATTAGAAGAAATGAATTTAATGGGAGGAGGATTAATTAATCAAAGGGAACTATTGAGATGAACCTATTAAATAAATCCTTAGATTTATTAATAAGTAGATGAATAGGAGAACTTAATCAAATTGCTAATGAATTAAATTAAATTGGGAAGGGGGATTAATTAAATATTTACTTATTCAATTAATTATCTTCAGACCATTTTTAGGTGTATATATTTTGCCCCTCTTTGAATCGAGGTGTGATGACGCGTTGATTCAAAGAATAATCCCATTTTGATGATGATATTGGTTCGATAGGATGCCCCAAACATTGATTGATAAATTGTAGTACGATGATGCCCCCTTGGGAGATCAATTGAGATAATTGACCTTTGGAGTGTTTGAATCGGTGCAAAATTGATTTCTCGATTAGAATTGATTTGATTTCAGCAAATGTGGTTGATGAATGTGCGAGTTCTTCGATCACTATGATGTGATTTTAGATGTGATTATTGATAAAGCTTGGTTGATTAGATTGATAAGATTGAGATTTACTCTAGTTTTAGGAATGACACTTCCTGTATAAGACACGAATGATCAAAGCGTTTAGTTTCAAGAATGATATATCTTGTATAAGACTTGATCAGAAGGTCTGGTTCCAAGAAAGATACATCTTGAATAAGATATGATAGAATAGATCAGATGTGATTGATTGATAAAATTGATAAGATTGATTGGATAAAGAACTGACAGTTTGTTGATATCATGTTGCAAGAAAATTCATATATGCTGATGTTGGCTTATTTGAGGGGGGAGCATAAGATTTGCGTTGGGTTGACAATATCTGGAGAGAGATGAGTTATTGGTATGATTATGTATACACCTATGATGATACATTGATGATTCCTAAGATAGATTGGCCTTGGATAAGATGAGATTTTATGATCCTATGCAAGCATGAAATGCAAGCTAAATGCAAATGCAAATGCAATGATGTGATCAGACTAGTTACTGGGTTATTGCATTTTGTCATCATTGAGCTTTTTAAAATGTGGGAAGTGAGTGCAAACATCAATGGTATAATTAAACCATGATGACATGAGCACCACTTTCCTGGATTTTGATATTGCAAGTTAGCACAAGCATCAAGTTATAATTGAACCAAGATGACCTGAGTGTTGCTTGCATAAAATAGGCAGTATTAACTATTGCTATACACAAATCAGAAATGTCTTCGATGATACTCTAATGATCATATCCTGAGACAAATTTGCACATATTAATGATTAATTTATAGACAACAAACAAGAAAAATATCACGTTCCTTCCTTGTTCCTCTAGCCAGAGACATCATGGAGGCACTCAACAATCATGATAGCGAAAATCAAGATAGAAAAGTTGAACCAAAGTGTGAAAAGCATTATCCTAAAGATATCATCCATTGAAAAGTGTGTGATGTGCTTAGACTGACATGTGATAGTTTGATGGTTGACAATTTGATCTCATATTCAATGTTGTATGTGTCTTAGTTTTTGCTTGACAAGTGTTGCCTAACTGTTGTTCTTCCTATTTGATTAAGCTCAAAATGATAAAAAAATTTGCCCCCAGCCAGGTGCAGGATTTTGCCCCAAGCCTAGACTCAAAGTCATTATGATATACCCAATGATCCAAACCATGGCAAGAAACCAACTGTGATGCCTACGTATGCACAAAGGCTTATTATGGATATGAGCAACGTTGATGGAAACTGAATGCAAGCGGAAGGATGCAAGAACTAATAGATGGAAGAGCTAGCTGACATATAGCACCTGTTTGCCAAGTTTTCACCATCTGTTTTTATTGCACTTTTTCTCATATTTGATTTTTTTTTGTTTATTTTTCATTGTTTATGCTGTTTTTGTATTTTTGTATTTTCCATTATTTTTGAATTTTTCTGCTTTTTCACTGTTTTTGGATTTTCCGCTTTTTCAAACATAAAACTTCTTCAGATGCATGCTATTGATGGCTTCCTCGAGTTGATCCCTATCTTATGTTGATAGCTGATATGATCCTGACCCAAATACTATTGTAACCAGAAACACACCTAACCAATTTGGTTCAAACTTCCCTTTCTTTTCTCAATCTGACTGGTTTCGTGGATTTTCCTTTAGTACTAGTTCTCCAACTTGAAATTCTCTCGGTTTGAACTTATGATTATAACTGCAACACATTCTTTTCTGATATACCTTTAAATGATCAAAGGCATTTGTCGTCATTCATGGGTCAATTATAACTCTTGCAATCTAGATACTCGTTGATCTTCATCTGGGATAAGGCCTTTTAATGATACTCGTAGAGAAGATATCTCTACTTCTATTAACAGTATTTCTTTTGATCCATAGAAAAGAGAGAAAGGTGTGGCACCTATTGGTGTGTGGATACTGGTATGATAGGGTAGGCCCATAAAGCAAGGTTTAATTGAATATACCAATCTTTGCCAGCATCATTCACTATCTTTTTGAGGATTTTCAAAATGGTTTTGTTTGATGCCTTTGCTTTCCCATTCCCTTGTGGATAGTAGGGTGTACAAAATCTATGTTAAATCTTGAATTTCTCACATAGCTCTTGTACATCTTGATTCTTGAATGGTCGCCCATTATTAATGATAATGTTCATGGGTATGCCATAGCGACATATGATGTAGTTCAAGATAAATGCAACAATTTCTTTTCCTATGATGTTGATGAGAGGTATTGCCTCAATCCATTTTGTAAAATATTTTGTAGCTACAAGGATGAATTTGTGACCATTGGATGAATAAGGATCTATCTTTCCTACTCGATCAAGTCCCCATTGGCAGAAAGGCCAAGATGTTGCCAAAGCATGAAGTTCCTGTGCTGGTGCATGAATCAAGTTCCCATGGATCTGGCATTGTTTGCATCTTTTAGCTATCTAAAAATAATCTCCTTCCAGAGTTGGCCAATAATAGCCCAAGCATATGAGGTTTTTCAAAAGGGTAAGACCACTTGAATTAGTGCCACAAATATCGTTATGGACTTCATTTAAGGCCTTCTCAGATTCTTCTTGTTCGAGACATCTTAAAAGAGTACCGTCCAGACCTCGTTTAAAAGGGTATCCACGACAAGAGTATAATGGCAGGATTGTCGGATAAAGTTTCTCTTTTGGTTTTTTGATAAGTTGGGAGGGAGGATATTATCTTTCAGGTATGTGTAAGTTTGGCCATAGCGGGAGGAATCATGCCTAACAAGGTGACATATAGTTTGGGAATCAGGACAATTATGAGTAGGGTAAAACAACTCTTCCACTAGGAATTCATAACACTCTTGATTTTCCTGTGTCTAAAGGAGATAAGCGAGTGTTGCCATGACATTTGTTGCTTTGTTGTCATTCCTTGGAATTTGCTGAAAAGTTATTTCGACAAAGTATTTATTGACATCATCAACCATCTTC
Source organism: Cryptomeria japonica (assembly GCF_030272615.1). Taxonomy (NCBI): domain Eukaryota; kingdom Viridiplantae; phylum Streptophyta; class Pinopsida; order Cupressales; family Cupressaceae; genus Cryptomeria; species Cryptomeria japonica. The sequence continues at coordinate 51,713,207 of NC_081411.1, forward strand.
TTATAAGGCATTAAGTTTTCATTCTTTGTTTGATAATCATTATTGATTTGATTTATGATGAGCTAAGAGTCTTGAAAGACTTAAAGTTGTGTAATGTTCCATTCTACAGCCATTTTGATGCTTGTAACCAAAGCTTCATATTCCGCTATATTGTTGGTGCATGGAAAGCTTAATTTATATGCTTTCAAAATTGTATCACCTTGTGGTGTAATGAATAGAATGCCTGCTCCTGATCAATGTTGTGTATATGAACCATCAAAGTATAATTTCCATTTTTTTGTGGTGATCGTTAGGATATCAGCATCGAGAAACTCAATGTGTAAAGGATGATCTTCCTAAAGTGGTGCCTCTACTAGCTGGTCGAAAATGACTTGCCCCTTTATAGCTTTTATATCAACATACTCAATATCAAACTCACTTAGAATCATTATCAATTTTGCTAATCTGCCTATTAATTCTGCGTTGCTAAGCAAATACTTCAATGGATTGATTTTAGCTATCAACTTGATGGAGTGAGATAGGAGATAGTGTCTTAATTTTTGAGAAGCAAAAACTACAACCAAGCATACTTTTTCTATTGTGGAATAGTTGAGCTTGTATCCCACTAGTGTTCTGCTGATATAGTAGATGGCTCATTCTTTTCCTTCATTATCCCGTTGTGGGAGCATAACTCCTAATGATTACTTTGGTGGGTGATACATAGAGTAACAACGACTTTCCTAGAATTGATGACATGAGGAGAGGTGGTTGCATGAGATAAGCCTTGATCTTGTTGAATGCATCCTTGCATTGATGATCCCACTTGAAATTAATATTTTTGTGCAAGAGATGAGTAAATGGTTGACATTTATTGGCTATTTGAGCAACAAATCTTCTCATTGGCTACAGTCTTCCTTGGAGTGATCTGAGTTGATGGATATTCTTGGGAGATTCCATTTCCATGATTTTTTTGACCTTAGCTGGATCCACTTGGATACCTCTAGCTGAAATAATGTATCCCAATAGCTTTCCTGAAGTGACACCAAAATCACATTTCTTGGGATTTAGTCTTAGCTTATACTGTTCTAACCTGTCAAAGATCTTTTCTAGTATTTCTATATGGTCTTCTCTATTGTATGATTTTGCTAAGATGTCATCCACATAATCTTCAATGAATCTATGTATCATGTCATGGAATATCATTGTCATAGCTCTCTGATATGTAGCACTTGCGTTCTTTTGTTCAAAAGGCATCATGTTAAAGTAGAAAGTACCCAACAGACATGTGAAAGTTGTCTTTTCTTGACCTTCAGGTGCTATTTTAATCTGAATGTATTAGGAAAAACCATCCATTAGCAAAAACATGGAGTGTACAGTAGTTAAGTCCATAATGATGTCAATGTTAGGCAAAGAAAAGTCATCCTTTGGACATGCATTATTAAGATCTCTAAAGTCTGTGCATACTCTGATACTTTTGTTTGGTTTGGAAATAGGAATGATGTTTCATACCCATTGAGGATATGCTATAGGTCTGATGAATCCAACATCCCCTAATTTCTTTAGTTTTGCTTTGACAAGAAGAGCGATATGAGGATGCATCTTCCTTAATTTCTATTTAATTGGTTTTTCTCTTGGAATGACATTTAAGTGATGCATAATAAGCTCTGGATCCAACCCTAGCATGTCTGCATATGATCAGGCAAAATTGATTTGTTGTCGTTTGAAGAATTCCATATATTGTTGCATTTCTTTCTCTGACAGAGAAGTCACTAGATGTAGGATCTTTGGTTGCTCTTGTGTGCCAATGTTAACTACCTCTATTGGTTTGATCAAAATGGATGACCTTTCTTGATAGTGCTCAGGTAAAGTGTCAAATATCCCATCTTTTGGTGCCTCGAGGAGGTTTTCACCATTAGATGCATCCTTTCTTTTTACTTTTTTGTGATCCATTGTTGCCAAGAAATGGTTTTCAACATTAGATCTGATATTGTTTTCTTTAGTTTCCTTTTTGCGACTGGGAGATTTGGCACTCACTTGAATGGAAGATGCGTTGCTGAAATTCCTGGTGAAATTTGTTGTGGGTTCGATTGCATTAAGATATACAGATATGGCATGGCCATTAGGAAAGGTATCAATGGTAGTATATCTTTCATTTTTCCAATCAATAAGTTCCGGATGGATTAGAGGTAAGGGATCTTCAGGTTGAGATGCTTTGAGGGTATTTAGGGTCATATTGAGCTATCAAATTTTTTGATATATAGGTCCATGTCTAGAACGGTACTCTCGTCAGAATGATCTCACACAAGGAGCTCTCGATCATCCTCGATTAAGTCCAAGTCAACTAAATGTGATTCTAGTTCAAGTGAGCTAGTTCCTAACGTTTGCCTTGCATACGTGTGAACTACATAGACTCCTACATCTTCTTTAAAGCAATTTATTTAGCTGATTCTTCAAAGTGATAGGAATCCCATTCCCATTCATTAGAATCTGTCTCACTTACAACTTGCAATCTACATATTTGTTCATATAGCATTTGATGTTTTTCTTCTATTTTTCTTGCTATATCTTTTCTTCTTTGATATTCAACATCTTCTGGACTGAGATTGAGTTCTGTCAGCCTTGCTATCAACTCTCCTTGATTTGTACTAGCTTCTTTCTTGTTTTGATTAAGAGTTAATGCTTCTTGGGAGATATTATTGGTTTGTTTCTCTTATTGATTAGGAGTTTGCTTCTTTTTTCATTTCATGTTTGTTTGTGCTTGTTGCTTGGTAGCTATTTCTTCCCCTTCAATTGCAAGTTGTTCTTGTCTGTTTTCATATTCACTTTTTTGTTGGCTAGAAAATGTGTTTTTCGGTAGAGTAAGTTGTCCATATCCTAAGCCTGATTTGTCTATAGCCTGCTGAGTATGAGGTTGGATAGGTTTTGAGATACCTTCTTGTCATTTTCCTTCAAGACCTATTCCAATGAATCCCATTTTTTGAAGAATGTTAAATCCTTTTCCATACTTTTCAGTGGGTATTTTAACATTGTTGATATTTTGCTGGACTTCTTCATCTTTGTATAGCCACTGCAGCACATCCTTGTCTTTTATTTCCTCTTATAGGGTCCCAACGCTAACAAATGCTCCATCAAATATTGGAAGATGTTTTCCAATTGGTTGTTGTTTAGAATTTGATGGTTTTCCATAGGATTTAGGAGAAAGTGGTAGTTACGATATTAAATATTCTTCATTCCCTTGATCTCTTAGCTACATTTGTCTTTCCATACTTGAAAAAATTGAGGCAAATGATTTTTCTTTGTTTTGTGTGTTTGAAGATGATGCCTCCCTATTATGAGGAACAATGACTTCTTGAGATGGTTTTAGATTACTGCAGTATTGAAATGGATTTGAATCTACTAAGATCGTGATTTCTTGTCCATAGTAGGGAAATTTTAGGCACTGATGATATGTTGATGGAACAACTTGTATGTCATGTATCCAAGGTCTTCCCAGGAGTATGTTGTATGATAAGTCTAAGTATAGAACTTGACACGCTGTGTCTTTCTCTAAAGGTCCCACTCTGATGGGTAATATCACAATTCCTTTAGAGGAACGTTCTTCTTCATCACATGCTTTGACGGTGATGTTTTTTGGGGGATCAATTGCATCTTTTGATAACCTAGATCACAGACAAGACTCAATGAACAAATGTTTAAGCTAGCTCCCCCATCTATTAGGACATGTTTAACTCGTGTCTTATGAATGAGAACTTCGATATGCAAGGGAGAGTTATGGGGATGTTGCAAGGAAACGTCATCTTCTTCAGTGAATGATAAGCAGTGAGCGGTTGTGAGGTGTCCCACCATGGTTTGGAATTGATCTATATCAAGATCTTTGGATATTGTTGTATCTACTAATGCTCATTCAAGAATTTCTTTATGTGCAGGTGAAAGCTTTAAAATTTATAAGATGGATATTTATGCGGGCGTTTTCTGCAATTTATCCACTATACTGTTGGTAATGGATGACATGTTTGTTGTAGGACCCAACAAAAAAAAATTGGCTTTGCATCTTGTAATAACATGAGCAGATTTGTGATGTTGTTTCTCTTTAACCACGATCACATTTACCACATTATCATATGCATGACCATGGTTTACCTTTGCTTTACCTTTATCATGTTGCATTATTGATGATTCACCCTTCTCATAGCTAGGAAGTGGATTTTTGAAATCTATATGAGATTCATTTGTCATATGTCCATCCATAGTTATTACTCCATTATCTATCAAATCTTGGATGACATGTTTCAACTTCTGACAATTATCTTTGTGATGTCCTTTATTTCAATGGAAATCATAATAGTGGCTATTGTTCCACCAAGGGGGGTTTTTTTTGAGGTTCATAGTTTCTTGCTTTTGGTAAAGTAATCAATTTGTTTGCAAGAAGCGTCTTTAATGCGGATCCAAGTGGTTCACCAATGTTTATAAATTTCCTTCGAAATAAATTGTTGATAGTTGATTTTTATTGATTGTTGTTTTGCTGAGCCTCTGCTGCGTGATTGGATAAATTAAAAACCATTTGTTTTGGTTTTACATTGTTGTTATCCACTATTCCATCATTGATGACATTACAATTTCTATTCCAAAACTTTGTCTTATCATTGTTGTTGATGTTATTTTTGTTTGGAGGATGGACTCCTTCTTTGTATATCTTCAATTCACCCTTCTTTATCATGGCTTCTTCCATTCTGATTCCATTATCAATCATCTTTCCAAAACTTTGATGTCCTTGCATTTTTAGATGATAACTCATTTGATCATTTAGGTTGTCAATGAATATGTCCATTTTCTCTTATTCTGGCACCGTACAAGGATATCATGAAGCTAATCATCTCCATCTCTGTAGAAATGTCATGAAAGGTTCTCCACTTTTTGTTTGGTATTACATAGGTCTAGCATTGTTACTTCATGTTGTATGTTGTAAGAGTATTACGAAACAAACTTATCCACCAATTTTGAGAATGATCCGATTCCAGGTGGAAGTTTGGAAAACCATTCCATAGCTAGTCCACTTAAGCTTTTTGGAAATAACCTCATCAAGTAGGTATCCTCATGTGCAAACTCCATACTCATTGGGCAAAATTCTTGGATATGATCTTGGGGATCAGTGCTTCCATCATAATTTTCGTATCTAGGAGTTTCACAACCTATAGTAAATGGTATCATGTTTAGGTTTCTGTCGAATGGATAGGGACAAATTTCTTGGAGTGAGTATCTTCTAACATTTCCTCTCTGCATATCTTGAATCTGGATTTACAGTGTTTGTATTTGTTGTGTAAGAGTTGTGATAGGATTATCAACATGATTTATTTTTATATAACCATGAGTGTGCATTATAGTACAATCTTGATCTCTTTGTGTATCATCTCTACCCCTTCTTGTGTCCACATTAGATTTGACATGGTTGAGAATTTCTACGTCATCCTTCTTGGGAAGGGAAGTTTCCTCATTAGTTCTTGTGTTATCAGTAATGGGGGGGTCATCAAATCTGAGACCAAAAATATCCTCATGTTGTTATTAGGGGAAGATTCACTTCTCTTTTGTGCCAATTTTCTCACGTCAAAATCTTGGGGGAGTGTAGCACTAGATTTCGCTAACATTAGGAAATATTTTTCTTTTTCTCCTTCCAATATTTTCTCCACAAATTTATCAAATTTAGGATATTTTCTAATTTCTCTGAGATGTTGCTCTGTTATTTCCTCTTCTTCTTGTATTTCATTTTCATGTTCCATGTTTCTATGATTTTTTCATTATTTCAAATGTTTTGATTTCTGTTTCTATGATCTTCTGTCTCTGCGCTCTAGTTGAAATGGGCATACACGTGTGTTGGATATTGTGCAAGGATTCGATTGTCTGAAAGTTGTTTCAATAAGTGATCAAATGTCAATGTATATGTGATAGAGTGATAGGACATGAAAAGATAATTCAAGTGTTTAAAAGTTTTCAATTTTTTTGATCTTTGATTTTGGAGTGCAATGATGATGATTTTGATAAAACCAAGTCCAATAGGAATGATATATCCTATGATGTGGGACAAGGTTATCCTGACCAAGCGTTGCAATTTCGTAACAGAGGATGATAGATCATGATGAGAAACTATGTTTGAGTGATTAGTTTATCAAAGAAGGTGATAATGCACTTTGAGATGTTTAGATCTTGAACTTGTTGAAGGTGAATACTTGAAAATCTTGAGGTGTTTATTTTTAGAATTTGATTTGATAGATGATGACTTGATCAAGCGAACCAAGAAGACAATTTACGCACAAAATGATAGATATCAGGTGTTTATGCTCATGACAAATTTGAAAAAGACACGCAAGAAGACAACTCTAGACCAACAGAGATAGGAATTCGTATGACAGTTTAGACAACCCTAGACGACAATTTAGATAGGCCCATATGATAAACTAGGAATCTCGCACGATAAAAGATCAAACTTGTACGAGCTTTCTCATAGAACCAGATGACAAAAGATAACACAAAGATCTTTATTATGATGAATTGTACGATAATTCTCGCTGGACCATACGATAAATTAGATTTCGCGTATGACAAATGCATAAACTTGTACGACGTAGGACAAAACAATGACAAAAATGTTTGTTTGGACAAATTTTTGATCAATGAAGTTTGATGTTTTGCTAATATTTTCTAGTTTTAGATGTCTAATTTTCTTTATTTCAGGGATTGAGACACAACAAACACGTGATATGATAATTGACCTCAAGCACAACACGCTAAATCCTAAGGAGGTTGGCTAAGAGAGAAAACCTCGGCTTGCAAACTCAGATACACACCCAATAGGTAATCAGAATACGACCATTGAGTCTCATGCAATGGATTGTCAACGTCGTATTATCTGACTCCAAATGCTAATGGGGGAACGATATGACAAGTGTCTTGGGAGAGTTACTATCTCTCTTGCACAAAGATTATCCCCCTTTCGGAGTTGAATCCTGTAGCTTCTATCTTGGGGTTCTTAGTAAGAGTTTCCGTTTGAAATTACCCCTTGCAATCACGCAAGAGTGATTGAGGCCTATAGCCCAACAAGGTACCGAAACAATAAGTAGGCATGCAAGTGTGATTTAGACCGCGAGGCCCTACTAGATGCATGGTATGAGAGATCTCAAAAGAGAACTAAAATAATCCTTGTAGACACCCAGAATTGTCCAGTCTAATTAAATAAATATTTTATTTATTTAATTATCTAAGCTTAATTCTTCTATTAATTAAATAAATCTTTATTTATTTAATTAATTCATTTATCCTCTTCTAGCCTTATTTCTCATTTAAATAAATACATTTATTTATTTAAATTATCCTTTTCCTAAATTAAATAAATATTTTTATTTATTTAACTATCCCACTTCTTCTATTAATTAAATAAATCTTTATTTATTTAATTAATTCATTAGTCTTTTCTACCCATGACACATGTCATTCATCTCTTAATTCCTACACTACCTACCCCTTTCATTATTTTATTATTTCTTTTACCTACCCTCTAATCATAGCCGACCTTTTACACCTCTCAATCTTATCCCTCCATTTCATATAGTGTCTTCTATATAAGGAGATGCTTCCTTCATTATCAAACCCTAATCATTCTATGCATTCTAATCATCTTTTATGCACTTGACTACACTACGATCCTACTTGCAACCACATTCCGTTCTTTGTTGAGCTCTTGTGCACATAAAATCTGAGAGCAAATATATCAAGCAAGATCAATGGAGATAGGAAGAATGGAGATTCAAACCCTATTGGACATGTGATGGTATCATCTTTATGATTTCGTTTGATTTGCATTGTCTTAGGTAATCTTCATATGTTATGGTGGATCTTTGTTGTTGTTAGGCTAGGGTTTTTGTGGTTGAATTCATTTAGCCTTTCAATATTGTTATTATTGTTATCCATTTTCACCATATACAATCCTATCCTCTGAGACTTTAATCCCAAGAGGTCTATTTTTTAGAGTGAGTCAAAAATCTTAAGTCTAGCTATACTCACTTGGGTCATTCTCACAAGGTGATTACTTTTTCCCACTATGACAGGCCTGCTAAAGGTAATCAAATCTCAAACATAGAAGCGCTTCAAGGGTCAACATTTTTGATTGTCCAAATAGACAAAACCTTATTCTGCTACCTTTTAGACAACTTATCAAGTATAGAAAACAAGATGTTCATTTACCATTAGCAAAATAAGTGTGCCTAGAAAACTTAAAGAAGACACAAAGTTTGGTTGAGTCCTCCTAGACAACCTGCAAAACAGATACATTAGTATTCATGTTGTTTTGATGAAATGGAATTTTGACACATGCAATCTTTGACTATCGTCTTGCAAAAAGCCAATTAGGCTGTTGAAAAAATCACAAACAGACCAAGGTTAGCATTAGTAATAACCAAATTTAGGCATGAAAACCCTAAAATGCAATCTATTTTGAAAACATGTAAGCAAAAATTCGTACTACAATTCTCACATGCTCATACGACAATTCTTACATGCTCGTATGAGGGCACAAAGGAGCTCATACGAGATAGAAAGGGAACTCGTACGCAATTATGAATCAGACTTGACCATAAACCTGTGAGATTGAAAATTTGATGATGCTAAGAGGCCAAAAATGAGATTTCCAGCCCCATGATGGGTGCCAAAATGTTGTGCATGTGAAATAGGGTACCTTCACCTGCAACACAAACACTCAATAGATCATTACAAACATGGTTAGCAAATTAAAGTCAAACAAAAGATAAACCATGACAAAGCGATCTATCGCCTCCTAAGAGATGCAAGTATAGTTTGCTCTCAAATCTGGCTAAGCAATTCCAGTGACTTGACTACACCTAGACAGAGGATTTGAAATGATGATGATATACAAGCTAGATGAGATTGATTATCCTAAATTGATCCAAGAGTGTAATTAAGCTAATGATATGCATGATTAAGCTATGATGATGATGCACTTAATATAGAAAATGATTGGTTAAGCCACATGATTCAATAATTATGCTAGAAAATGATCAAATTAAGCTAGACCTAAGATGCAATTGCCTATAATAACAATGCCCAAATGATATTCTAGAATGGATATGCCTATAGTAATAATGCCTAAATTGATATGAGATGGGATCCTTTGGGCTCCAAAATAGGGGATATTTCTAGGATTTCCAAGGCCAGGGGTGAGGTGGCAGGAATCCACGGTCAAGATTGAGTCTGAAGATATCAAGGGTGAAATTGGAGGAGGTTGGAGAAGCGGTTGGAGGGAGGGACACTTGTCATCTCTGTGGTGACAAGTGTCAAGGAGCCTTGCTCCTAAGAGGGCAAGTGTCCAAGTGTCCAAGGGAGGAGACATGTGGCATAAGTGCCATGTGTCTCTAGGGGAGAATATCCACACCATAGGAGGTTACGATGAGGACATTAGGATGTGCAAGATAGGATAGGGTTAGTTAAACGCAAGGTTAGGTGGAATGGTTGAGGTTAGGGGATGGTAAGGTTAGGTGGTTAGAAGCTAGGAGGCATGTGGGTAATTTGAATTTAAAAATTCAAATAATAGAAAAAAGGCTAATTAACTTTCAACACTTCATAAATTGATTTGTTTTAATTAATTAGGGGATTAGAAGAAATGAATTTAATGGGGGGAGGATTAATTAATTTGGATTAATTAATCACAGGGAACTATTGAGATGAACCTATTAAATAAATCCTTAGATTTATTAATAAGTAGATGAATGGGAGAACTTAATCAAATTGCTAATGAGTTCAATTAATGTTGGAAGGGGGATTAATTAAATAATTACTTATTCAATTAATTATCTTTAGACCATTTTTAGGTGTATACAACAAGTACTTGACTAATGCATGCATGATGGGGTATTTTTTTGATATCAAATTGAATTGATAGGATGTTCTTATATAGGGTTCCCTAAGTAAATTATTGATTAGGCCAAGCTCCAATGGTCACATTGAGGCATGGGGACCAAAATTCATTGGGGAGGGGGAGAGACCACCCATATTTAAAATGGATCCTGATTAAGGGGGACTAGGGCACCATGGCACCATGGTCCAGGAAGGGGTACAACAACACTCTTATGCTCCAAAAGTTGGACAAGAAGCAATTAAACATAGGGCATAGCCTTGAGATGAGGCCCACTCAACCATGTATGCAAGTGATATTAGATTCAGAGTAAAAGAGGCCAAAACAAGCCAAGGGGGAATGAAGATGGGACATGCTAAAGTAGGAGCACAAATATGACGTGTGAATTGTACTAGTTAAAATTTACAATGCTACATTTAGCTCCCAATTTAATGGGAGTATGAGCCTATGAAAATACCCGTGGTAAAATTTAAAGATGAGGAAGAGGGAGAGGAGAAATTGGGAGTGAGATCACAAATAGATAAGACATCACTAATTTTGAGGAACCAAGCCCACAATATTAGGATCTTAACTCACCCAATCACATACAAGGACACACAAAACAAGGCAGACAAAAAATCCAAACAAAAACAAACAAAGACAAAAGACACACAACACAAGGGGTTAATAGTAAAAATAAAAATCTCCAAGTCAACTAGGTGAAGAGACCTCGATAGTAAAAATGTCTCAACCACTAATCTCATTCTTGGAATGCTATTACCAGAACACAAGTGGTCACATTAAAAGAGAAAGATCATACATCAAATGATGAAATAGGATCCAACAAGTAGCAACGATATGAGCTCATGGGGAGGAGAAAGGAGAGAACATGTATGTGACAAGATAGCAAGTTATGTTATGCTAGATGATTCATGAGGAGACAAACAAGATAGATAGTGAAATCCATAAGCTAGCAAGTTGTGTTAATCTAGGTGATCCATTAGAACATGAATACCTATGGGAAAACAAGCTATGTTATGTTGTATGATTCATGTATAAAAGGAGAGTCAGAATAGTCTAGCCAATTATATTATCCAAGTCCCACTAATCTTGAAAATTCTACACAAGGAGGGTTGAATAATCTAGCAAGATGTGTAATGATAGTCAACCTACCTTGAAGAAGTTGAAAAAGAAAGAGCTGAAAGATCTAGTGATTTGTGTTATGATAGTCAACTCACCCTGATGCATATGTCACCACTTGGTCTGAGGAGTTAAGCATCTCGTCAAGAGTTAGGTCTGATTTCAAGCATGCAACAACCTATATAAGACTTGTAATGAAAACATAATATGTCTAGTTTTAGGAACATCTCATTTAATAGTTAGGTCTAGTTTCGAGCATATGTATATTTTGTAAAAGATATACAAAAGGACTATGTCTTGTTTCAAGAATGAAGCACCTCGTCTAAGAGTTAGATCTAGTTTCAAGCATGCAAAATAAAAAAATATGGTACAAGGAGGGTGTGCTGTATGTCCCCCCTTAATATGTCAACATAGCAGTAGGTTGATGTCTTAAGGAAGATAGAAATAAGGATACACACCTTCCTCACCAAGGAGATATAATTTAGGCAATAATGGACATAAATCCAAGCTAAAGAGGCGTGACTTTTATATGTAAGGAAAAAATAGTTATCAAAGAAATAGATCTTGCAACAAGTGTAAAGGGAACCCTTTGGATGAGAAGGAGGAAGAGATATTTTCTCAAAGACATCTACATCCAAGAAGAGATTTTGAACAAAAATAACATCATTGACCAAAATAAAGGAAGGAAAACAAGAGTTCACACCTTCCCCCTATTTCTAGGTAAAGGGATTCTTGATGAAGGATAACGTTATTTTGACCCAAAGTGTTATTTATAATAAGTATACATCATGAAGTGAAGAAGAGGTTGTACTTAAGGGTACATACCTCTTACATAAGAGAGAATCCTTGAGAAAACAAACAACTTCATACAAGGAATAGCATTGTATCATTAGAAAACACCACTGATCATAGGAAAAGTCGATCCTTATAAAGGATAGGAGATATAAGATAGAATGAATGAATCTTAATAATATGGACAAAGAGAAGGATTGCACTCCTTCTAAAGAGAGTTTATACATAAAAGACTCATCACTTCAAGCAAAGAATAGATCCCAACCGAGAAACACACATGTACTTACATGAAGAACAATTCAATGCAAGAAAAAGACATCAAGTTATGAAAAATACAATTCAAAGGAAGAGGCAATCTTTGAAAAGAAGATAGAGAAATGAGAATATACTATCCTTGGACCCCAAGCGAGGAGACAAGGAAGAATTATGTTGTTGTCCAAGTATATGATTGGAATTGAAGATGCATCACCACACATGACAAAGAGCCCTCGATAAAGTTAACTACTAATGTCATCAGGTAGGGAGCAACATAATAGGATGAATGGAGCAAATACACTACCTCTTTGCCAAAGAAAATTTCAAGATCAGTCATAAGAGATATGGGAGCTTGATCATATTGGTATTAAAAAAATCCTTTAAAAACTACAATTTCCTAGAGAATGAGAATAACAACGATAAAATGACAATACTCATTACCTTATTTATTCTTATTATTATATCTTATGAAAGAAAATATCACATGCTTATCATACTTCAATATCCAAAAGATTCTTGTAGATAATTTTTCTTCATTGTCAATATCGTTAGGTCTTATCTCTTGAGATGGAGGACAAGTTGTGCTAGTGGAAGGAGAAGAATGATTTTTTTGAGATACAAGAATTGGTTTGATGTAGAAGCATGTTTGGATGGGTGATAGTTTCTATGTCTTGAAAATAATCCTTAAGCATTTGAACCTTATGAGAATCCTCCATAGATGTCTAAGAATTAAGATATTCTAGGCCTTCTTTAGTAAATTGTGTGGGAGGGTCTACATGGATCTTAATTCCTTGTTCATGTTTTCCAAATCCTTGTCCTGTATAGCCTTGTTTTGAAATAATATCATATACAACTGCATAAGATGTTATCAATTGTGAAGGAGAAGGGTTTTCATTATGTTTTTTTTTTAAATTGTAGTGTAAGGACATAGAGAAGAGTCAAAGGGCCGATTAAATGAAAAAGAGATATTTGTTGTAGGGAAATTCTCCTTTCTAGCCTCATTATTTATGTCCTCTTTGATAGGAGGGAAATAAGTGTCCTTATTATATAAGGCTTCGTCTCTGCTTAATGTTATGTGAGGAGAAAGGTCATGAATAAAATGCATAATATCACCTTCCCTACAAATATGTTAATGATTAAGATAAGCCCTAGGAGAATAAGGAGGATCTAGAGAAATTGATATACCAACATTTTGACCTTTCCCCCATGCACTAGAGTATGTGTATGAGAAGAAGATGGTGTCATGTTTCTCTTCAATGCTTTATCTCCATTAGAGAGATCATTGATAAGAGTATTGACTCTTACTTCCTTCTTATTAGATACCCTAGGAGAGGTACAAGTTTTAGCCTTTTCTATGTCATCTCTAGGATTATCATTGTCCACAAAAGATTTTTTATGATCTAAATATGTAATATACTTTCTTAAAAATATCATCATGAAATAACATAGAATATGAATAAATTTTTTGAGAAATGATTTGCAAGTAGGAAATATTTCAAAATTCTAATGATGCCATATGCAAGAGTACTATGAATGAAAAGAAGTAACGTAAAGTGAAAGAAACCATTATCCAACACATGATTTTGGTAAATTCAACTAAGAAGAAATGTAGCCACATGTGAAATAGAAAATTGATCAGTTTTAGTAAATTCCATCATGAAAAAGCCCAAATCAGATTTGAAGACACGATTGAAAACTTATGAAACCCACAAGTCAAATTTAGAAGAATGATTAGGGGTTTTATGAATTTAACTTATAAATTTATGTAATTTAATTACAATAATGAGTACAAATATTAATTTTGAAGTGCATACAAATCACACCTGAGACAATGAATTAGAAATAAGCATGAAAAAAGTCAGGTTCACCAAAACACATTGGTGAACTAGCTATCAAATGAATGTGACTATGTGTGAATAAGCTATACGTTTAAGAAATGATTGGAAATATGAATCAATTAAGTGCATATGAATCAAATCTAAGGATGAAAATCATAAGTGTTGCAAGCATGAGAGTCAGATTCACCAAAATGTGTTGGTTGTAAAATTAGAGTTTCACCAATTAATATAATAAAACCACTAATCTTACCTAATAAACATCACGTTAAAAGAGGCATAAATCCAATAGATCTAGCCATAATTCTATTAGAAAAAGGGCTGAAATTTTGATTAGATTCACTTGTTTGTTAACTAATCATATGCTAGCGGGTTAATGAACTAACGATTCCCTCCCTCCCGATGGGTGGGGGGCTAAGGGTACTCTAGCAAGTTAATTAATCATATTCTAGCATATTCTAGCAAGCGAATTAATTACTACCCCCTACTGTTTTAAAGGTAAGGGCTAGCAACTATAATTCTAAAAAGCAAGCTGATTAATGAACGTGTAAGGGATAGTAACATAAATTTCATCTATAAAGGAGGAGTTTTGAGAATGACGAGGCCTAACCAATCCCCCTCCTTCGAAAGGAGGGGTATTTGGCCTCGGGGAACAAGGGACAACAATTAATTGCATATTAATATAAAATTATAACTGTAGAATAAAGAACAAGAACAAGAGACAAAGAATTCTAATTCTCATTTCCTAATAGGAAGGATAAGAGACAAGGGATGAGGGACGAGGGAAAAGTTTTTTTATTGGAAGGGCTGACCGAAGGGACCCCACCCCTCAGGAAACCGTGGGGGTGAGGGGAAAGTTGTCTTCTTCTTGGCCTACCCCTACCCCAAGCCCCCCCCCACTAGACAAGGGCTTTCCTTCGTCTTCGTTAGTGAAGTATCCCCTTAGGGATATACTTCCCTCACTCAGTACTTCTGTCAAGCACCTCTTCGTTCATTGTTTTTCCTTCCTCTCCTATCTCTATAGTTCGGGCTTTCTTCCCCTGCGCCTTTATGGACTCTGGGAGAAATCCCTCCTCAGAGTCAGGAGAGTAAGTCAATCAATTCACTCCTCTTGCCCTTCGTCTTTAGGTAAGGGCCCCTCTTGGGAGGGTCCCCTCCCTTAAGCCATCAGGTCGGGTCCTCCCCCCGCTTGACTTCGTCTTCGTTGGTTAAGTCTCCCCTAAGGGGGATACTTAACAAACTCAGTACTTCAGTCAAGCCTACCTCTACATTCTTTGTTTTTCCAATATGGGATGACCGGGAAAGCCGCATGATATGGATGGGATAGGTGGTTATGCCATAGAAAATAGATGGAGGCCGCTCGACCATTTGCCAAGGCTTTGAGGACTCGACCAGGCTATAGTTGGGAGGGTCAACTGTCCAAATTATATACGTCACATGTTATTCGCGGTAGGCTGATGCCATGGCAGTGGGGGGCCCCTACTATTCTAAGGCTAGTTGGAAAGGGTGGGCCCCTACTATTCTAAGGTGCACCGTATATAGACAGCTAAGCTTTTCAACTTCGATAGCATGGATACACTCGCGAGCAGGATACATGTGACGTATATAGACAGCTAAGCTTCTAAACTTCGCACAGAACACTAGCCAGGTAGTCGGTATCTCGAAATTAGGGAGCTATAGTTGTACCGAACATAGCTTTCGATCGTTGGGTGACCAATGAAGAATCACTACTCAGCTCAGAGCCAATAAGCTACGCAGCCTCAGTGAGAGGTAGCTTAAGTGATAAAATAATGGATAATTGAGACAAAATAGTAATAACTTACTTTTATAGGTATCAAATAGAGATACAAATAGGGATTTAGGTAGAAGAATAAGATTAGCTTGTTCTTGAAACTTCAAGTTGAATTATTGGGACCAGGGTGCTAGTTCACCTTGGTCTTGTAACTTCGAGAGAGGCAAGTGGGATTTTTTTTGGATTCATTGTTAGAAGCTACACCAAAAGTTTTGGGACCAGGATGCCAGGTTGTCTCGGTCTTTTCTTTTTCATTCTATCAAAATCTATCTGTTATCATCAACTTTGTTGGAGTCTTTGATTATAATTCCTATGTCAATTCCCTACACATATAAAGAGAGGAAAATTGGTTGTGGATAGGTGTTTGCCTTAGGTCAAAACCCAGTTGAGGAATTAACCTTGAATTGAATAATGTAAATACTAAAATAAATGCTAGGAGATATACCTCAAATTTGCAATGATTGATAAGAATATTGATGATGCAATGCTCTTTTGATATGATCAGAAATGTTGAATGTAATAATATGACAAACACATGAACATAAAAGACCTAATCAAACACCCATGCTTGTATGAAGATTGATGTAACTTTTCTCCATGATGCTTGAAGGATGAGATGTTGTGTTGAATGCCTGATGATGAATACTTGATTAATGCATGAAGGATGGAGTATGTTGTTGATATCCATATGAATTGATAGGATATTCTTATATAGGCTTCCTTAGGTAAATTACCAATTAGGATGACCTTGAACGGTCACATCGAGGCATGAAACCAAAATCCATAAAGGAGGGGGAGAGCCCATCCATATTTAAAATGGGTCTTGATTAAGGGGGACCAAGGCACTGTGGTCCAGAAAAGGGCGCCACAACATCCTTGTCCTCCAAAAGTAGGACAAGAAGCCATTAAACTTAGGGGACAAGGACGTTAACTCAACCATGTATGCAAGTGACATTAAGTTCAAAGTAAAAGGGGCCAAAATGGGCCTAGGGGGAATGATGATGAGACACACTAAAGTAGGAGCATAAATATATGGTGTGAATTATGCTGGTTATAATTTACGATGCTACAGAAATGTTGAAGAACCTCATCCTCATACATCAAAAATTACACTTATGTGTGCCTAGAAAAGTCATCAATAAAGGTGAGCACATAGTTGGCCCTAAAAAATGTAGGAGTGGGGAATGACATGAGGTCACTATACACCAACTCAAGGGGAGCCAAAGCTCCTGTGGCCAAAAACTTAGGAAATGGATCCCTATGATGTTTGAGAAGAGCACAACCTTGAAAAATTCCATCTGAACAAGAGATATTAGGTAAACTAATCACCAACTATGTGCTCATTTGTTGTAGATATCTATAATTAAGGTGCCCAAACAATTTGTGCCAAATCTTGCTCAAAATTTGCATAAGCAATAAGGCATGATCCTGATAAAGACTCAAATCCATCAAACCTATACAAATAGGCTGCATGATCAACTGTGCTCGTAGCAATGACCTTCTCAGGATCTTTCATCTCTTGAATAGTCACATCAGTAGGAGAGAACCCAACAAGTCTTCCAACACCGTGATGAGAAATCTGATAAATGGTTCAAATTAGTTTATGTGAAATATTAGGAACAAGAAGAACATCCTTAATGCTACCATCCTATATTGGAATTGAGCCTATCCCCAAATTGGAATTTAAGAAGAGTTCACAACGACAATATGTAAAATACGTCTGTCAAAAAGAGAATCAAGAAGATCCACATTATAAGTCATGTGATGATAAGCACTAGAATCAAGAATCCAACTATAACTAGTAGAGGACAAAGCCCTAGCTAAAAGAACTTGCCCTTTTCCCAAGGAAGAAGACATAGGCATAAAATTATTTTTCTTCCTCATAGCTTCCTCCAATGTTGCTACCCTTGCAAAACAATGTGCATCAGTGTACTCTGACTTGCCACAAAAGGAACAATTCGGGACTTCTTCTTCTTAGACTTAGAAGACGATTCTCCTAATTTAGGAGGAAGAGGAGTAGTCTTCTGATCATGCTTTGACTTATGCCTGGATGGAGGCTCATCACCGGTAGATAAGTTTGTTTTGGGCTTCTTCTTATTCTTACCCTTGCCCTTGGAAGATTGAGCCATGAAAGCATGACTCATAGGAAAAGCATCCATTTGAATTAACTTGGCTTGCTCCCTAGTCAAATGACCACAAAACACCTCAAAGGAAGGAATCTTATTTTCTTCTCCTATAGCATCCTTAGTAGAATATAAGGTAGAGGAAAACTCTTAGAAAGGGCCTCCGAGCTTAAATAGGATCAAGAAAATACACTTCTTATCTTCTTTGGCATGATCACATTGTTTCAACTACGACAAAATCAGCTTGAATTGTGCAAGGTATTCTTGAATAATGGGAAATGCATTTGGATAGGGAGAAGTGAGATTAGCTTCAAGCTACAAGATTCCAAACTAATCTACCTTACCGTACAACTCTGCAAGCTTATCTACACCTCTTTAGGTTTGTCACCACTCAACAATATGAAACAAGTTATCTGATAATGAAAACCTATGAGTCCTTTCACCTCATCCATTTTGTTCAGATGAACAAACTTGTCGAATTCTTTGGTGTACTTAGGTTGGTTGACGTCCAACATTCGCCAAAGACCACAAGATTGCAACAGTTAGACCATTCTAAATTTCATGTGATAGTTGTGTAGAGTGAGCAATTCAATCTTTGAATTTGACATTATTTATGATGGGTTGAAAAGGACTCCATATGCAAATAGTTATGCAAGTTTGTAAAAAGACACATTGGAAGACTACAATGTCCCCCTATAGCTCCATATGACCAAAAAAAAATTAAAAAATAAAAAAAATAATCAACTAAGCAGATAAAAGGGGCCCCTAAGGGGTCAAAATACTACGTGGGTTCCCACACAAGTGAACTACCAGTTGCCACCAAGAGCTACGTTACATTTCTCCAACTACAACACCTCTATGCGTGAGAAATAATGAACCTTGGGAGTGCTCGTTTGTATTAAGGAGCTGCAGACTATTTAAATAACTAGGAGACTACTAACAAATGCGATGTGAGACTAAAACTCCAATACCAATGTGCTTGCCTCCGAACTGTGGCCCTTATACCCGTCCACTCCTCAAACCCTTACACGATAGAATTGAGCAAATAAAATTTCGAGATGATTAGAAAAGCTTAAATCTTCAGAGAAATAATTATCCGCCAATACAGAAGTGAATACAATAAAACACACAAAACTCTTGCGATGGCAAAAAGAAATCACACTTCTGCGCAGTCCAGACTATGATGCGATGGGAAAATGTACTCACTGCCAATTAATGTTGAATGCATTCAAAAGTAAATGCTACTCATAGATCCTTCATATCAAACGCCTTAAGCAATTGAGCTTTTAATTTGTTAGTTATAGCATATCATCAACATATAACACACAATAATGAATAAATCATTTTTCTAACTTTTAAAGTAAATACAATTATCATATTTATTTCTTGAAAGTTTTGGCTCACCATGAAAGAATCAAACTTCTTGTACCATTGCCTGGGTGAATACTTCATGCCATATAATGACTTCTTGAGTCTTCAAACAAATTTTTGGTTTTGTTCCATATATATATATATATATCCTCATCTAAATCTCCATGTAAAAATGCCGTTTTGACATCTAGTTGCTCTTATTCAAGATCAAGTAATGCAACTCATTCTAACACAACTCGAATAGAAACAAGCTTAACAATTGGTGAAATTTTTTCATGAAAGTCAATACCTTCCTTTTGACAGAATCCTTTTGCTACCAATCTTGCCTTATACCTTTCAATTTTATCTAGAACACCCTTCTTCAGTTTCTAGACCCATTTGCAACAAACAACTTTCCTACCCTTTGGAAGTTCTACCAAGTCCCATGTTTTGTTCTTCTCTAAGGCATCCATTTCTTCTTTCATTGCTACTTTTCATTTATCATTTTTAGTGCTATCCATGGCTTCTTGATAACACCTTGGTTCCCTATCATTAGAAACCAAAGCAATAGTTGAACAAAATCTTCATACCTTTTAGGCATGTTTCTAACTCATGTAGACCTCTTTAGAGGTGGTTGTGGTATTTAAAAATTTTCATAAATGTTTCTTGCTCCTTATTTTCTGTAGATGGTTAAGTTTCCAACTGAACTTGTTGATATTGTGGTACTTGTTCCCACTCCAAATTAACTTTTACAAAATCTAATTTAATTCGAGAAGATTCATCAAACACTACATCTCTTCTAATGATGATCTTACGAGTAGTAGGATCCCATAATCTATATCCATTAATTTCATCACCATAACCAACAAAAATGCATTTCTTTGATTTGGGGTCTAATTTAGAATGTTGATCCTTTGACATAAGAGCATATGCATCACAAAAAAATAAATTTAGTTTGAATAATCAAAATGATGATTTGTCCATACTTCTTTAGGAATCTTACAATCTATTGCAACTAATGGTGATTGATTTACTAGATAGCATGCTGAATTAACTACTTTTGCCCACAATTTTTTCTCTAACTTGGTATTACTAAGTATGCTCCTTGCTCTGTCTAGAAGAGTCCTATTCATGTGTTCAACAACACCATTTTGTTGTGAAGTGTAAACTATGGTTTTATGCCTTTTGATCCTAGCTTCCTTACAGTAATTTTCGAACTCCGAAGATGTGAACTCACCTCCATTATCTATTCTTAAACACTTGATTGTTTTGATAGTACTCTTTTCAATCAAAACTCTAAGTTACTTAAATACACTAAACATGTATCAAATTTATTTTGAAGAAAATAGACCACGCCTTTCTAGAGTAATCATCTATAAAATTTTCAAAATATGACGCTTCTCCAAAGGATGGGCCCCAAACATCTCAATACTTGTATGGCTACTAGTTTTAAACTTTTGTCTACATTGCTTCCCAAAGACACAATGCTTTCAAAAAATTAAATTCAAAGATTCTAAATCTAGAAGTAAGTTACGATTTATCAGTACCTTTAGCCCTTTCTTGCTCATATGACCCAACTATTGATGCCATAAACAAGTAGAATCATTTACTTCATTAGATTTCATTGTTGCTTCATTCATCTCAATAATCCCATCTAACTTGTAAGGGTTTCCAACTTTTGTAGCCTTCATGAAAACAAAATGCCCTTAGATACTTTCAACACTCCACCTTGACAAGAAAATGTATAACCATTACAATCCAATGGTCCCAAAGAAATTAAATTATTTTTCAGTTCTGATACATGTCTTACCTTTGTTAATGCCTTTAGAATGCCATCAAATATTTTAATCCTAATAATCATAATCCCAATAGTCTTACATGAAGCATTGTTTCCCAAAAGAACAAAACAACCATTGATAGCTTGGTAAGTTGAAAACCAACTTCTATGTGGACACATATGGTTAGAAGCACTAGAATATAACAAACCATTCTTTGTGATGTTGTAAAACATTACAAATAGATAAAACTTCATTGATCACACCTTACTTGCCTCTACCAAATTTTCTTCATTTTTGGAGTCGTCATTCTCTTCTTTCTTTTTCTAGCAATCTTTCTTGAGATGCCTTGATTTATTGCAATACCAACATCTTCCCTTACTCTTTTTGCCTTTTGACTTAGATTTGGAAGTACCTCTCGAATTCTCCCTTTTTTCTATGGATTGACCTTTAGCCACCATTACTTTTGGTGTGGAGGCTTTTATATTAGATTTCCTGCATATCTCTTCAAACAATAAAGCTCCCACAATATAAAAAATTCAAGGATGTCAATTGTGCTAAAGCTAATAGAAGTGATTCCATGATTCGGGCAATGAACATGATAGTGTGATTGCCTTGTCTTCATCTTCAACAAATAAGAGTACATTGGAATCATTTAAATGATCTGCAATTTTTATACCTTCATAGAAAAATTGTTTAATTGCCTCTTCAAGTAGATTTGGTTTGTCAAGGATTTTGTTATGTATAGACTTTTCATTCTGCTCCATAAGGCTGCTATTGAATCCTTTCTGAAAATATTAAAAAGAACCTCATTTGCTAAACACAATTGAATTGTGCTAAGAGCTCTTGTATCTAGATCTTCCTAGTCTTCATCAGACATATTTGTTGGTTTCTTTGGCTTTCATACCAGAGTCTTATGCAAACCTTGTTGCACTAACAAATCACACATCTTGAGCTTCCAAAGCTTAAAGTTATTCTTACCATTAAATTTATCCACCTTGACATTCGAAAGCTTTTCCATTTGATGCTACAAAAACACCACCAAATCCTAACATAGATGTAAAAATAATCACTTTGATACCACTTGTGATGAATGCAAAAGAATAAACCCAAAACTATTAAATTATGCAGCACAAATTAGATGCAAAGAAGTAATAAGAAAAATGAAACATAATAATAGAACAACTCAAAAGACATAGATTTATGTGCTAGAATATTGACAATATGCCAAGGAAACATCCACGAGGCAACATATTGGTACTCATCGCTTAGAGGAAATAATAATTACATATGCAATCTTCATAGTTGCTGCAATATCAAATTGCTCTTACAATTCATAATAAATGTGTCTTAAGGATAATAAAGATATTTATAATATATTCAAGAAACTAGCGATCACTCAACATAGAAACGAATTAGATTTATTCCTTTAAAAAATTGGGGATTTTCTTTCAAAGATAAAGACTATTCTTTTTCCTGAAATGCGAGATAAGATTTTGTTTTATTTATTTTTTCCATGTTGTCACAATCCAACAATGTGAATGGCACAAGAATCACCAAAAGAATGTTTGCACTGGAAAAAAATAATGGCACTTCAAACCTAGCGAAAACTCATTCAACGGGAAGGGGTTGCAATAATCATCACTTTGATATTATGTTGATGCATCTAGGAGCCTGTGTTGGAAGCCAAAAATCAAACCTTCACCAAACAATGAGAAGAAACAAGCAAGAATCTATTTCACCGACCAATGACCAATTGCATTGATGAGAATGATATATCATACATTGTATAGACTTGTGCTTATAAAGCAAACTATGGGAGAGAATTGTACATGTGATAATGACAAATGCCCCAATTAGGAAGAGAAGTAGGCATAACCACTCCCAAGAAACAAAAAATGATGTACCTAACAATGTACAAGTGTAAAGAATATTTCCTAAGTAAACTTAAGAAATTCTACACAACATAAATGTGTACACCAACACATATAAGAACATTCATTTTTTACACAATGACAACTAAGTTCATTAGACATTAACAATATTATTCCATATTCAATTTTAAAAATTGATACCATATCCATCACATTTAATTTCTAAATACTTGATAAATTTAACTAATCAAAATTAATTTATATATAATAAATATGAATGCAACAAATTTCATTACACCTATATATATTATTTATTTCAATGACAAACCATATCATAAATTGCTTCAAAAACACCAATTGTTCAAATTCACTCAAATGTGGTAATCTTTATATGTCCACCCATAAGTTAAATATTATTATTAGAATCCTTTGTATGATGGCACAAGCTATGGAGTGATTCAATTTTAATTTAATTAAAATTCGAGATAAAAGTCAGTGGATTAATATAAAGATAAACAAGGCATGTGATCCTTACATTAATAGGATTATAGGAAAATCTTGCTATAATTTATTTAGTCTTGAAAATGGCAATATGTATTATAAAGATTTACAAAGAGAGACATTCTCAAAATCAGATCATTTTGTAATATTTTTTCAATATTAAATTGGGTTGGTCTATTTTTAAAATTAATTTAATTATAAATCATTACTTAAAATTCATCACATAATTTTTTATAAAGATTTGGAAAATGGATTATTTATAATATATAATTTAATATGAAAGATCATCTGTTAGTGTAACAGTGAAATGGTTACATTGATTGCGGTGCAACCAAGGTTCGAATTCCTGCCTGAACCAAAGCAGTTTGTAAGATGCATTAAATTCTCCAAGTCAAATTAATATTTAAGAGATAACATTATTTGGTTGCATTTTTATGCAAAATTAATCTTCCCAGAACTGCACTTGCAATTCCATTACTCATCATTGATATGAACTACTTGCTTGCCAAGATTTTTACCATGAAACAGCCCCACAAAAGCTGCTGGTGCATTTTCAAGTCCTTCAGCAACATCTTCAATGTAAGTTATCTTCCCTTGTTTGATATAATTTATCACATTCTCCAGAAACTGAGGGTACAAGTGCATATAATCAGACTGAAGGAAACCTTCCAACCTTATGCGCTTGGGGATAGCCAGACTTATGTATTGTATGCCTCCTTCATTCTGAAAACTCTTTTGAGAGATCATACCACAAACAGCAATACGGCCATGGACTTTCATATTTCTAAGTACTGCATCAAGCATGCTCCCTCCCACATTGTCAAAATAGATGTCAAATCCTTTTGGAAAATACCTGATGATAAGAAAAATATGTAAATATTAGCTTGATAGTCTGCCAAGAATGCAATACAAAAAGAAAGAAAAGAATACAATTTATGAATTTATTATACAACTAAAAGTGGTTACCTAAAATGTACAGATCAAGTAACTTAAAATTAATAGATTACATTTCCTAAAGCATCTAGTTTTTAGCCTATTGCATTAATCACAATTCCAAAGCAGATATGATGGAATTGGAAATTGTTAAATTTTGTCATTATTATTTACACTGATATCATGATATTGAGAGCTATCTAATAAGTGTCCTAATGCTAAATTAAATCTGCACTATTTTAGGTGAATGGCATGTTCACGCATGAGGTCCCATTGATAGTATTTAGCCTCTATTGTTTGACATATGTTGCTATTATATGACATATGTTTAAGAAATAAGGAAAACTAAAATTTTGATGACTTGGCCCTTACCAAATCAATGGCATCTTGGATTTTGGAATAGACGGATTACAACAATTGGATAACATAGTTTGCAATGCTATATCAATGGAGATTGACATAAACACTATTATACCAATCCAAAATAGAGTTGCCTTGAAGGAAAAGCCAACATTTTGAAAGGGGTGATGATGTTGGAAGAGAAAGGGAAAGCCAAAACATTCAGTATAGATTGTATCACAATTCACAACAAGGAGGTTACAAAGCCTCTTAAATCAAAGAGACACCATCCAAAATAGTAGTAGTAGATATATGGGTCATGTCCTATTGGATAGATATTTGTATGAGTAAAGATGCAATGCAACAAAGAATGGCATGGATGGTACAAATGAGAATATGAGATAGAAGATATAGGAGAATAGATAAAGAGTATGTGTTATATATAAAGGAGATAGTAAAAATCTTGTTGGCATGCACATAATGATTAATGATAATATAATGATATTGGAGTTCTTTATCTAATGTGTTATGACTTATGAGTATCTTAATTTCTGTATTCTATTAATTAGTTAAGATATAGTCCAGATTTACTCCTTACTCTCTTTCTATGGTTGAGTTTGGGGCATAAATACTATATACATAAATTACTTGGTGCTCAAAACTTTGGTCTATGTTTCCCATTTTTATTGCTAACACTAACAATAGAATCAAAATGCCACATTCAGACACTTTTCTCCTTGATTAATCTATTAAGTGCTTAATCCTTTCACTTTATCTCCTTCTAGTCTCAATCTATATCAGCTTCTTCATTTGACTTTTTACACTTCATAAAATTTTACAAGCCAAGCTTGAGACTAAAATTACTCTCTTTTGTAGTGCTTAAATCATATTAAAGTTTCCTCAGCAAATAGCTAATTCAATTTGATATTGATTGCAATAATTGATGATTTCAAGCATTCTTTTTGGGTTTCCCTTGGGTTTATGGTGCAAGAGCACCCAATAATCTTCATGCCTCCACAAGGCAACTTTAAGTCTATTATGTTTTGGTAAGGTCCTATGAAACCATTTTGTGATGTTTTGTAGTCAACCCATGTAATTGGAAACCCTTTTGGGTCCATGATGCAAAGTTGTTAGAAAATTGTTAATATTGTCATGAGGAGGCAAAATGTTGTCATTATGTGTCCAATGGCATTCTATCATTGTATTAGTGCCTATTAGGCCTCTTCAAACATATTTGTATGTTGGCAATATGCTCAATTTGGTTAAGTGTTGTCATTGAAGTCAACACTGTATCCCGGTTGGATATGGTTTTGCTATCCCGGTTGGACCTATCCCAGTTAGACTTGGTGCTTATCTTGGTTTTGGTTGTGATTCTGATTCGGTATGATAAGATCCTTGGATTTGGTTTTGGATGCTTATTCTGGATGGTTATATGCTTGCCATATTCTGTTGATTCATGATTTGGTGTTGCTGAAGCTATCACTATCGTTCCCGGTTGATATTTCTTGGTACCGATTAGCGATATTTGATGATTTGGTTAGATGATTTTGATCCGGCTTATGGGAAAAGTTTCTATCATGTTGAAGATGCTTATTGATCATGTCCTAATTGTTTGATGGCTTTGCATTGGCTAGCATGCTATTATGATGGTCCTATTTGGATCCAGTTAGACGTTTTATGTTATTGCACTGAGGGTTTCTACCGATTGGTGAAACGTGTTGGATATTAATCTTAATGGAATTTTCGGTGGATGTAATTGTTTTAGAATTTGAATTAGGTTCATTCTATGTAATATAAATCATAATATTGGTCTGGTGGTATTATGGGATATAATTTTTGTAATTATGGGTTTATGGGTTTAGGGTTTGGCCGACCTTATCAATAATTTTGATGAACTATATTTATAGGTGACTTATTCATGTAATTTGATATGTTATGCGAATAGATGGTCATGTTTGCATTATCTTAAACAAATTTATGTGCGAACAAAGCTAGATCATTTAGTGAAGGGTTATAAGGATTTGATGTTGTAGGGCAGACATCTGTGCTTAACCAGAACTGTATCAAGCATTAGTGGATGCTACTTTCATAGTTCATCTTTCTCTAGATTGTAGTTCGATGTTTTGTAAGTTAGTGTGACCTCTCTTTTGTGATGAGCTGTGAGCTCTAGGTGGTTGGCCTGATTGCAAGTGCAATCCCCATTGTAATTATTTCACATACTACTGCACAAAAGTATTATCTAATTGTGGGTAGGGTTTTCCACCATGGCTTTCCCCCTTACAGGGTTTTCCAGGTCAAAAATATTGGTGTTGTGTGTACTGTACTTCCATGTTTTATCTTTCATTGTGTTGGTTTCCTTGTGCTCCGGTATAAAGTTTAAAATATGTATTAATTGTTAATATTGGTAGAAAACTAATTCACGCCCACCCACCCCCTCTTAGTTTTCTCCAGGTATCTGAATTGTCTAACAATTGGTATCAGAGCAAGGTCCTCTTTGTAGAAGCTTAATTGCTTGAGGAGATCCAATGGAATTGGCATCAACTTCAAACTCTACATTCAACCCCTATTAGAAGGAGAGTACCGGATTTGATGGTACAAATTACAAAATATGGAAGGAGCGAATGAAGATTCATTTGAGATGTCTTGGCGCTGAAGTGTGGGAGATAATGGAGAAAGGGTATATACCTCATGATCCTAATTCTGGAACACCGAAACCTGCTGATGAACAAAAGAGAGCTGAAAATAATGTCAGAGTGAAAGAAGCATTGTTAAGTGCCCTGTCTGATGAAAAGCTATTGAATATCATAGAGTTGGAGAATGCAAAAGAGATCTGGTTGAAGCTTGAAACTCTTTATGAAGGCAACCAAGCAGTAACAATTGAAAAACTTGAAGGCTTCCGAGTGAGAAATGAAACTTTGAAGATGGAAGAAGATGAGAAGATTAGTTCTTTCATGGATAGAGTAAATGAGATTGTCATGGGAATCAAATGTCTCAAAACAACCACACCATTATTTTTCATATGTCTTAGAGCTCCTAAAAGGGTGCTTGGATCTACATTTTGTTTGTGGATATTTGCCTTGTCTTAGGAATTGTGCCCTATTTGGTCAAAATAGAGGGCTAGAAGGAACTAGGACAGTTTTTGGAGAAAGTATAGTAGTTGGAATAGTCAGTGGATTTGAGGGTTACTAAAGGGTTGTAACATGTCAAGTTTACTCACTATTGGGAAGGACACCAAAATGAAAGAGAGCTAGCTGGGATAGGAAAACAACGACCTGAGGGAAGCAGCCAAGGCGATGATGCTCTTGGTACAAAATGCTGAGGAAACTATGAAGAGTTTTTAATTAACTTGTAATGTTGGGCTTGGGGCCAATTTCTTGCTGGCCTCTTGCTGTCCCTTTCTCTGTTGCTGGTTTTTTTGCTAATCTTTTGCAGCTGTCTTGTTTTGTTTCCTTTTTGGATATCTTTCGAATGTAATCGGGTTTCGGGTCCCTTAAAACTTGTTTTTACTTAATCAAAAACATGTCAAGTTTACTTGTTTTAAATGTTCCCATGGTTAGTGGAGTCATATGCCGCATTAAGCCATTGGTTGGTGTTTGTAGGCAATGAGGCATAGAGTCATTATGAAGAGAAGTGAAGGATGGTAAGGGAGTATTGTTTGGGAATCTAATACATAGTGAAGCCAAGTTTTATTGAAGTCTTGAGTCCTTTCAAAAGTTTTGCATTTGAAGTCATGGTGAGTTGTCACCTATTGGATAGGTGAGCTGGGAGAAAAATCTCTGCTTGTTGGTTTGATGTGCCTTCATAGGTGGTTGAATTGTTGTTGATTTGGAACCTATTGGCCTACTCTGCATCAGTTTAGAGTAGTTGATGATGGATTATAGCCCCTTTTATCATCATCCTAAGTTCTTATGAAGGATTCTTATTTTTGGGTGTATGATCTCCTAACCTATTTACACTCCTACAATTTTGATACTTTTTTAGATCTACTATTATTTTCTGACTTAAAAAAACTAGAAACAAAACTACTTTTCTACTAAGAAGACTAAGAAATTGAATGTAGTTTCTTCTATTCATTATCACATTCAAGAAAAGGTAAGAAAAGCATCTTCAAATTTTAACACATATAGGATTTTCAATAGCTTTCACAATTGAAATTTAGAAGAGAAAAAAGCTACCAAACTATTGAGTTTTAGGATGACAAACCTTTTCAGAGTGGCATTCATATCATGCTCCTCCTTATAGTTGAAAGCATCGTCAAAACCCAACTTATTTTTCAGTAAATCCACCTGACATGCACACAATGGCTTTTTAAGTTACGAAAGTTAATGAAAATGAAATTATTGTTTATATATGGGTAGCACTAATGAGTGTCAAGATATATGCAGTCACCATAGTTCCATACTCAATCTAATATTTTTTTCTTAAATCTCCGTGGGATTCATTATCAAGAACAAACTTTTGGTATGTGATAGGAAAAATATAAGATTTCAAAACGTAGAAACTACTAACTTTATAAAAAAAAACCTACCTTCTCGTTACTCCCAGCACACCCGACAACATAGCAATCCATCAACTTTGCAAATTGCCCAACAAGCTGGCCAACTGCTCCAGAGGCTGCAGAGACAAAAACGTGCTCTCCCTTTTTAGGAGAGCAAACCTCAAAGAATCCAGCATAAGCTGTTAATTCAGGCATTCCTGTCATAAGGATTTAAGAATCCTGTAAGACGTTTATTGACTCTTGAATAGTGTAATATAATCAGAATGTGATTCAGATATTATAGTCGTTGGCCCTTGTTTATCTTTTGGAGGCATTGAGACTTATCTAGGTCATGTTGTAGATTTTGTGTGTATTTTAGTTTGATTAATGTAGAATAGTACTATTTGTGTTACATGTATGTAATGACTTTGTAAATATTCTAATAAATTATTACCAATCGTTATTTTTTATTCTTCTTTACATATTATCTTAGGGGATTCAAGGGTTCTTTAAGTTTAAATTTGATATTATTTATATCGTGTCTTTGTTGGGTGCAATAAACTAATTCTATTTGTGAAATCTCCTTGTTATTGTGTAGATAAATAGTTCTACTTTGTAAAATTTCCTCATTATTTTGGATCTAAGGGGTGTAGTAAAACAGTTATACTCGTGACATTTGTGCCAAGGCTAAAGCTCTTTAAAGATTGATATGTGAGGTATTTGCATTAATTGTGAAAAAGTAATAATGCATGTTTGGGGATAGAAGGGAATTTGAGGGTCTAAGATCTGTAAGTGTATTAGAATCATCTTTATATTATTTTTGAATCTACCATTTTTTTTGTAAATTTGACTTTGTATAGGAATTGGCACCATTCTAGTGGTTGAAGTTGATCATGTTGGTGTTGGAAATAAGCCACACCTGGACTGATGATGGACTAGTCCAAGAGGGGCTAGTAGCTTAGTGGTAGAGCACTCCAGCAACGTATGGAAGGTCCTAGGTTCGAGTCCTAGCTGGTCCATGTCTCAACAGACCATACACATATATAAAGGAGAAAAATCATTTAATAAATTAGTATTTTTTATTTAATTTTTTTATTACTCATTTCTAAATATTACAAGTATAAACAAATATATAAGAATGTACCCTAATCTGAGATCCCTCGCCTTGTATACACCAACAATTTATCTCATAGTCACCATGCTAGATGCTTGTGTTGTATATACAATGAAATAAAATATATAATGATGTCCCTAGGTTTTTTAGAGCGTAAACCATAGGAGATATCCAATATCTCTCATTCATTAGCCCATCCTATTATTTTTCTTGGTCATAGAGACTCACAACCTCTTGGAAATTGTTAAAACCTAGATGGAGAGACAATTTCATTATCAAAATTTAACTTAGGGGAAGAAATAAGATCATCACTAATAATGGAGAAGAAAAAAATGTCCATCTTAACCAAAAACTATAAAATTGAATAAAGAAAGAAAGGGAGAATAAAAGAAATGAGAAGAAACCAGTCAAGAGGCTCCACCATAAGAGACAACATATTATATATAGTTTACATATCTATGCTTAGATATTCAATGCCTTTAATAATAACTCATATATATCCATTTGTATTTGAAGAAAATGAGAAATTGATTAAGAAGTCAATTCTTAATTAAATTCATACTAATGTCCACATACTTACATAATTTATAATTTTATTCCTATAATATTTATTTATAATTACCCAAAAGTGAAAGAGGTGATGAAAATAGAGAAAAACCTAAGGGAGAAAGTCGTGTAAGCAATTGTGGTTAATTTTTCCTAAAAGAGAAGAAAAATTATATAGACCATGCAACTCAAGTCAAAATAAAGAGGTTCAATATCCTCCACTTCCAAGATGAGGTATCCAAATAGAAGCTTAAAAGGAAACATTATAGGACATACTTAGAAATTAAAACACTCAAGTGGAGAAAGAAAGGGAACAAATAAAAATACAAATGATATATATAGATAGAATAGGTTATTCTTGAGACATTAATGTGTAATAAAGTAGGGAAAATACTAAAATTCAAAGAATATATAGGGAGATTAATCGGAAAAAGGGGATATTTCACAAGGTATAAGGAAAGTAGTACAAAATGAGGAGATAACTGGAGCAATTTCTTTTTTCACTACCTTTACTAAATATTTTTCTAATTGATCTAATGTAAAAAATTATGGAAAAAATTAGCACATAAAATCCAAATCCAACTAGTACCAGTTAGAGTACCAATATTTCCAATATCTCCATCTAGATCATAGTTGGAAATTTGATGAATTGCCCTCTCTTAAAATTATAAATAAGGTATGTACTACATATAATTACAAGAAAAGATATTTTCAAACTACATGTAGATATAATAAAGGGCATGGAATCCTCCATAACCACAATCAATACCCAAGTAGTATAGCTTGTCAAGAACGACTCAAAATCATTAGGCTAACAACTATGATAATTAATAAATAAAATGTCAATAAAAATCTAGATATTGGAAGATATAATTATAAAAAACTTGTATAAGAAATAGAAAATAAAAAAATGAAGATATAAGGAATAAGCATTCCACCAGAAACACCATGCTAGGAGTAAAGGCAAAGAAAATGTAGATGAGAACTAATTTCATATAGGGTATCTTTCCTCCTCTAGATCACTTAAATTCAAATGAACCATTTTTTTTTTTTTGAATCCACTACCTATAATGAAATAAAAGATCTACATGAAAGTATTAATAAGTTTAGATCTCACATAATAAATACCAAGATATAAACGATTAGTGCAAGGGACTGTAGGCTTAGATAAAATAATTAAGGCAACTGGTTAGCTTGTAGATGACAAGTGTGATAGAATTGTTAAAATAATGTATGAAAGTCATTGACCATCAACATCCAACTAAGAATTATATAAGGTGAGACCAACCTCGTGCAAATTTGTGAGTAAATCAAACTATTGTACTCATCTATATAACAAAAAGACCACACATATGTGCAATCTACAAGAACATCTTATCATGAGAAGATATTAAAAAATATATATATATTTTTTAAAATATTTAAAAAGTTATAGGATATAGCCAATGTATCTTGAGGACAAGATAGAGTGGTGTTGAAATAAAAATAGAATTTTCAATATAGAGAATATTAAAACTACTCCAAGTGAAATGTTACACATTAAAGTAACCTACAACACATATAAAAGGTATATAAACATTCACAAAATTATATATAAGTAGAAGATAAGATAGTAAGAAAATATAGGATGTAAGAAGAGAAGAGATATACAAATTAAATGTATTAAGAAAACAAGGAGGGTTGCAAATTATTGGTATGCAAGTGAGGATGTTCTATTATATTAAATCCTTTTGTAATCTATCATGTAATGTCTAAATTCTGTTACCATGACTCTTACTAGGGTATAGATAAAATTCTTATGAAAAAAACTTAGATATTAAATTTGTGCCCTGTACTTTCTAACATTCACATTTTTATTTCTATTTCTCCATCATTTCTTATTCATTACTTTTTATAATTATTTAATTGTCTATTTTCTAATAAAATCCATATTTTGATGATTTGACAATGGTATATAACAATCTAATTTTATGGATCATTATGGATTCCCATCTAATTCCAGAGGGTTTCAGGGCCCTTCAAAACCCAATCTAAGAAGTTTTGAGTCACCCCAAAACTTGTTTTATCCCTAATAAAAAAGAATCTAATTTTATGGATGATAATCAAGGAGAAATAAAATAATAATGTAAAGATCTTATCAAAAGAGAGTGTTTTATATCTCAACAGATTAAATATTATTATTGTTGATACTGTTATGCTCCACATACTCGCCCCCTCCATTTCATGCCTAGAAATGTGGGTCCCCCACTTTTCTTTTTCCTTTTCTTTCTTCTTGTGCTCTTCCTTTCATTGCATTTGTTTTTTCATTGGAGTTTTAGGGTCCCGAAAATCCAAAGTGTGTTCTTTGTTTGCACTTCAGGACTTCAAACACCTGAAATCCCGAAGTTCCCCCTATTTTTTGTTCCTGACAAGACCTCAGAATCTTGGGGTACCGAAGTCTTGTCCCCGTTCTTGTTGCTCCCTTTTGGAAGACTTTGGGATCCTGGGTTTTTGGAATCTCGAGCCTTCCCTTTGTGTCCCTCCTTGGAGCCCCAGAACCCTAGAATACTCAGATTCTGAGTTCTCCTCATTTTGTTGTCTTTCTTTAGAGTTTCAGAACTCTAGAGTTTCAAGGTCACTTGTTTCAATGCTTTGGTTTTTTGAGCTCTCTTCCCCTTCTAGTGATTTTGTGTTTTTGCGACACACTTTGTGTCTCCTCTCTCCCTTCATCCAGGTAGGCCTCTTCCTCCTTGCCTTGTATTTGTCTTGGGTTTTGGTTTCTTGCTTTCTCTTTTATTCCTTCTTGTCTGTGTTTCTTTTCTTTTGTTTTGTTTTTCCTATTTGAATAAGTCAATTTCTTGATAGTTAGGGTGTTTTATTCATTTCCTCGGCTTTCCCGGATCTAGGGTTCTCTAGATCCTAGTCCCTTGGCCTATTTGTCTTATCGAGACCCTAGGTTTATGGGATCCTAGAGTCCCCTCTTGGTTTACTTTTTCCCTACTCCAAAACCATGAGTTTTTGGGATCCCCAAGGGATGTCTAGCCCCATGTGTTCCCAACTTCAGAACCCCAGGTTCCTGGGATCCCAAGGACTTTTTTGTTCTTGATTTCTCTCTTTTTCCTTCTGCTTTGGAACCCCAAATTCTTGGGATCTTGAAGTATCCTATGGGCTATTTCTTCCAAATCTTCGTAGCCCTGGGACCCCAAGATTCCAAAGTCTTTCCATAAACCTTTTACCCTCCACTTCAAGATCTCGAGATTCTAAAGTACCGAGTTTTATTGCCAAAGACGCCTCGAAACCTGGGGATTTGGGGACTTTGAGGTGAGTTCTTTTTTGGGTTTCCAACTTTGGGACCCCGAAATCTCGAGAACTCGAAGTCTCGCTACTATCTACTAAAGGGTTTATTCTAAACCTGGAACCCCAGGACTTCAGGAGTCTAGAGTTCACTGGTATGACAAGGATATTTCTAAAGTATTAATTATGTACTCTTTTGTGCACTGTAAAGAGCTCTTATGGAAACATCAACTACCCCAAGGAAGAAGACCCAAAGTGAAGTGAAGCATGAAAAGAACCCTGTTACAATAAATGACCAGTACTGGGCCAAACATTGGTCTCTAAATTTAAAAGTGAGGTAGAGTGGATTACTAACACGAAGATTGGGCATGTTGAATTGGAAGCCATTAGGAAAGAAGTGTCGGGACATAACCTAAATTCTCCATACAGAAGAATACATTGGTCTTGACTTGTTGAAGCTACAATTTTTCCTCAAATAGTCCAATAACCTAAATTGATTCTGGCAATCACTCAACACTACAACCGAGACACTAGGAAATTCATAGACAACAAAGGGAATGTTGTGGTGAATCTTACACCTGAAATGCTTGTCATGACATGTGGTATCCTTGGATATGATGAAGTCCTCCAAACAACTAAGGAAGAAGTTTACATATCTTCAACAAGAATGTAGCCATTAATAGGTACCACATAAATGAGGTATAGTTGAGTGAGCCAATGAAGTCAGGATTGAAGGCTACAAATAATATTCTAAGAGCCGATTTTGGGGATGCACCAATGGATTTAATTATCCTGCTAAGTTGAGTCTTTGGGAAAGAGGACATCAAACATTATCACTTATGGATGTTTCATTTTATTGATACCATCCTTAAAGGGAAAAGATATTTTGATAGGGCAAGCATTATATCAAACAACATCCATGAGCATATATGAAATGTGATTAACACTAAGAAATTCTTCATGACCTCCTATGTAGTTTGGGTGGTGTCTAGAAGCGACATCTACCTTGGATTGAACATGAGTGGCAAACTAGGAGAAGGATCTAGGGAACAAAGAGCATGGGAATATTATACTCAGTTACCCATCCAACAACCTAAGTATTACTTCAAAAGGGTTAATAACGCCTTCATATATGCATTCATATATAAATTGATAGGTGATGTGGGGTATCGTCTCACTCCTAAGGCCATGAAGTTGATACAAGAATGGGGAACATAGTTCATCCAGAACCAACTAGCCATATATATCTGATTGAATGGATTCACAAGAAAACCCCTACTTCTTCCTCGTTATTGCAAAAAAAAGATTATTATTCTTCATTATGCAAGACAAGTTGTGGGACTTCAGTCTCTCATGACCCGAAGCATAAGACTAGGGTCACATTCCCAATTATTCTTGAGCAATACAAATGCCATAATTTACAAATGGCAAAGCCAAGTATTCATGAGGTGCAGGATCTCTCCCTTAAGGAGTTAAACTATGGCAGGCTGAGGTATGACACATTCTAGAAACTCAAAGAAATGTTGTCGGTGGCATATGAAGGGCACTTGGGTAGGAATGTGAGATAGTTTCGAAGCTAGGCAAAGAGGGTTTTACAAGTTAATAGCGGTCTGGAAATGAAGGAATTTGACATTTTGGATAATATTCTTAAAGATTTCAGAGATGATGGAAAATTATTGGACCCATCATATAATGAAATTATGGTAGACAAAATGCCTCTCTCACCAATAAGATGGTCAGAGAAAGAAAATCTAAAGATTGAAGATATTTTGGAACAAGTTGTTGCATAAAGTTGACAATGGTTGAATCTTAGGCTTTGACCAAGTGCCATAAGGGAAAAGAAGAAAGATAGGGCTGCTAGCAATCCTTAGTAAAAAATAACTAAGGAGTATGTGTAGAGAACAAGATCATAATAAAAAAAAAATACTCCAATGGGTGAAGAAACCTCGACCCCCACAATTGGCAAAGTAGAATTGATGAAACAATTTGATTCAAAGATGGAATCACAACTTCTCAAGACAACAACTGAGCATGGCATACCAACCTAGATAGTCATTGTACCTCAAGCCTCCATTACACCCATTTCTCCTACTATTGTTACTATTCCAGGAGAAGGTACATCTTAGGGTCAAGATGACCAACCTGCCCATTCCTCCCATATTCCTACAATAGCTGCTACCTATGAATGGATAGTCATTCATAACATTGATTTATATTTTGACAAAGATGATGAGACCATTTCAATAGTTGTATGAAATAAAAAGAAAGATAAAATGCAAAGGCAAGTTACCTCAGAGAAACCCCAAATAGAAACAGTGATAGAGTAGGTGCGTGTTCCCTCCTAGAGTGATCTGCTCGCTCAAATACCAGCTGATGAACCCAATGACCAAGTGGTGGAAACCACCCAAATGAAAGTATGTGATGTGTAGGTGGAAACCATGGAGGTGGATAAACAAGGTGAACAAGATGATCGATTGGTACTCACCCCTCAAGACCAAGAACAACTTCTGAAACAACTAGAGGGAGGCTAGGAAAGAAAACAAGATGAAGAAAATAAAGAGGTCTTTGAGAAAGAGGTGGGGAAAAAAATAGTGGATTTTTCTAAGCAGCAATAGTGAAGTTACGAGCAAGTGCTTTAGGAAAACCTAGCTCAAAAAATTTCACAACCCTCGCCACTCCATGAAATGCCTGCAAGACACCAATATGAGCAACAACAAAAGGAAGATGAACAACAACAAGAGGGTGAAGAAGAACAAGAACAAAAATTAGAGGCCCATTTAGTGACTGCCCAAATCACCACACAAGGTGAGTAACAAGATGATAGCATGCCACAGTGCCTCAACTTTAGTTTTCAAAAGAAAAAGAAGGTGGTGTTGCCTAGTATCAACTTATAGGAGGCAGTTCCTGAGTGACCAAGGAGAACTAAAAGGGATAAAACTCTCCACCATCTTTTCAGAAGTGACTCAAGGGATGTAATAGCTAGTGTAGCCACTTCGGTACAAGGCACAAAATGTGAAGAAAAAGCATCCCCAAGGTACCAAGACTCCCAAGTAAACCTTGGAAAACAAACTAAATGGGGGGAGATGGCCTCCCTTGATGCTATCACCAACATGATAAAAATAAGGATATCTATAAGGAGTATAAATCCAAGAAACAAGCCAAGGCTCAACTGCAACAATATAGGCAACTACTTATAGAGATGTCAAGGACACTAGATTCAAGAAGAAGTGATGCCTTATAGGTTCTACTTCAACACTCCTACAAGAGGAGGTCAAAGCATTATATGAGATGAGAAGGGTGGTGACTACTATAAAGACTTGGGCAAGAGATCAGCTAAGAAAGATAAGAATGTTCTTGCAAAAAGCCATGGAAATGCATGAAGACGCTCATCTCCTAGAAAGGGGCCTCATCCTCCATTCTAACATGCTTTCAAAGCAAGCTAAGGTGCTTAGAAAAATAAAGGCATAAGGGATAGATGTGATGAGAGCAGAAGATCTATTAGGAGGCGAAGATCTGGATGGTTTGTAGTCTTATATTGACATGTTATAATTTAAGGTAGATATTCTAGATCAGTGTAGAGTGAAAGTGCTCAAGGAGCACCTTCCTTTTGTAAGTTTGCTTGATGAATATAAACTATTTGGCAAAAGTGTTGGGGAAATATGGGCAGGATTTCATGCAATCAGGGTCACTCAACTAAGAAGTACTTAAACAATGAGAAGCATATGTATCTGAATACTTCTCTTCAACTATTGAGTTTGACATCGCTCTCATGGGTAGGTACATGCACTTGATCATCTAGTCTTACCACGCTATGCAAACAATGGACAACTTGGTTAATAAGATGGAGGAACTTAGGGAGAACTTTATAGTTTTCAAATTTCAAATTCATCTTGTACTAGATCCACCACATAATTCACTAGACTGTTACATGGTAAATTATCGTAGTTACAAGGAGGGCAGACAACAAGCTCGAAATTGACTGGACTAGTGCGCTCTTGTTACTACAAAGAGGAAAGGCATAATCCAGGAGATGATTGCAGTTTTGAGAGAAGGCTTTAATTACACTTGTCATGCACAATAATATTGCCAAGATAGAAGAACACGCATGGAGACTCTACATGTTACTTCACTTGGAAAAGACTGACTATTTGCATGCATGTAGTGTTTGTTGAGTGAGGTTCCAAAGCAGTGACTTACACATCGACTGCAACCCCCACCATTTTGTAATTGGGTTATGGGCATAGTTTACTCCTAGAATATAGGGGGCCATATACTATAAATGTAACGAATCTGGGGTCTAAAAATTGAAGCTTGGAGGCCATAGTTAGGATTTTATTTATAGTATTATCATTTCCAATATTTTAAGTTTTAAAATTTGTTAAACTATCCAAGTATTAGTGCTTGCTGGTACCTTTATTTTCATAATTAATCCATGCAAGATTCTTTATGGATCACATGTTCCATGATCTTTGTTGAATGAAGTTGATATTTCTTTGATTTGGTATCTTCTCTCAAAGCAGATAGCACAATTGTTCTGGCTTTTGTGAATTTTATTATTATGATATGTGAAGTTGATGATCAACTCTTTCTGTGTGTAAGATTGTAGACCCTGCATGTAGATGGAAGTTTCACCTACTACTAGATCTAGTTTGTTATTGATAATGTCTGGTTATTTGAAATATTTATTTCAAGTTTAGCAAGCTTGCATGGTTATATTTGTTTCCTCTTCACTCTTTATATCTTTTGCATTTTATTTCTAAGTGGATTTGTGTGAGTGTCTTTTATAACCAGCATACCACCTTGATCAAACAAGTTACGTGAACCTTGAATTGCCCTTGCATAGTTGTGACCCAACAAACATGACCTTAGGGATCCGTGATTTTGTAATCCTAGCTCTTTTTAGGAGAGGCTCCAATATTGCAAAGCTTGCATGTAGGTGAGTATAAAAGGCCCATAAATAGATACATATGGTATTCACCTAAGATAGAAGATAGTACTAAAATTATATAATCAAATTCTTGATGCAATTAAGTAAAATCAATGAATACACGTGCTTGATTTTGTGACTAATATATTCTAGTAAATGTGTATATAGGATTAGTAGCTCAAAGATGCTAGTTTATAAAGACCATGTCATGAAATATATGATCTATATGAAGTTTCAATTATTATGTAGAAGAGAGACAACACATATGATCTATATGTAGGGTCCTTCCATTCTCTACAATCCTATTTTTATTTTTATGAAATTTGATCTTTTCACTCAAATAAGAGTCAAACATGCATACAATCATACTTTTTTAAATGTCTTGGAGCTTTAGAGGTTTTTGTACATATATTATCAAGTACTTAAATGGTAAAAATTTAGAATGTTAGTTATGGTTTGAAAGATGATAGCACAATACAAAAAATACCTAGCCAAGGGGAAGAAATGAAGGCTTATATTGTTCAATATATAATAATAATACTCTAATAATTTAACAAAATTATTTAATTACCAAAGAAAGTGAAATTTTATTTTATTTGAAAGTGGCTAGGGAATAATCTATGATGCTTAGAAGTTGGGAAATAAGACACAGGGGTTAGAAGGGAGATTTTGAATGTGAATTAGAAATTCCAAGAAAGGATATGAAGTAATAATTAGGGTGGTGGGAAACGTTAAAAATGACAATAATAATATGTTGATTTATAAATTATTGAAGGATAAACACAAACAAGATTTACCAATAGGAGAAATGTGGATATAAGAATGAAAAGATAAATATGGACTAATATAGAAAGAAATAAGTTGAAGTAAACCCACAATAATGATAGAACCTAAGAAAGATAAGTTCAAATAAATAGATACATAACTTAAAAATAATATGGAATGATATATTATATAAAATAGGAAAATAAAA
Source organism: Cryptomeria japonica (assembly GCF_030272615.1). Taxonomy (NCBI): domain Eukaryota; kingdom Viridiplantae; phylum Streptophyta; class Pinopsida; order Cupressales; family Cupressaceae; genus Cryptomeria; species Cryptomeria japonica. Next base: position 51,753,100 of record NC_081411.1, read on the forward strand.
TATGGATAAAAGTAGGGAAGTTTTTTATTATGGGAAAAGAAGGTTTTGAAGGGTCCCAAAACCCTTTACAAAAGATTACAAAAGATAGATCAAATAGAGTCCAGTCATAACAAAATTACAGCCAAAACAACCAAATAGGACTGAGAGACAACATAAGACAAACAAAAGACCACTTAGCCCACAAAAACAACAAAAGGCTAGCAAAATTACAACACAGAACCAGCAACAGAAAAAAGATTAGCCCAGATTTTAAAGGTTCTCCTCAACATCAGCACTAAGTTGGTGCATCTTCTTGGCAAAATTCTTTAAGTCCAAAATATCTTGAGGCAGCTCAATGGCTTTCTTCTTCATACTGGCACAAGTGCACTTTCCTGGAGGACCCAAATCTTCAACACTAGCAACCATCTCCTTATCCATATCCACAACAACCTTGTCCATGTGAGATTTTTCCAGCTTGCTGACCATGGTAGACATAGTATCTGTAGAAGCCTTCACAATGTTTTGACTAGTTTCCATAATTCCCCTGAGGGTAGTCTCACACTTTGCAATTCTGGCCTCCATATCCATAATTTTTTTGTCAAATATTTCCTTAACACATTGAGTAGCTTCCATATTCTTGGCTAAACAATTTGTCATCACTTATTTTTCACTTTCAATCCACAAAATACCAGCTGAAGTACCCTCAACCATCTCTTTACCAGCATTGATGGGGTGAGCTCTCACAATACTATGCAACAATGTTTTAGCATTAGCATGCATAACTTCCATCTTGGAAGATAAATATCGCTGCTTAAGATTGATGTTTTTGACTTCATAGAAAACCCATCTAAAAAGATGAAAAACCTCCAAAGAGCAGTTTTTGGCGACATTAAGCACATCAAATGGTATCTCCTATTTAGGATGAAAATCCTGAGGGGAGAAATCCACTGAATTCTGAGAATTCTACTCTACGCCATGAGATGAAGAAGGCACCTACACATTTTGAGTTTGGTCCATGGAATCCTGGTCATTAGAGCTAACATAAACCTTCAAAGTGGCTTTTTGAGATTTACCCTTGGGGGGTTTACTTGAGCCTTCCCCACTAGCACCAGGGGAACCCATACTCACACCAGCAACAACCATCTTCACCCTAGTTTTGGCCTTTTTGCTAGAATGAGGGGCATAATCCCCATCATCACTATCAGTTTCCCATCCTTCCGACTGCAAATCCTCACTACTATCAATATTTTTAGCAGAAACAGGGATGGCTTACTGGGGTTTTTCAAAAGCCCTATCTTTCAAATGCTAAAAAATCAGAGTAATTAACCCTTGATGTAAAACGGGATTAACATGGGGTTTTCCTTGAAATTGACAATAATTGCATTCAAAGAAGACAACAAATAAAAAGGGAATGACATTTTCTCATTATGATGAAAATGGTTAAGGAGCACAAAGTGATACCCGTAAATTTTTGTGAACTTGTCGTTCAGAGTGAAGAACTCCATAATCACCTTCATAAGTCCTCACCATATGGCTTTAATATGCTTCAGCTAAAAATAGGTCTTATTAGCTTTCACCAGGCATTCCCGTTCCTTCTCCTTCTTGGGGAATCTCGTTGCAGCAACATCAAAGATTTTTCTATCTCTGTAAAACTTAATCCCCTCTGTAGACATCCCCGTCACTTCAACAATAAGATCTTCATTAATCTTAGTTATCATACCAAATAGATGCACCTTACCATCCTTTCATCCCTTCACAAATTGTCTCATAGCACTTTAGTTGTGTCCATGCAACTTCTCCAAAAAAGTTACTGTTAGGGATCCCACAGATACTGATAGGGGGGGGTGAATTAGTATCTAACTAGTAATTAGAATTTCTTAACTTAAAACATGCAAAACATAATATAACAATGTACCGGTATGCAAGAAATAATGCAATAAATAGAATCAAGAACATCCACATGAAAAGCACACCATAACATAAGATTTTAACGAGGAAACCCAGTGTGGGAAAAACCTCAGTGGGATTTGTGACCCACAATATTCACTCACTAGCCAGTAAGAGAATATTACTTACAATAGGGGCCTGCACATGCAAGAAGGCCAACTACCTAGAGGTCACTGCTCAATGGGAAGTCACACTAACTTACAATAAGGATTATACAAATCCAATATCTGTACTGCTTTACAATAGCATCTTCAATGCTAGATTCAGTACCAGTTCTTGCTCTATTCTTTACATATACCTCTTAACCTATATTTCGCACAATAGGTCTGCTTAATATTTTCTTTAATGCTTACATATCTCTTTTCAAATGTCTACAATGATCTCTTTTATATATAAGAGTCATTTTACAAATTGCCAAGTCGGCTTACAAATATTTTCAATAATAAACAAAATATAATATAACAAAATCCTATCAGCCTTTGTGCCAGTATACTTCCTTTCTTCTGTGTCGGTGTCGGTGTCCTGAGTGCCGGTGTAGAGTGTGATCTGCTGATGCCGGTGCACTAACTTGCTGGTGTAATGCCTTGCCGGTATAATGTCTTGCTGGTGCCATAGGATTGCAAGGTTGCCATCAATGACAAAACCTTCAATCACATACAATGTCTCATTGGAGTGTGCATATGCCAACAGTTACCACACCCCCCTTCTATAATCTATGCCAAATGGTAGGATTCTTCTTCTAGTTAGCATAGTTAGGATGTTCCACCTGGCGCTGCTGACCCCCCATAGTATTAAAAATCATATCAGAGACAACCAACTTCAAAAGAATAGGGTTTTCAACAGAATAACTAGCAACGAATTCAAAATCAAATAGTTCCCATAAAGCATGCGAAGTCTGGCAGTAATAATAGCAACTTAAGGCAGCCAACCCAAAAAATTGCCATAAAATGATGATAAAATTAATAGCTTTCATCATTGAAAATAGTAGGGATCTCCTCATATCTGTCATGTGTTCAATCATGCATAAGGAGTGACCAAACCTCAAAATCCAAGGTGTCTTCATTAAACCACACCTTCCTAGTGTTAATTCTAACCCATGTGCTAGCAAAATAGTCTGCTACACAATTACCTTCTCTAAAGTTATGAGAAATATAATACTCCTTGAAAGTATTGATAATATTCTTGGAGGCATTAATAATATTTTCAATCATCCATGAAGGTGAACTTTTCCCCTTAAGACATTGAATAATATTATTCGAATCTCCCTCAATCCACACCTTCTTGCATCGAAACTTCTTAGAAATTTGCAAATTTTGGAAGGCACACATGGCTTGAGCAAGGTGGTTGGTCTGAGTACCCATGGGGAGTGCTACCACTGCAATACACCTACCATTCTCATCCCTTATCACTTCCCCACACCTAGCTAGACTAAGATTACACACTGAAGGAGGGAAATTCCACACACAATTATCTCTAGTCTTATACCTCTATTTATGACATTTAGGAAGAACCAATCTCCATTCCTTAGAAACAAAAATCTCAAAGTCATTGATTAGGATTGAACAATACAAGGATCCAACATTGAAGACCATATTAACGTTCTCAAAAATATCTCTGCAAATATTTTTTGTAACCACATTAGGGGGGAGAGAGGAATCTCTGAAAACGTGATTATTTCTCTCCTTCCAAATCCTCCAAGAAACATGAGGGAAAATAAAGGACCACAACAACTTGATGGAAGAATTAGAAGAGGGCCATCTCCATTGTTGAAAGAAATCCAAAATCTGCTGAGGGAAGACAAAACTGAGGCCCCACTTTTGGAACACACAACTCCAAATTTCAAAAGAAAAAGAGAAGTGAAGAATGGAATGAGAAACTGATTCCTCCTCCTGCAAGAAAAGAAAGCATCTATTAGGGAGTAGAAAATCCCTTTTACATAAATTATCAGTAGTAAGAATTTTATTTTGAACCATAAGACAAAAAAAAATGTTAAAGGAGTAAGGTTATTCACCCAAGCTTTCGCCCAACAGGGGGGGAGAAGGAGCAAGAGACAACAAAGAAACAACATAATCCACCGAGAATCGGCCAGAAGAAGTTCCCTTCCAAATGAGAGAGTCCTTAGAGTTTAGACAAGGGAAACAAGAGAGAAGAGATAGCTCGATAGGAAGCAAGGGAGGAAAAGCCTCTAAAAGATTTACCCAGCCAAAATCTCTCTAGTAATCAACAACAAAAACACCAAAAGCAACTTTGCAATCATCCATAAAAGGAGAAAAATCTAGGAGATCACAGAGAGGACCAAAAGGGAGCTAGGAATCTTCCCAGAATATGATAGTCTTGCCATCTCCTAGCTTCCAAAACCTTCTCTTTGAAGCAACCTTCCTGGCCTTAAGAAAATTATTCTAAAGAAAAGATTCAGAAGGGAGAGCGACCACATTAAAAAATTATTGCAAAGAGGGGGAGTAAAACAAATACTTACTACGCTAGATCAAGTTCCACATGGTTGTTTTCAAAAATTCTCCAAATCTGTTTATCCAAAAGAGCTTGATTAAAGGATTAGATACATTGAATACCCAAGCCACTTCTGAATTCTTTCAATAACTTCACCAAATTTGGAAGGGATTTTGAAGAGACTAAGAGAATAAGCAGGGAGATTTTGAAGAGCAGACTTCAAAAGTTGAACTTTCCTAGCTTGACTTAATAAAGCACCTTTCCATCCAACCAATTTTTTATTGAATCTATTAATCAAAGACAACCAAAAAGAATCTGGCGATTTCAAGCAAAGGGAGAGGCCTAGATAAGTGGAAAGAAAGGAACCAATAACACAACCAAGAATATCTGCAATCTTTCTTTGTCTGTTATCTAAGGTATTGAAAAAGAAAAGAGAGCCTTTACTCCAATTATCAATTGACCATATGCTTTTCTATAAAGATCAATAGCATTCTTCAAAGTTCTAGCTTCCTTGATAGAAGGAATTCCCAATAAAATGGTATCATCAACTAATTGCTGGTGGGAGCACACAAGACTGGATGAAGACGGTCTCAAACCCTGGAAAGAGCCATCTATAACCATTTTCAACAAATACCTTCCAAGAGCCTCTGCCATAATAGTAAAGAGGATGGGCGAAATCGGTTCCTCCTGTATCAAACCTCTGGAAGATTTTAAAAAGCAAGAGGGGGATCCATTAACAAGAACTACAAAGGAAGGCATGGAGACTAGCTGCAAACTGAGTTTAATAACTCTATCACAAAATCCAAATGCATGAAGGATTCTGGAAAGAAAAGGCCAAACAACTCTATCATAAGCTTTAGAAAAATCCAACTTCATAAGAAAGCCCTCTTTACGAGACACCTCCAAGGAATTGACGTTCTCATGCATAGTAATGATAGAATCCATAATCATTCTACCAGGAAAAAATCCATTCTATTGAGGAGAAATGATATCCGACAAGATGGACAAAATCCTTGGCATGAGAACCTTAGAAATAATCTTATAGAATGAATTACAAAGGCTTATTGGGTGGAAGTTATTCATAGAATTAGCCCTAACACATTTAGGAATCAACACAATAAAGGTATAATATAGTTCTTTGAGCAACGATCCAGCTCCAAAAAATTCTTTCACCCCATTCGAAACATCCTTTTCCACAATATTCCAAAAATATTGAAAGAAAAAAAATAGAAAGCCATCTGAACCAAGGGCCTTGTTACCATCAAAAGAAAAGATAACAACTTTAATTTCATCTTTAGAAGGAATTGTAGTCAGGAACTTATTATGCTCTTCTTTCAGGATAGAGGGGATGGCTCCCAAAAGAGAATTTTGAGCATCAACATCCAGATTAGCCTTAGTTGAGAGAAGGGACGAAAAAAAAGAGAAGCCTTCCCACATATCTCCTCTTCTTTCACCAACACACCATCATCCACCACCAGCTTGAAGATCCTATTGACAACTTTATGTTTGAGGGCAGATAAATGAAAAAATCTTGTGTTCTTATCCCCAACAGACAACCATAAGGCCCTAGATCGTTGTCTCCAAAAGACTTCTTCCTTAGCTATGACATCATGATACATTTTAAGAATATCATTTTCCTTTTTGAAATATCCTGAAGAATAACCCTCAACTTGAATTTTATCTTGAATGTCTTTCAACTCACATTGAATAATAGATTTAGAAGTAAAAAGATTGCCAAATACTTTTTTATTCCATCTTCTAACATTATGTTTCAAAAATCTGATTTTTTTAGCAACTCTAAACATAACAAACCCAACCATAGGTATATTCCACCATTGCATAATACAATCTTCCAGCAGGGGGTGGGACAACCACATTTTTTCAAATCTGAAAGGATAGTTTCTCTTACCATCAATAGCCTCTGCAACAAAAGAGATGGAGAAATGATCCGAACCAACCCTAGGGAGAGTCATAATGGAGAAGACATACTTAACCAGCCAATTGCTAGAGATAAGAGCCTGATCAAGACAAACTTGAATTAGATCATCACCCATTCTCCTATTGGTCCAGGTGAATGAGGCACCTTGAAGGTCAATATCATGTAGAGATTGAGCATCAATAAATGCCATCAGGTCCAACCAACTATCCATTTGGATCTGATAACCTCCATACTTCTTAGAATTTTGAAGGCGAGTATTAAAATCTCCCATAATAATCCAATTTCATTATAGTGTGTTGGTAAACAAATTTGTCCCTTTCTTGAAACCTTAACAATTATCTTCTTTAAGCAAAATATGACTCTATTTCACCCTTTTAAAAGGAAACAAACTACCAACAGTTGGATGAATTAATAAAAACTCAACTTGTGCATTAGAGGGCAGCTCCTCGAATGATTTGCAATGAATTTATTATATAAATGATATGCTAATAATTTTTACCAGAAAGCATTGAAAGGCTTCAGCATTCATTCATCAACACAAATAAATGCCTTCAAAACTGTAAACATAGGAAATTTTCTGAAAGAATACTCAAAGAGAGTTCATAGACTCTAATTTACAAACATACTTGTTGTACAAATTCAAAACAAAACAGAGGCTCAACAAATATTGATGGCTAACCGATACTCTCTCATGCCTCACAGGGCAATGTGGATCAAGCAAATCAATACAATGTGAGTCGTCAAACAACTAATAATAACCATGAACTGAGGGAAAAATCCAGAGATAACTAATCACAAAAGTATATCATGCCCATAATAACTTTCTCAAGAAAGATTACGAATCTCAGAACACACAAATTCAAAGATTGCATAACATGATATTTCATTGATAATTAGTCATTATATTTTCCAAACAATTCATTTGAGAAATCAAAATATTGTCTACTGCTCCTAAAAATCACAGTTTTTGGAACCCTTACAAAGACAAGCTTTCCAGCTTAAATAGCCCCCAGGCTCATAGTTCTTACATAATCAAATTACATTTACTTTCATCCAAGTGAAAGAAACCATTTGAGAAAACATAAAAGAAAACTAAATTAACAACCACTAAGAGGCTGACATTTCATCTTTAGATTAGCTAGGCTTCCACCATGGCAGAGGAGGTTACGGATCTGTCCTGCTTTGCCGCAAAACCACACCATTCCAGGTGCGTTGCCGAGAAGTTTAGGATGACTTGGAAATAAGGAAGACCAATGTGTAGGATTCTCTGCTTCCACATTTTTTTGTCCATGTTTACCTATGCAACTTTTGCCTTGTGAACCTCTAAGTGGTCTGAACAGATGATGAGCATCGATTCAATCCTTGCCACCTTTGAAAATTCATTTGTGGTCAAGGATTTTGTCGTCTGAATGAACTGGATCCTATCTTGAAAAATCTTGGTCATGTCTGTAGCCTCTTCAATTTTCTTGGCGCCCTCCTTCATGAGCTAGATATCGATACACTTGAGGTCTTTCTGCATCATATCGATCAAGTCGGTCAATTCTTTGAGCAGCTTGGTGGATTGTTCATGACCTTGGTTAATGATCGAATTGTGCCATTCCACATTTTTCTTTGACATGTACAACACATTATCATCCAAATTCTCCACCGGTTTTTCAGCCAAGAATCTCATCACTCCATATTTCTGAACATCGTTCATCTGTGCAAGGACTGCTACCCACTTGGTCCTTTCTTTCTCCCAGGCGACCATTTCTAGTTCTAGCTCTTTACTCATGGTTTCAACATCTTTATAAACTTTAGCCATATTAATAATATAATCTGACCCCTGTTGTATTATTAGGTCCAACCATTTATTGAACATCTCTGTCACTACCCTGTTCCTTTGAACCTGATCTAGCATTTTCTGGTTGACTGGAGATTTAGGGTCAAATGACACTGGTATCTATGACAAAGGTTGGGGGTTTGGATCATGGATGGCATTGATATACTCGGCCATCAAAGTAACAGCTTGTTTCAATTCTCTTTTGTCTTTTTCATCCTTCCACGTTCTTGAAATTATCGGCCTTTTTGTGGATGATTCCAAATGCCTAACATCTACAACCTGTGAAGCAACCCCCAAATCTATCTTTTCCACAGCAAAACCCTCCTCAGTATCTTTGTTTGCATCTTTTCCTAGGATTGGTTTGGCTACTTCAGTCGTCCAGTGACCTGTTGTTTCATCTACATCGAGCATTGCCTGTGTTTTGAGTTTCTTTGGCTTTGACGCCTTTCCTAAACATCTGCTAACCATATCCTCCATTGGGATTGTAACCAGCACCACACTCCGTTTCTTTCCAATGGCAGCTTCCAACCATCTTGGTGCGTTTGCAGGTCCCTTAGGTGGTGGGGTTGTTTATACATCTGGTGAAGTGACAATGACCATGGTGTTCATGGGGTCCTGTTGGCTTTCTTCTCCTTTTCTCATGTCCATTTCCTGTATTTCAGGTTCATCCAGATTTTGTGCATCCATTATCTCTTCAACCTCTTCACTAGGGTCTAAGTATACAACAATCCATTTTGATATGGGCTCCTTACTCTTCTTCTTACTCCTGGACCGAGTTACTCGAGCAACTGTGAGACCGGAAGATGGTGACCTTTTCGACCTTCTAGGTTGAATTTTCTCTACAATAGGCTTTGAAACACTTGCAACATCAACAATCTCGTTAGAGGCAGAAACAGGAGATTGAACCACAATGTGTGAATCAATTCTTAGTTCATGTGGGGGCATGTGAGGTCCCTCCTTAAACTTTTGGTTCCTCAACCATCTTTCTATTCTCCTCACAACATTGAAGGTTCTAGTTTGAATAATGTCATCCTCCTTCTTGCTCCAATCAATTTCTGAAATCAGTTTTCCTTGAATCTTTGTGTCAAACTCAGGATCTAGAACATCCTCCCTTGTATCCTCTGATACTCTGGATATATTAATTGGAAGCCTCATGGTAGTTATTTGCTACAAAGTGAACTTGGACCATAGTCTCTTCCTTACCTCATACTCATCATTGCAGTTCTCCTAGTAATCCTCTAACTGAGGTTCATGACAAAAATGACTATCTACATTTAGGTTTTCCATTGCATAACCCCTACTATCAAACTTTTGCCTTGCCACATATGGCTGCAGGTTCATCCTTTCGAATTCTAGTTCTAGGTTTAAGGCATCTGATATAGACTTACAGCTATAGTATCCAAGTTCAACTAGGAATACAACTCTAGACTCGCCCTTCACTCCTAATCTTTTATCAATGTGGGCCATTTGCCTACTCACCTCTATAAGCAAGTACCTGTCAAAAGCATACATGGGCAACTTGAATGGTTGGCCCTCAAAGCTACCTACCCATATGTAAGTAAACCAGGGAAATTGAATAAAGAAACTTCCATATATACTAACAAATTCCATAGCTTCAGCAAACATTCTCTTGTTCACATTCCCCTGAAGCTCAAAAACAAGTCTTCCCGCGAAGACTCCATTCCATCTATCAAACTGCTCAATGTGTCTTTGTTGTTGTAATAGAGGATAAAAATTATACACCCTCATCCCATCTATCCAAGGTTCATTAGGCAGACTAGGCCAATCCCTTGTACAAGCTAGTATGTAGAAAAGATAAGAAGACATATAAAAACCTATCATTCCGACACAATTACTCAACCCTTCATGAAGTCTCTCTGCAATTACCTGAGACCAATCAAGATACATGTCACCAGATAACACCACTTGGATGAAAAAGTACATCCAATCTTCCCAATAGAAAGAATGTGAGTTTCTCTTCACCTTGTTTAGAAGTATCACAATATCTCACACTTCTATGATGAAGTGCTCTCTGGTCAGGAGTTTTGGTAGCCGTGACCCTCCTTTTTGAACTTTTAGGAGCCAATTCCTAGCAACCACACTTCTTTTCTGAAAAGTAGGCATACGAGTTCCCTATAGTCCAGTCCTCATATTCATCCTTATGTGGAATTCCCATTGTCGCCATTACTGTTTCTTTGTTGATTTTGACCAGAAGCTCACCATTACTAGTTATGATGCATCTATTCTCTGTGTCATATCGGTTCATGCAAGCCATCACTAAATCCAGACACGGTGTGGCAAGCGGAAATGCAACAGCTTCCACAAGACTTCTTTTCACTATTTTCTCCATCAATGACCCGATTTGAGGCCAGTTCTTGGCTCTTTCTAGGAAATACCCTAAATCGACATGAACCAAGGAGGTGTCTTCTAGCTCTGGTAAAATACTCACTAGACATGAGGTCCGACCAAGCTTTGGCAGCATTGGCCTCATATTGCCTATCTACTCCCTTAACCAAGAAATTCTAAAAACAAGACAGTATCCTACCCCAACAATTTAGAGATTTTCCTTTTCTATATTGATAAAACCTCAGAACTTAAAGAAACACAACTTAGGAGGAATCAACTGAACTTACCCATTACCACCATGAAAACTGGAAATTCTTTCAGAGAATAGAGTTGGTTTTACCTTCAGCACCTCCAATTTACTCAAGTATGGCAGCTACAACCCTCTCAATTATGGAAATAACTTCACACACATTTCCTTCAATCAAACGGGAAAATATCTATAAAGCCACACACACGCTTCATCATGATTTACCCAAGTGTGCAAAGTAACGGTGAAATGACAAAACTCTAACACCTTCTTAATTATCCATCACTTCCACACAAGTAGCTCGATGCACTCATGATTACTTTCCATATTTATAATTTTAAACTACTGAAAAGAGAATATTCCTTCTTGTTGCACCACTTTTATTTTCACCAAAAATCCTTAGAGTTAATTTTGAAATGAACCCATGAACCTTGAACCATTTGAACCTTTTGACAAAAAGTTCAACGGTACAAGTTCATTTAAGTGATATAACAGTGAGTGAGCGAAGCACACAACAACACTGGGAATGAGCAACAATAAGGACTATTAAACATGAACCTTGAACCTTTTGAACTACTTGAGATTTTGATCAAGGTTCAAGGCTGCATATCAACTTAAAACATATGGACCCACGCTCGTTAAATAACAATACATTGTCGTGACTCACAAAAGGCATTTGGAACCTTGAACCTTTTGAACTGCTTGAGATTTGGTTCAACGGGTTCAAAAATTCAAAGACCACAAACAAAAGTGCACTTGTTCACACGACAACAAAGACCACAAATGACTCTTTTACAAAACACGCTTTGAACCTTGAACCTATTGAACTTTTTGACAAAAAAGTTTAATGGTTCAAGTACGAGGGAAAACAAATGACCTGACAAAAGAGAAAGGCACAAAAGGCAACCCGCGAGTATGAACATTCAAAGGAAAATAATTGCGGGGGAACTAACACAGTGCTTGGAGCGATGAACCTCTAGTTTCTTCCAAAACTTATTCCCAGCTGCTTTAGAGTTGGGAGCATAGATATTAGAGAGAACCCAAGAAAAATCATCTCTAATATGCTGAAATCTAACAGAAACCAAATTGGAATCAACATCCAAGCTTTCACCCTTTATGTAATTCAAATTCTAAAAAATAGTAGTCCCACCCAAAGCACCTTCCGAGCTACTACCAACAACCCCACAATGCTTGAAAAACTTCAGATTTTCCACCTTTTCCCTAATCATTTTAGTTTCTTGTATAAGGACAATATCTAGCTTATGATCCCTAATCATGTTACGAACTATATCTTGTGTATGGGGCGCATTAAGTCCTCGTATGTTCCAAGAAATAAATTTCATTTTTTACGAGGGGAACAAACCTCATAGATGGTCCTTGGACTACCATCCACCAAGTTACACCTGCATTTTTTCTCTCTCAACCATTTAGTAGATTTTCTACCATAAGTGATATTCGGTGTACCAGTATCAGCTTTATGTTTCTGCCTTGTAGAAACACCAACATGTGGAACCACAATAGTCCTTCCAACCTTCTTAGATTTATTTTTCTCAACTTGGATAGACGGAGCTTCACCCCTCACATCCTCTTGGGTCAGCAAGTGATTCTCTTTCCTTGATTTTAATGGATCGCTCCCACTACCAAACTCCCTCTGATTTTCCTCCAACAAGTTTTGGGGGAGAGGGGAACTCTCCTCTGCAGGATAGGTAGACTTCACATTCTCCTCAAATTGAGAGTACATGCAATTCACAATCTCATTCCGATCCTCCTTTTCCATGCTCTTAGGACTGGAAAAAGAAGCTCTAACATCATTAAGTCCAGCCTCAATTTCTCCTTCCTCAAGCTATTGAATAACTAGGTTAAGCATATGACCATCTTTAACAAAACGCTCTGTATAACCAGAATCATCCTCAATATTACCTTTTGCCATATCAGATCTCTCCTCCTGTTGGGCTTGCAATGTAGTCTTGATAACATCAGTATCTCCATCTTGCTCTAATTAAACCGGACTAGAAGATTCAGATTCCTTCAGGTTCTCAATACTACCATCTTCATTTTGAGCCATCGTTGACATTTTTTTCTCTCCAAATCTACTTATGCGGGCCATTGTTGCATCCATAATTTTCTTTAGGGGAGGCAACAACCTTATTAATCTACATAGGATATTTTTTAGCCCAATTCCTAGATTTTTTACATTTAAAACAAACAAAAGGCATAGTCTCAAACTCAATTGGCTGGGTCCATTTTCCCAACCTAGAAATGATATCCACCGAGGACAGGAGATCAGTATATTGATTAATACAAATGCAAATCAGTGCATAAACCATTCTTTTCCTAGCTATCGTCATTGAGTCAACAGAAAGAAGTTCCCCAAACAAGCTAGCCAAACCCTTAAATACATCCTCATGCTAGAACTCCAAGGAAAAACAAGGCAATCTAACCCAAACAGGGGCAGAACCAAAAATACCATCATTCAGATGTAGATTAGGGGACCAATGCTTCAAAGCCAACAAAGTCTTCCCAGTAACCCAAGGGCCTCCACAAAGAACATCAGACAAGTCTTCGTCACAAGAGAAGGCAAAGGAGAAAAACCCTTTAGCCATAGTTGTTATTTCAATCTACCCTTTCAGGCGCCATCTCCTCTTAGCGAAAGATCTAACAACATCAATATTAGGCCTAGCACCCATAAATTTTCCAACTAATGATAAAGCCATAACAGAGATATTTTGATCAATCATAGAATTAGGGACAACAATCGCAAAACACCCAGAAGCCAGATTCAAAATACTATTAGTAGGAGGGAAAGCCGACTTACCACCAGGTTTGATATCAAAGAGGGAGGCCCAAGGTTTACTCTACCCCCCCACATCATGAGGTCCCTTTCCAAGGTCATCAGGAATCCCCACCTTATGTGGGTCCCCATCTTCAGAAACTATGTTGTCACCCTGATCGCTCTCAGTCTTTTCACCCACCTGCTATCCTTGAGTGCCAGCATTTGCAACACTCCCCTGCAGATTCGTCAAAATCGAAGGGGAAGGTCGCCCGCCCAGGTTCCTGCTCAAACTTCCCATAATCTAAGAAGTTCGAGAAAAGTAGAGAAGTTAACATCTATTAAATCAAGTTTTTTCCAGTTGTAATGTCTTTAATTATGCATTAAGAAACCTATATCTTTTTGAAAACTGAATAGTTTTTATCTTTAATATTTTTAGGAAAATAATAATAATTCATTCTGAAATTTATAAAATATCATAATCTTAGTAGCTAAATAACAATGCCAAATTTAACTCATCAATTATCTATTTACTAAGGATATGTAACTTCCTCATCTCATAATAAAATATATAATATAATATGATGATGAGTTTAAGAATACAAATCCTTATACTCATGTAGTTTAAATGTTAGGCAATAGTTTACTTATTGTTGAGAGGTAAATTTATACACATTTACATTTTGAATTAAGGTATTTCTTTTTTATCTATGTTTCATTTTAAGCCAAAACAATACTATCAATTTCTTATTTGGTCAATCACTCAAGTATAGACAAAATTTTGACCTTCTCATTGCCTATCTTGATCTTGAATCTACTTTTCCAATCTCACTACTAAAGCATATGTCCTTGAAATAGTATTCTTATATTTGCAAAATAATTATAAACATCCTTTCAATCAATCAAAAGGTATGTTAAAAATAATGCATCATTATAAGATTAAAGAGTTGCACACAAAAATATTTCAATATTATTTTATTCATATATACATGTATTTACTAAAGTAACATAATCATTCCAAAGATTGCAACTTAACATCAATTGACTTCTTTAATTTAATTCATTAACCTATCACTAGGAATAATACATACTTAAACTATCAAAAGTAAAATGATAGATACCTTCTCTCTAACAAATTCCTACATAATATGTATATATTTATTTATTAATTAAAATTATTATTATTTAAATACAATTTATTTTATGCATATGCAATTATTATACAAAGGCCTTCTAATTATCTAATTCTTATGTGAGTCTTGCCAACTCGACAATCACACGTGAATATGAATGTTTTTTCTTCTTCCCTCACCATATGTTTCTACCTAAAATTAATGTTAACAATAGAAAAAGGTGAAAAAGGCTATTTGTGGACCTTTTTATCTATAAATTCATCATTTTACGCATTATTGTTTCTTGTACCTAACATCTATACAAACATATTATTTCAACTCCAAAGCACCTTGGTTTAGGAATTTGTTTCTTATTATCAAGAAGACTACATTGAATATATCTAGTCTAAAAATCTAATATTTTATGAGAATAATATTTAAGTCTTGCATCCTTATTTCAAAGTAAATGGATAAAAAATCTTTAATTTTTATTGTAAGATATAGTCGATTATAAGCTACTTAATAATCATGGATGTAAAAATAAACAATTAATCTCTTCTAATTAAAAGAAATAAAACCAATGGTATATTAATATTTTAGTGTATTATACTACATTTTCTTGACTCTCTAAAATGTTTTAAAGATTTGGTGGTGTCAAAGTAAATAAATAAATAAAACTATTTAAGAAACAATGTGGAATTAAAAAAGTTATAAATTAAGATTAAAAATACCTACATAACTTTCTTCAATAAATATATGGACAAAACTCTTAAGTTTTCTAGGCAAAGATACTATTTGAAAAAGAAATAGATATGAAAATAGTATATAGATTTGAGAAAATAGATTACATACCTAGAATTCCCACAAAATATGAAAGTGGTAAATCAATTGATGAGATCTTTGTTAAGTTATTTCCCTTTGGTATTATGCTATAATCTTCCCACCCAGACATTCCAGATACCAAATCGCCCTCTTTAAAATTTGGATGATTTGAAAGTATCACTTTAGCAACTGCAAAACCTTGTAAAACCTATATAAAGAAAAATCAATAACTATATCAAATTATAGTTTCAACATTCTTAAAATTTCTACAATTCTAATTTATTTTTAAAAATACTCGTGAAAAAGTATGCTTTCCTTTCTAATTTCTACTTACAAATTGCAAGGATTATTTATCATTTTGACTACTAAAATTATGTGTCCTTGTAATTATAAAGGATACGACATAGAGTTTTAAAACCTCATAATCTAGCATACAATGTCCTTTTTAATTTATGTGATCAAGAGAAAGAATTCATATGCATAAATTTTCACTTCTAATAATCTTGTATCCATGGATCCTCAATATGTCAATGCTCTAAAGGTCTTGCATTACATAGACATACAAAATATACCCATCTCTCATCCTTGAAACATCTTGAAAAACCATAGTGATATTACAATTGATATTTTGTTATGTTCATAGTTTGTGTGTTGTATATATTTTATAGTATTTTTAGTTATGTAATCATTGATTATATGCTAAATACCTTTTTTTCATTTTCATGTCTTTTATAAAATTATTTGAAATCTAAATAGTGTATTTGGATGTTTCCTTCTTGAGAATATATTATATAACTTGCAAAGAAACATAAAAATAGGTTTTGATCAAATAGAGATGGATGGTCAATGACTTAAATATTTTGAATTGTTAACATAATTTAAAAACTTAATTGCATATTCAATTTCGAAAATTTATTGTCATGAAAATTTAAACATAGATTTTTAATTATAAATTTATAAATATTAATCATGATGTACAAATACATTTCTAAATAAAAAACATTGAAGAAAACTATGATTGTAAATTAATATAAAGTTCTAATGTATGATACATGTCATGGTTTCATTGCTAATAGTTTTGATCATAGGTGAAAACCTAACGAAAGTTGAAGCATGTTCATAAATTAGAATGGGATAATTATATTGTGATCAAATTGACTAAAACTTATGTGGAAGCTAAGCATAAGATATGGTAGTCTCTTTGGTGATCCATTAGATTATGTAGCCAAGACCGAGGAGATGAATTATTTTTAAGGTATGGTAAGTTGAATGAAGCAATTGGAGAAAAAATGATGATTCAATATGAATATGAGTGGTTAATAAATTTCTGGAGGCCTAGGACTAATTTATAAAATTCTGATGAACATGTGGTACAAGCATCTGGGCTTACAAGATATGAGCACCATCTAAAAATATATTTTTCAGTTTGTTTGTTTCAATATTGATTTATTAGTTTCTCTTTATCTGTTGTGGGATAGCTTAAATCATGCATATTAAGGTTTGATTTCTAGAATAAAAAGTGTTAAATTCTCACTGACATTCTCTAGGTTTAATCTATTGTTTAATGTGTGTGATTTAAAACTTACCATTGTCGATCAATTGTAGAAGTTCCTACCAACAATCTTACAGATCTTGTCACACAAATTGCCGCATTTTATGATACACACACCCCAGAACCAAGGCAGTTCAAGCTCACAAATATTGATGTGAACGCATTAGTTTGATGATTGCAACCTGGTGGTTATGTTTGAAAAATGTGGAAATAAATGTAAGACATGTGAATATTTGAACAAGGGCTTAATTGAAATTTGGTCGCATTGATTGAAGGATATGTACAACATGAATGGATTAAGACACTTTCAAGCAAGTGAACTTAGCAGATTCAACACTTTCCCTATACTTGCGTATTCTTGAGAAGGGTATGGGCATCTTACAAACAATTCTCAAACCAACCCTTGTGATCTATTTGACTGAATGCCTTTAATGATAATATTGGATTTACTATGATATTGCTATCAGGGTTCAACTGTGTAGTTTTTTAGTCAAACTCATTGACCCATGTGTTCACGAGTAGTGGTTCACAAGAACCCATCTCTCATGTGGAAAATACCTCCTAACTATCAATATTGGATTTGTTGAAGACAATTGAACCAAGCAAATGTGGAGACAGATTTTTCAAACATTCCCTAGCTCTCGCGCGACCTATTTTGATTGGGCTAAGATATCCATCAAATCACAAAGGATTTGAGAATTTTGTCAGATGTTATGGTTGCAATTAACCGAGTAGGATCTAGAAACAACCGACAATAAAGGGAGAAAGAATTGAAACATCACAGAGAGGGGGAATCGATAATCATTTAATGACACTCATCAATAAGCAAAATAGTAGCTTGTTTTAGCAAAATGGAGACAAAGAACAGTAAGATAACAATTTGATGTTTTAAAAATAAAAAATAGTCTATATCTCAAAAAATTAACTTCGATCAATTTTATATAAATATAATTTTAAATAATTTAAATTAGAACAAAAATGCAAAGGTATTAGCATAATTATAATAAAAATAATAACAAATAAAAAATTCTCAAAAAACTTTTAAGAATGAGCTCGAATCAAATAAAAAATAACATTCGTAAGATCATTTGGTCAATACAATAGTAAACAATAAAAGAGTACAATTCAAATCTATTTTTCAAATGTCACAATTTTAATTTATCTGTTTGATTTTAATTTATTTTTCTTATTAATTTTACTTTAAAACAATTATTATATTAAAATATAAAATTAAACCTATTTTATCATTGAAAGATCTCTAAATTTTATCCTACATCGAACCTACAAAACAAAATGCTTTTAATTGTTTGACAACGAAATATTGAATTTATTTAAAATATGAGAAAACCAAATACAAAGACAATTGAAACTCTATATTCACTATTCAATCTCACTAAATATTTCGATTTTCTCCATAGATATAAGTAATGAAAATATGCAGTGTTATCATAATTTGATGTAACAAAGAAATCCAATGCTACATATAAATAAAACATTAGAGTTAATAATCGTTCCATCGCCTTGACGACTTATCTATCTGCTTCTCAATTTCTCAAATTCTTTCTACAATTCAGAGAAAATAAAAGGTTTGCATCCTCATGAATTATCTTTGTTCACAACCACCTCTGCGATCTAGGCATCTTATACAAACTCTTAAAAAAGGAGAACCAATAAACGATTTTGCAACCACCTTAGTCCCTTTAAAAAAGTTGAAAACCCTAGTCATAAGGAAAACAAAGCCTTGCTAAAGAAAAATCATGTTCTAAAGAGTTGATAAGGTTGAAAGTTTGTCTTATTTATACCTCTTTCATAAAGTTAAAAAAAATTATCAATCCTTGGTGTCTTTTAAGTCATGTGGAAATTTATGGTGGTACAAAATAACGGTCGTAGTTGAATTAGTTTCAAAATGACACAAAAAGTCAATAATATGAAATTTGTGAAAAATTACAAATTGCAAAAAAGTCATTAGCGCAAGTTTTATAATCTCATTTTGGAGTCAATTTAACAGCGTCCCAAAATAAGTTTAATATATAGAAGTAATTTTAATCTTGGAATTTGTTTAATTAATCCTTAAATAACGATTGACTTTGAATTATATCGTGGCTATTATTGAAATATGATAACATTATTTTGATTTTTGTGTACAAAAAATGAAATTATATAACTTAATTACCACTAGTAATTAGCTATTATGGAACTAAGCATGTGTTGTGATAGTGAATGGGTGGACCAATGGTCCAACTTTCTTTTATTTGAATATTATGATACAAATAAGTACTTGTTATAATGTTGGTTTATTTTTTATTTAAATTTTTTAAAACTTGTTATGGGTATCCTTGTATAAGTTGCATTGACATATAGGGTTTAAATAAGTTATAGGGTGCAAAATTTTCGAAGAAAAAAATAAGTAGCTTTATCCATTCATAAATAGAATAATTTATAGAGTTCTAATATAGTAAAAATTAGAATAAAGTTTAATTACGCTAAACAAGTGTCACATAGTTGGCGAATACTTACATAAGAAATTAAGAGGAATTTTGTTGTCATTCTTAATATTTTGAAATGATTAAAAAATTATGATTTTAAAAAAGGGTTAAAAATACAATGATTTAAAAAAAAATTATAAATATAAAGAGTACATACAATAGTTAGGTTTTTGATAAAAAATATTTATATTTATTTTAATTTAAATAGTGTGAATCAAAACCCTATAATTGATTTTATTATCTGTATTTTGAAAAATAAAAAAAAGTTAAAATTTATATCTAGCAAAATCTTTTTATTTACAATATTATAAATAGTAAAAAAACTAAAAAAATATTTAAAATGAACATTTTTTTTTAAAATATAAAAAATTTATCCTCAAAAATCTATCATTCCTAAAAATTTACTAATACCACTTTTTTTCATAAAAAATATAAATCTCAACTTTATAAAAATCAAATTTATTTAAAAAAAATTATAATCAATTATAATTGATACAAAATAATGATGATTAATCAGATGCAATAATATATATTAATAATATTATATTCATAATAATTATTTTACATTATATTTTGTATTAAACATATAATTAATAATTTATATTTTATGTAATGTAGTTTAAAAAAAATATCAATATCATTTGTTCCCCTTCAACAAGCGAATCAATCCCCATATAATGCTCCATCAAAATGATACGTAAGCAATAATTATAATTTATTTATTTTTAACGTATGTGCGAAAGAAACTTTTGATGTTAGATTTCCGAAATTTTTTTGTGGCATCTATGTAGTGGTGGGTAGGACCCATGAGATTGTTTTAACCTTCCAATGGGCAAGAGCTCTTGAGGTAGATTTTGATGCTTGTGGTTGTTTTTGGTATTAAAAGCAACCAAAAACGAGGGGGTTGACCCATAGGAACAACTAAAAGGCCAGTGGCAGAACCACTATCCGCAAATAATCAACAAAGTAACAACCTTTTGCCTCTATAAAAAAAAAACCATTCTACGAGAGTTTATCAGAGTTAAAGTATTACTAATCAGAGTTTTAGCCATTTGCCACGCAGGGCAATAAACAGAGAAATATAAACAAAAGCATAAACTAACCCTATCCACCCAAAGGCTACTAGACATAGACAAAAAACCAGTAATCCTCCACATGCAGAAAATTATTTCTTTTTCCCATGGCTCTTCTTGGGGAGTAGCTTTCTAGCCCATTCCTTGGTGAGGAATTTGAATAGGGCTTTGTAGTCCTCATCATCCTTGTCTTTCCCTTTAGTCGTGCTTTCCTGCATGAGGCACAGAGTGGTAGCCGAGCATCGCATAACATTCAGAGCAAATTTGGAAACATCATGCATCTTGGACTTCGCCGCCTCCAGTCTGCTGGTGATCACCTACACATTATCAGAGAGGGCCTCTATTTTTTTCTCCAACTCCGCCAAGTTGGTTTCCTCCTCCTCTTTCACGCTACTGGCCTCCTCCACAACCATCATTTTTTTCAACTTGAAGGTCGGGGAGGGGAAATTTGATGGCTCCAAACTCTTGGATGATGTGGGGCTTTCTGAAACCCGGGTGGAGCTCACAGGATGAGGGGTCAGGTTATGATGGGGTAGAGCCATTTTATCAGTCGGAATCGAATTACTAGTGTCATGCAAAGAGGAGGGGTCTCTCAGAGATTTTTTCGAGGGTTTAGAAGCCATCCTGCTAGAATGACGGGGGGTATTGTTCTTTAGTAAATTCCATATTAGAGTCAATCTCTTGAATTTTGACTTTCTTGGGAGTTTTGCCCTCCTCTGGGGAGTGTTTTTTGTTTTTCTTGCTGCAAGAGCCAATTTCTGGGAGCCGAGGAGAGCTAGCATCATTAATAGTAGGAGGGTGGGTCGAAGGGCTAGTATTAGTCACGTTCTAGACAGAGATGGAATGGGGTGGGCAGAGGGCGAGGTGAAAGTTATACAGGTGGAGAATGAGGTCTTGGTGAAGGATGGGAAAATCTTTCCCTTTTTTCTTAGCTTCAGCTATATCCTTAACATTAGCATCCATAGAATGCAGTAAGAAGAACATAATGGAAATGTAGTCTTTATTCCTCAAATGGTTTAGGAAAGGGAGATGGTAGTAATAGAATATGCCATACCTTCCCTCCAATGTAAAATATTTTATCACGATATAGCAGACCTCGTCCCACGGGTGAGAGAGCTCCTCCCTGTTGAAGTCGCCCGCCCTCTTGACAGGGTTTTCGCCTTGGCAAAATAACTGATTAAGGCTAGTGGAATCCGTAATACGGCTCTGTTTTTTCCATTTCCTTCCTTCCATAGAAAGACCTGTCGCCTGGGCTATAACCTCTTCATTAATTTTGAACGAGATCCCCCCATGGTCACCCTTCTGTCTTCCCAGGAAGTCACAAATTGTTTGGATAGTTTTTCGTCATTTCCCTTCATATTCTCCATGAATTTATCAATGCCGCCTTCCGAGTAGACAAACCACACCACCGGTTTTACTTTGAAGTCATCCACTTTATTGGGTTCTAGTCTGAGCCTGTCCCCCCCCATTCTTGAATCCTCCAGCTTAACAAATTGAAAGTGACTTCCAGAAAAAATGCAGAGCCGAGGTAGGCTTAAGGCAGAGTTGATAAAATAACTATGCCGAACTTGAGCTAAGAGGACATAATAATCAGAGTGATTATTATCTCTTATTTCCGAGTAGATATCAAAAATAGAAAATCTACTCGTAACGTGCGAACCTTCAATCAAGCCAATGTGATTTGACATTTCCCTATCATCGCCTTTATCATCGCCAGTTGGCTTTGTCCGAGTAATAATTATCAAATAATCATTCCCGATGTATGTACTGTCATCATAAATCCATCGCTTGTGGTAGTGGTGACTCAGCTTGCCTTTGATACGTGGCCATCTGGGATAGTAATGGACGGGATTCCCATGCCAACTTAAAATTTGAACGAAGGTTTCCTTCATCTTTGGGTAGATAAAACGGTCCCTTCCTAGGTATAGGCCATTTCCTTTTCCAAGATTACCTTGGTGGTGACCGACAGCAGACTGGGGTCCCTCCAACATTGTAAGCCGTTTTGTAGCCTTCCCAGCACTGCCATGGAATCGACAACTTTGTTTCCTTCTCTAAAGATATAGCGGATGGTGAAGTCCTCCAGGTTGACCAGAAGGCTCCTAACATCGCTCAGAATGGATCCCACTCTCCAACCCACTGATGAGTTCCCTTTCATTGATTCCACAATGATCTGAGAGTCTTCTTCAATTTCCAGTTGTTTAATTCCTATGGAGTTGGCCAGTTTTAGACCCCATAGGAGGGCCATTCCTTTAGCTTGAGTGACTGTATTGTTCTTTAGGTTGCCTGCATAAGCTACTACAGTGTTCCCCAAATGATCGCGGATGATACCACCCCCCGCTTGACAATTGCTTTGGGATGAACCATCAAAATTCAGCTTAAACCAGTGCAATTTAGGGGTTGACCATCTGGTCGTCCTTCTTTTGTTTTTGGCATTGTTGTTGAAGATTTCAAAACCAGGGGGGAGCTTCCATTTTTCAACAATTTATTTCTCTATCCAATTAGGAGGATAAGGGGGGGGTTTCAATTTTGTCACCTCTAAGTTTTTAGAGATCATCTTAAAGAAAATGTGAGCCATGCTATCAGGGGGGGTCTCAGTGTCTTTGAAAATTTTGTTGTTTCTTTCTCTCCATAAGGCCCAGCAGATGTGCGGTGGTATTTGTTTCCATAATTGAATGATGAGGGGGTGATGGGAGGGGGGGTCCAATCAAAGATAAAAATTTTAATGTCCTTCTGGAAGACCCAATAGAGATCACATTTCTGAAGAGTGTTAGTCCATAGATGTTCAGCAAGGTGGTAGAGGACAAATAGGTGGTCAATAGTTTCCTTGTTAGCTTTACACAAGATGCATCTGTTGGGGATATGGAACCCCCTCTTTTTCAAGTTATCCAGAGTGAGGGTTTTACCATGCATGAGGAACCACCAGAAGAAATTTATTGTAGGGATTAGTTGAGGGTTCCATATTTTCTTCCAGCACTCAACATCCGCAGGGGGTTTCAAGAGCTGACTGTAAGTAGACTTTACCGAGAAAGAGCCCGATTGGGTCTCTTTCCAGATAAAGATGTCTTCATGAGAGGACAGGGGGATTCTAGTTTCCAACAAAATGCTCTACAAGTCCTAAGCAAGAGGGACCAGGTTAGGTCTGTTGCTGAAGACGTGGACAATGTCCTTCCAACATTTTCTTCCTGGTTCCAAATAATCCGCAATATAATCCCCCAAGTGACCCTTTAGGTGGTGCATGATTTGATGGAAACGGGTGTTAGCCAAGGGCCTATCCTCTATCCAAAAGTATTCCCAGAATCTCACATTCCTACCATTTCCCAGTTGCCATTTCAGTCCTTCTCTTACAATCAATTTTCTCTTCAGGATGTTGTTCCATGACTTGGATCCTTGGGGGAGATTGGTTGTACTCAAATTGTAATAGAAATGCTCATGGTCTAGGTACTTTGCTTTGATGATGTTACACTAGTCCACCTCACCTTTAGCCAGGGTCCACCCAATCTTTGCAATTAGCGCCTTATTGAGGGTATTTATCTTTCTTATACCCAAGCCTCCCATTGATTTGGGTAAGCACACGCTATCCCAATTGACCAAAGCAAGGTGCTTTTTCTCTACCAGGCCTGTCCATAAGAAGGTTCTTTGGATTTTCTCAAGTTTTTCCCCCATGGCACCTGATATTTTAAACATGGAAAGCAAGTACACAGGAATTCCCTATAGGGAAGCTGCAAGGAGCTGGAGCTTTCCCGCACTACTAAGGAACTTCCCTTTCCATCTAGCTAGTTTATTCTGCATACGTTCCAGGATAGTGTTCCAGAAGGTGGGAGTAACTTCCTTGACTGTGAGGGGGGGACCCAAGTAGGTCCCCAGAAGAGCCACCAACTTGCATCTGAGGATAGAGAGGATTCTAAGTTGGAGGACATTAGGAGTGTTGAAGAAGAAGAGGTTACTCTTCTCATAGTTGATACATTGTCCCGATGCCTTGGCATAGTTAGCAAGTAATTTCTTCCACCCTTTAGCCTCCATGATAGAAGACTTACCAAATAGGAAGGTGTCATCCACGAACTCTTGAATATTAGATGGGGGAAGCATGGAAGCAACTTTGAACCCTTGGAGCCTACCATTGGTGACCAGGTTGGCCACATTCCTGCTCAATACTTCAGCTATCATGATAAAAAGATAAGGGGATAGAGGGTCACCCTGTCGGATGCCATTTTTTGCTTTGAAGCAGCCCCTAGGAGTCCCATTAATCAAAACCGAGAACTGGACCGTGGTAACACATTCTCGAATCATATTCACCACCTTTTTTGTTAAAGCCCAGTTTTAAGAGAGATTTGAAAAGAAAACCCCAATTAACCTTGTCATAAGCTTTAGATATATCAAGTTTAAAAGCCATACCTGGTATTTTGCTTCTATCCATGGAGTGGATTATCTCATGAGTGGCAATGATAGCATCAAAAATTTGGCAACCCAGGACAAAACCTTTCTGGGACGGGCTAATAAATTTCACCAGGAGGGGCTTAATTCTATTAACAAGGACCTTGGAGACTATCTTGTAAATGGTATTGCAAAGATTTATGGGTTGAAAATATTTCAAGCAACTGGGATTTGTGGTCTTTGGGATGAGGAAAATGTAAGTGTTATTGATCTTCTTCAGCAATCTCCCCATCTTAAAGAAATCTTGCACTACTTTGGTGACATCATAGCTAACAATGTCCCAGTAATCCTGAAAGAAAGTCGGGGTGGTGCAGGAGCACCTAGGTCCTATCTTTCTTGTTTTGCAAATTTTGGCTTGTACTGACCCTAGCCAAGTCAGTGGTGAATAAGGACTCTACGAGGGTCCAAGAGTGAGTATTTAGTGTCAATGTAGGCCTAGGTTGAGTTCATTTTACTTAGGTTTGCATTTTTGTGTAAATAGTGTGTTTGAGTAGGTTTTTGGCCTTTTTGTTGGTCAAAGGTGTCAAAAGTTGGTAAAATAATTTGAGAGAGATAAATAGGTTTTGGGAATGTTTGAAATGCCACATGTGATGATTTATAATAGGTCTCATGAGTTGGAGAGGCCAAAAGTGGAAAAAACGCAAAGTTGCAAAAAGTTGTCATGACAACTTTTGTTGTCATAACAATTTTTTATCCTGAAATTGGTCCCACGTTGAATCTAGGGATTTATAAAATCCATGGGAGGACTCCACATGTGGGAAGGATATAAAAACCCTCTCTTACATGTTTACCAAGGTTGGTGTACTTGGATTATGGAAGCAATAATCAAAATACAAGATTTTGGACTGCACTTTTCATTGTTTTTGTCAATTTTTGCATTCTTTGAAGGCTTAATGGATTGAATCCATGAATCCAATGATGGATTGAGGTTTAGTAGTGTCTTTTAGGGTAGGGTGTTCATTTTAAATCTTTTTATTTAGCATTTACTACTGTTTAGGTGATTTGATTCACAAGTAGCCAATTTTGGCTTGTAATTAGCAGTTTTTGCTAAAATGGGTGCCCCATAAAATCCCACTTTGTGTTCATCACGAAATTTTGGTACATGGTAGGAAACCCATTGTAAAGTGTACATATGAAAGGAGAAGGTCTGAAAGTGTCATTTTCTATTTTTAACATCTTGCTCTAGGCGAGCCCAGGAGCAACTCGGCTAGAGTTGGCAAGATGAAAAGTTAGCACAAATGCAGAGGTGAATGTAAATGAAAGTACCAAGATTTTTGGGAGTTTTAATATGTTAGTAAAGGTCTTCTTGTGCAAGATGAAGCCTCAAGAGTTCCATTTGAAGGTCCAAAGATAAGATTTACTTGCTGTTGCCAGTCAAGTGCCTAGAAGCCCTTGAAATTCTCATTTTGGGGTTTTTGTATGCAAAGAAGGGATGGAAGCTTAAAACCACTGAAATCCTTTGGGGTTGAGTGAATATTTGAAGAAAATCCATTTTATTTTGGGGGTCCTTTGGATCGTTTTAGCCCAGGACCTCAAAAACCGGTTCTAGGAGGCCTAATTGGGCTCTTTCCCTTGTAGCCTTTTCTAGACCAATTTTTGAAATCGGTAAGAAACCTTTGGACAAAAAACCACAAATGGACCTTGAAACCATTTAAAAACATGAGAGAATAACCCTCTACACCTCTACAACATCTCAAGACCTTTGGAGGGCATTTTGATGAATTTGAGCCAAGAAGCCATCTTTGAGCATATGGGAAACATAGCAAATTGGTAGGGTTCCTAGCAAGGACACTTGAAGAAAACACCTTGGAGTGAGTAAGAGAAATCCCTAGAAGAGATTGATAAGGACTTGTAGGTCTAGAAAGAAACTAGGCCTGGTGAGTTGGTGAAATTGAGCAACATCAACTTAGTGAAGTGTTGAGCAGGCTAGGTGAACCCTATCAAATTGGTATCAGAGCGTACAAGATTTGGGATAGTATAGTTGATGTCCTTGTTGTCAGGAGAGTCAGTTGGAGACAACATGGTGACCAATGCTGAATTAGAAAGGAAAGTGAAAGATTAGGAGGAAGACAATAGGCTCCTAAAGGAAATGTTGGAAAGATTGGAGAGTAAGCTTGGTGATATTGAGACCAAGGCAGAAGAAGTGTATGTAAAAGTGGAAGGAGTAGAAGGAAAGGGTAAAGAAGTGGCAGAGATAGACAAGATACCTGAACCTGATCCTATCTTAGAGAAAGAACCTTTCTTGAAGGTATTGAAGGCCTTGAGTGGCAAGTCACTGGAAGGATTGCCATTGTTCACTGGCAAGATGGAGGCAGAAGTGGTCCTAGAATGGATAGAAGATATGGAGAACCACTTTGAGTGTGAAGGCATAAATGAAGCCTAGAGAGTCAAGGTAGCCAAGTCTAGGATGAGAGGAGCTTCTGTCACATGGTGGCAATTTGTACAAGATGAGAGGAAGAAAATGGGCAAAGCACCCATCTCTTCTTGGAAAGGGCCGTTAGTCAAAATCAAAGAAGTCTATCTCCCTGATGACTATGAAGTGCAAATTCATAGGAAGAGGAAAAACTTAAGGCAAAAAGATCTTGATGTCAGTAGCTACACGGAGGAGTTTCACAAACATAGCCTTAGATATCATGTGGTAGAAGAGGAGAGTCTCAAGGTTGCTAGGTACCTAAATGGTCTACGGTGGAACATCCAAGAAGAAATCAGTCTAATGAGCCCAAAAACAGTCCATAAAACCTTTCAAATTTCCCTTAAGGTGGAGGAAAATCTGAAAAGAAGACATGACTCAAGAAACAATAGGGGTAGAGGTAGAGGAAAAGACAATAGAGGCCAAAGGGGAGGCTTTGGAGGAAGGAGTTCTGAAAAAAGAGCACAAGGAGAGTCTAAACTCACTGAGCAGCAAGATAGTGGCAGCAGTAGAGGAGGATACAATAGAGGAAGGCGATCCAACATTGGTTCTAGAGGAAGATCCAGTAGCCAAGGTAGAGGTTCCTCATACTTTACAACAATGAAGTGTTACCATTGTAACCAACTTGGTCATCCAGCATATAGGTGTCCAGAGAAGGGATTATCATCACATGGTGGTGAAAGGAGAGTGAGAAATCTTCAAGAAGAGTCTTCAAGTAGCAAAACATCAGAAGTTGCCTTAGAGTCAGAAGTGGGTGACAACTTGATGATAAGGAGAACCTTGATCAAGGAACCAATTAGTGAAGAACCAAGCCAAAGAAGGTCCTTATTTAGGATCAAATGCAAAATAATGGACAAGGTATGCAAAGTAATCATTGATTCAGGATCCACAAACAACATAGTGTTAGAAGAGGCAATGAGTAAGCTCAGATTGCAAAGAATACCTCACAACAATCCTTATAGAGTCACTTGGTTGAACAAAGGCCAACATGTTCTAGTTAATGAGCAAGCATGGGTGGATTTTACCATTGGAAGGTATAAGGACAAGGTACTATGTGATGTCCTGCCCATGGATGCATGAAATCTTCTATTAGGAAGACCATGGAAATTTGATAGACAAGCTATCCATGATGGAGCCAAGAATGCATACTCATTCAAGAAAGATGGAGTAACATTCAAGATTCAGTCTATCCTTGAGGAAGGTGAAAAAAGGGTAGCAGGTCCTAATGTCCTTTTGGTGAGTGAAAAGTAATTCTTGAAGAAACTTGAGGAAGGTGAAGGTGTAGGGTTTGCACTAGTGATGAAGCCTGAAGAGGAAGGTAAGAAAGAGCAGCAAGTTCTACCAAAAGAAGTGCAAGATTTGTTGGAGAAGTTCAAAGGCATTGTAAGTGATGGGCAACCAGCCGCATTACCTCCCAAAAGAGCCATTAGCCACCAAATAGATTTCATTCCCGGAGCATCCTTACCTAACAAGGCATCCTACAAAATGACTCCTTAGCAAAATCTTGAGATTGCAAAACAAATCCAAGATCTTTTAGATCAAGGCCTAATTAGGAAAAGCATTAGCCCTTGTGCTGTCCCAACTATGTTAGCACCAAAGAAAGGTGGTACTTGGAGGTTGTGTACTGATACTAGAGCCATAAATAGGATCACCATCAGATATAGGTTACCTATTCCTAGAATAGAAGACCTAATGGATTGTTTAGGGGAAGCCAAGTTCTTTACCAAGATAGATCTCAAAAGTGGATACCACCAAATCAGAATCAAGGAGGGTGATGAATGGAAGACAACATTCAAAACAATAGAGGGTCTTTATGAATGGCTTGTAATGCCATTTGGCTTATCCAATCCTCCAAGAACCTTCATGAGACTCATGAATGAGGTGATGAAAGACTTCATAAGTAAATTTGTGGTGGTTTACTTAGATGATATTCTCATTTTCAGTAAAGATAGAGCAGCACATCTTAGCCATTTGGAAAGTGTATTGAAAAAATTATATGATGAAAAGATAACCATGAATTTGGAGAAATGTGAGTTTGTTAAGTAGGAATTGGTGTACCTTGGTTTTGTGTTATCTCAAGGAAACCTCAAGATGGATCCCAACAAAGTTGAAGCCATTGTAAATTGGCTCACTCCGAGATCAGCAACAGAAGTGAGAAGCTTCCATGGATTAGCCCAGTACTACAGGAAGTTTATTAGGCAATTCAGTGCTATATGTGCCCCACATGCTAGACACCATTAGAGGTGGTATGAAGGCCAAGTTTCAGTGGGGTGAAGTAGCAAACAAATTTTTTGAAACCCTGAAGGAGAAAATAGCTACTCAACCGGTGCTAGTGTTGCCTAGTTTTGAGAAACTTTTCCTTGTAGAGTGTGATGCAAGCAATATTGCAGTAGGTGTTGTCCTAAGCCAAGAAGGAAGACCAGTAGCCTTCCATAGTGAGAAGCTAAGTGATGCCAAGAGGAATTACTTCTCTTATGACCTTGAGTTGTATGCTTTAGTGCAAGCATTGAGAAAATGGAGACACTATCTCTTACCCAAAGAGTTTGTGGTGTACACGGATAACCAAGCATTGAGTTTTCTGAATTCCCAATAAAAATTAAGTCACAAACACATGAAATGGGTGGAGTATATGCAGGCCTATACATTCACCATTAAGCACAAGAAAGGAAAGCAAAACTGGGTAGCTGATGCACTAAGTAGGAGGCTCTTAACAGTCCAAGAAATCTAGTTGAGAAGCATAGGTGTGGATAGTTTTAAAGATTTGTATGCAGAGGATGAAGACTTCTCAAGTGCCTACCAAGTATGCAAGGAGTATCAAAATCATTTCCATAGTGAATACTCAGATTTCACTTTACAAAATGGGCTATTGTTCAAAGGTGGACAGCTCTGTGAGCCTAAAGGCTCAATGAGGGAAAATCTTATACAAGAGAAACACAATGGCAGCCTTAGTGGTCATTTTGGAGTCAATAAGACTTAAGAGTTGGTTCAGAGATTCTATTATTGGCCAAGGATGAATCAAGATGTGAAAAGGTATGTGGAGACTTGCATAGTTTGCCAAAAAGCTAAGGGTACTTCAATAAATGTTGGTTTGTATCAACCTCTTCCCATACCAAGTAGACCTTGGGAATGCATTAGCATGGATTTTGTGGTAGGTTTGCCAAAGACAAAGCAAGGATATGACAACATTTATGTCATTGTGGATAGATTTAGCAAGATGGCTCATTTTGTGCCTTGTAAGACCACTCATGATGCATGCCACATAGCTCAGTTGTTCTTTAATGAAATAGTAAGGATACATGGTTTACCATTGAGTATAGTTTCAGATAGAGACTCCAAATTTATGAGTCATTTTTGGAAAACATTATGGAAAAAGCTTGGTACAAATCTCTCTTTTGGATCAGTCTACCATCCTCAAACAGATGGGCAGACCGAGGTGGTCAATAGAAGTTTGGGAAACTTATTGAGGTGCCTTACCAAGGAGTATGGGCAAACATGGGATCAAGTACTTGCTCAATCTAAATATGCATACAATGACACCATAAATAGGACTACCGATAAAAGCCCTTTTGAAGTAGTCTATGGTGGGCACCCAAGAGGCATTTTTGAGTTGAGGGATTTAGGAAGTGCGGAAATCAGAAGTGGATATGTAGAGGACTTTTCTCAGTCCATGAATCAATTAGGCAAGCTTTGAAGGAAAAAACAAGCAAAATCAAACAAAAAGTTGATGAAAAGAGGAGAAACCTACAATTTCAAGTGGGAGATCTTGTGATGGTGCACTTGAACAAAGAAAGGCTACAACAAGGAGTACCAGACAAGCTACAAATAAGAAGGATAGGTCCATGTGCCATTCTAGCCAAGTATGGTGAAAATGCATACAAGGTGGATCTACCTAGTGACATAGGCTTGTCATCGATTTTTAACATAGCAGACTTGGTTGCATACAAGGGGCCAATCCAAGGTGCAAAATGTAGCCATTCAGAGGTTTTAGATGATACACATAACCTTCAGTTACCAGCCAAGCCTAATCCTAAGGCCGAGAAGGTGTTAAGGTTAAGAATTGCCAAGAAGACTAGGCATCAAGCCTATTAGGAGGACCTCATTAAATGGAAAGGTATGGATGATGCTGAGGCTACATGGGTGATGGAGTCATGGTTTTAGAATCTTGGTATTGATCCAACACTGATTCCTCAAGAGGTGACATGATCTCTTTTTGTTAAGGAGAATGGTGCAGGAGCACCTAGGTCCTATCTTTCTTGTTTTGCAAATTTTGGCTTGTACTGACCCTAGCAAAGTCAGTGGTGAATAAGGACTCCAAGAGGGTCCAAGAGTGAGTATTTAGTGTCAATGTAGGCCTAGGTTGAGTTCATTTTACTTAGGTTTGCATTTTCATGTAAATAGTGTGTTTGAGTAGGTTTTTGGCCTTTTTATTGGTCAAAAGTGTCAAAAGTTGGTAAAAGAATTTGAGAGGGATAAATAGGTTTTAGACATGTTTAAAATTCCATATGTGATGATTTAGAACAGGTATCATGAGTTGGAGAGGCCAAAAGTGGAAAAAACACAAAGTTGCAAAAAGTTGTCATGACAATTTTTGTCCCGAAATTGGTCCCACGTTGAAGCTAGGGCTTTCTCAAAGCCATAGAAGGACTCCACATGTGTGAAGGCTATAAAAACCCTCTCTTACATGTTTACCAAGGTTGGTGTACTTGGATTTTGGAAGCAATAATCAAAATACAAGATTTTGGACTGCACTTTTCATTGTTTTTGTCAATTTTTGCATTCTTTGAAGGTTTAATGGATTGAATCCATGAATCCAATGATGGATTGAGGTTTAGTAGTGTCTTGAAAGGTAGGCTATTCATTTCAAATCTTTTTATTTAGCATTTACTACTGTTTAGGTGATTTGATTCACAAGTAGCCAGTTTTGGCTTGTAATTAGCAGTTTTTGCTAAAATGGGTGCCCCATAAAATCCCACCGTGTGTTCATCACAGACTTTTGGTAAATGGTAGGAAACCAATTTTATAGTGTACATATGAAAGGAGAAGGTCTGAAAGTGTCATTTGCTATTTTTAACATCTTGCCCTAGGTGAGCCCAAGAGAAACTCGGCTAGAGTTGACAAGATGAAAAGTTAGCACAAAGTGCAGAGGTGAATGTAAATGAAAGTCTCAAGCTTTGGGGAATTTGTAATAGGTTAGTACAGGTCTCCCTGTGTAGGAGGAAGCCTCAAGAGTTCCATTTGAAGGTCCAAAGACAAGATTTACTTGCTGCTTCCAGTCAAGTGCCTAGAAGCCCTTGAAATTCTCATTTTGCGGTTTTTGTATGCAAAGAAGGGTTGGAAGCTTAAAACCACTGAAATAATTTGGGGTTGAGTGAATATTTGAAGAAAATCTATTTTATTTTGGGGGTCCTTTGGATCTTTTTAGCCCAAGACCTCAAAAACCGGTTCTAGGAGTCCTAATTGGGCGCTTTCCCTTGTAGCCTTTTCTAGACCAATTTTTGAAATCGGTAAGAAACCTTTGGATAGAAAACCAAAAATGGACCTTGAAACCATCTAAAAACATGAGAGAATAACCCTCTAAACCTTTCCAACATCTCAAGACCATTGGAGGGCATTTTGATGAATTTGAGCCAAGAAGCCATCTTTGAGCATATGGGAAACATAGCAAATTGGTAGGGTTCCTAGCAAGGAGACTTGAAGCAAACACCTTGGAGTGAGTAAGAGAAAGCGCTAGAAGAGATTGAAAAGGACTTGTAGGTATAGAAAGCAACTAGGCCTTGTGAGTTGGTGAAATTGAGCAACATCAACTTAGTGAAGTATTGAGCAGGCTAGGTGAACCCTATCACGAGGGGAAGCCATCCGGGCCCGGGGTCTTATAGGCCCCCATAGCAAAGACAGCCAGGTGGAATTCATCAGTAGAGATGGGGGTAGTTAGTTGTCGATTTTCGTCCTCATTGATGATAGTCAGAAGCTTACTCACAAGGCCACCCTGGAGAGCAATATCACTTCCACCATCATCCGAATATAGCCTTATGAAAAAATCAGACACACTCCATCCAATTAGGGAGTCTCTAGTGATCTCCTGGTCAGCTTCATCCTTGATACTTTTGATGTAGTTTCTTCTCCTATGAATATAGGCTGATCTATGGAAGAAGGCAAAATTTCTATCCCCTTCCTTCAGCCACTGGATTCTGGATCTTTGCTTTCAGTACACCTCCTCCTTAGAGAGGATATCCTTCCAGTTCTTGTGGCAGTCTTCCTCCTCCTTCAAAATGGGATCCGGGGGGTTACCGGTAGCCATGATATTCTGAATTTGTTCCAGTATGGAACCCAAGTCCTTTCTTTTGAAGATATCCCCGAAGGTGGTCCTATTCCAACCTTTGACTTCCTTGCTCATTAGCTTTAGTTTCTCCATAATTCTGAACATAGCAATCCCTTGGCCTGGGGTAGCCCACCAAAGTCTAAATAGATCCCTGAAGTCGGGATGTGAGGCCCACATGATCTCATAGAGAAAGGGGGGGAGGGGCTGGTAGGGTCCGTCCTTCCAATGGAATAGAAGTGGGTTATGATCAGAAGCAGTCCTTGGGAGAGTTTTTAGATAGGAGTTATGGTCGATGTCCCAGTTGGTGGATATCAGGAATCTATCCAGTCTGACTTGGATAAGATGTTTGCCTTTCCTATTGTTCGACCATGTGAAAGGAGCACCCTGGAGGTCAATATCCATAAGGCTAGAAGCATTGATGGAGCTGGCTAGATCACCCATGCTATCAATAAAATCTTCAAGGCCTCCACACTTCTCAGAGGGGTAAAGGGGGGAATTGAAATCTCCCACAAGCATATACTAATCCTTCTAATTAGCCACGATGAGATCAGAAATTTCCTCCCAAACAAGCTGTCTTCCCAACTTGGAGTTGGTAGCATAGATATTGAACAACTGCCAGCAGTGTTCACCATAATGAATAGTAACCGCTAGGAAATTCTGGGAGCTAGTGAAAAAACTTACCATTCACATTAATGGGTTCCCAGAGGGTGGCAATACCCCCAGAGGCACCCAAAGCATCAAAATACTGAAAAGCCGCCCCAAGCCAGAGTTTACCAGCAACAGTAGCAAAGGTTTGGTAGGGAATCTTGACTTCTTGAAGAAGACAAATATCAATTTTCATCTCCAGAATGAGTTGTTTTATGGCGAACTGATTCTAGGGACTGTTCAGACTCCTTATGTTCTAGGAGAGGAACTTCATTTCTTACTTTTATTGAGTCCATCAAGGGTCAGTTGTCTGCCCTTTGCAATGTCCCTGGCCATAACCTTGTATCTCAAGACTCTTTTCGAGGGTCTACCAACTTTATTTTCAGTACCCCCCACATCCGCTTTCTTCGCCTTGGCTTTCTTCTTCTGGGTTATCCATTCTTTATTGTCCGCCAGAGGGGATCCGAGAGGAGACACCTTCAATGGAGTTGCCACAAGAGACATAGCCACATCCGAAATGGAGGCATGGAGGGATGAAGGTGTGGGGGAAGTAGAGGGCATGATGGGGATGCCATCTAATAAACCAGGGGGTGGGGGGAGGTTGGGGGAAAGGTTGAGATTCATCACCAATGGGATTTCACCTTCTTCCAAGGGAATGATTGGGTTAAAAGTCTTAACAGGATCCACAGGGGATTTTAGAATTTCTAGGATCTTGTCTATGTGGGGGTAGTCCTCAGAGATTTCATTCACACTGGTCAGCTCTAGAGGAGCCGATGATGATGGGGCACTAGGTTGATGGGATCAGCCCAGATAGCCTTATCTTTGAGCTTGGGTTCAGCAGTCATAGGGGCTTTACACTCATTATAGGAATGGCCTTGTTTATTGCACTTCTGGCAAAAAAGGCTAGCATTTTCATACGCAATAGCCTGGGACTATTTTCCCAATTTTGATTTTAGGGAAATAAAATTTGGAAAGCCTTATTAATTGTAACATTAACATAAAAGTGATCGTATACCAACCTAGATTTGTTGAGAGTGACCGAGTCTGCTGAGACATAACTGCCAAACGAGTTCCCTATCCAGCGGAAACTTTGTTCATCCCAGAACTCGAGCGGGAGACCAGGGAGCCTAATCTAGACCCTTGCCATGCGATTTAGTTCTGTTGAGGGGTCAAAACCAGGCTTCCATTTAGCCAGGGTTAGAAAATGCTTGCCATAAGGCCATGAGCCTGTCAGGACATAGATCAGATCCTCCTCGGCATTGAACTTGAACAGAAAGAGTCCCCCCAACATTGTTGAGATGTCAAGGCTTCCTTTAAGCTTCCATTGAGATTTTGCCCATCGCCTGACCATGTCGATAGATGGTCGGAAGGAGAAGAACCGACCAACGATTTCCAGGTGAAGGGAAGAGGCGATTTTGTCCATAAGATTGTCCGGGAGCTTGATCTCTATTCCATCTTCCGTTTGGGAGAAATTGGCCAAAGCAGCTTCAGGGGTCGAATTTATGGACCCAAGGAGGGCATTCTTCCAGCTAAACTTAGGATTCTTCTTCCCATGCTCCACATCCACCTGTCCGGTGGAAGTTTCCGATTCGGAATGTGGTATATTCCTCCCTTCACCATCCAGACCAGAATCAGTCAAAACTGGCGAAGTGGAAGGGGTGTCAAACTTGGCGTTTTCTTCCGTATGACCCACAAACCGTGGGGTCCTCTTAGCCGGAACAACAACATGCGTTCCAATGATGGTCTCGGGTATGGGGTACAATTGCAGGGAGGGGGGGA